>NC_052628.1:40255637-40568887 GCF_016161935.1 Mauremys reevesii | reverse complement strand
TCATTTACTGCTTATTCTGTGCTATGTGCCATATATTCAAGCATACAAAGAAAATTCAAACAAACTAAAACCTTACAATTTTAATATAAAAATAGTTTATTTATTTGCAGTTGCAAAATCCATGGAAATACTAAGCTAAATAGCAATCCCATGCTTAATACAATAATTAAAAACATGGTGGAAGAAAATGTAATCTGTGAAGTTTCAAAGAAAACTGAACAAACTTCACTGCAATGCTCCTACCATTAGCTTTGAGAAAATGCTAATGAGAAGCAAACACTCATATTCTATATGCTGCCAGCTACATTCACGAGGAAAATGTTAATGGACTGAGCGTACTTCTGTTTTAATCACTGGCCAAAATAAAAGTAATATTGCATACTTCTGCATCTAGGTAGGTAGGGATATACACAAAAGATTCCATATAAGTGAAAGAAGGGTGAGATAGGAAAGTATTCAACTCAACTTGGCCTTGACCTTAATATTACAAAAATGTCAGTTAAATCAAGCTGCTCAAACCTCAGGGGATTCTTCCCTGGTAGCAACCACAAGGTGCCAAGTAGCAGTAGGAGCCACAGCTTTCCACTGAATGTCACAGTTGGGAACTGACAACAAATGCATCCTAAGAAACCAAAAGTATGTTCCCACAGCTCGGTTCTACATTAGGCAAATTTCACTACAATTATTTTATGTTTTTAGCTTTTGATGAATATTGTAAAATTCACCCAGATAATAGTTTAATACTTTGAAAAGAAATAGGTTTACACATAGAAATGGTGCGTTGTTGTACAGTTTTTGCAGTGGTTTTGTTTTTGTTTTTTTTGGGTGGGAGGGGACATAGGGGGAAGAACAAAAGGAAATTTGGTACCAGCAGTAAGTAATGTAAGAGAAGTGTATTTTTGATGTAACCTAATTAGGTTTTACCCCAAAACCAGCATAGTCTGGAAACAGGCAAACTATTAACACACAGGCTGACATTTTTGTGTATTTAAAATAAAAGCAAAACAAAACAATAAAATCTTAACTAAATCTTGCTTGGTATATTTCACTGTATTGAATCCATTTGTCTTCCAGATTGACTCTGAGGCACACTGTACCATCAGTCCATATGCACAACTGCCAGACAATGGATCAAGGACACAACATGGTCCTTTGTTTTAAAAAAAGGTATATTTATATATTTGATGAGCTTCATGTCACAGCACAAGTCCTGTTTGCTAACTTGGGCTTCAGATTTCTCTTATCAACTGATTATTTAAAGAAGATTTTTATTAATGTTTTTATGCTGAAGTCAATTTGTTTTTTATTACTAAGGTTGGTTTTTGAGATGTAAGGAGACATTACAAACTTCTATATAAATAACCTGCTGCTAATGAAAGACTAAGGATTGCTGTCTCCTGCCTCAATCCCTGCTAGAAATTAGGAGGCTATGTAATCTGAAAGGCGTATTTATCCACAATAGATGGAAGTAGGAGGTCGCTTCATTGTGGAGTGCATATACACACCGGCAATTTATAACTTGGAATGTATTACAAAATGTTACTGAGTCTAAAAATCTTTATAATCCATTTATCCTTGAGTCATATCCCATAAGGCCCTATGGTTCTTCTACAGGTCATTTAATTGAATAAGCCCACTATGAATTTACACTACGTTGGCAAGTATTTGAGTAGAGCAGCCATAATTATTTCACAGCAACTATTGTTAAACAAACATATTTGAACAATTTTTTTTAAACAAAAAGATAATTATCTTTGCACCGTGCATGGTTCATACCTCCTGTAGCAATTTGTCTAATTTGTGCTGTAATTCAAAGAAGTATCGTGACGTGATAAGGCCCTGATGGGATTTATCCAAGCAATCTCGAGCCAGCTCAATGATCTGATGGTGGGTAAAGCTGAGCACTCCATCTGCCAGGGGAAGAACATTATCAGGAGAATGGTTGGTGATAATATCCTGAAGCCGTTCTTCCATCTGAGCTGTGGCCTATAAAAAAAATATATTGATAGATTTAATCACTATTTTCTGAAACTATTACCACTCCAAAACAATATTTTTCCTGGTTAAATAAATTTCTGGATAGCTTAAAAATTTCTTCTAACACTATACATAAAAATGGGTGATCATGAAAGTGAACAACCAATAAACACTGATTTGCCCAGCTAGAGAATGGGCAAACACACTCCATTTCCCCACATTATTCTACTAATGCTGACCAGCAATTCCCCTCCTGTTATTCTACTCTGTGCCTCTTTAATGGGGACTGCCAGTCATGCTAAGTTGTGTGGCAGTTTCTTGTGGTGCACAAAATAGAACAACACTATGACGTTAGCTTTTACTACAGAGCCAAAACAAAATATGAACTCTGGGGAAGGGGAGGGCTACCTTTTTTTTTTTTTTTAAATTAATTAATCTTCATATACTGTAAGACATAATAGTTATCTATCCTTTATATTTGTTGTATCAAGAAAACATTATATAGAATAATGGTGACTATTTCCAGGGGAATATTCTCTTTTAGAGAGTTAGTGCCAGATTTTTAAAGAAACTTAGGCACCTAACTCCACTGAAATCCATGGTATTTAGGTGCCTAAGTACCTTCAAAAATCTGGACCTTGCTGACTAAACCTTATGCATGCTAATAGCATGAAAGTACATAAATTCAGCTGGTATTTCTGTTGCCATGTATAACTATATCTTTTTTTCCTGCTGAACTGTAATATATAAGCAATTTTTTTAACAATACCACATACAGTAGAACTTCAGAGTTATGAACACCTCGGGAATGGAAGTTGTTCATAACTCTGATATGTTTGCAATTCTGAACAAAACATTGTAATTTTTTGAAAGAACCACCTTATGTTAACATTGACTCAATATAGTTTTGAAACTTTACTATGCGGAAGAAAAATGTTGCTGTCCCTTTATTTTTGAATAGTTTATGTTTAACTCAGTAGCATACTGTGTTTGTTCCCGCCCCCTCTTTTTTTTTTTGGTCTCCGCTGCTGCCTGATTGTGTACTTCTGGTTTCAAATGAGGAATGTGGTTAACTGGTCAGTTCATAACTCTGGTGTTCATAACTCTGAGGTTCTATCTCACTCTTATTTCACCATTAAGTTGAATGGTGCAGTTCATGCCTCAGTTACAGTTTAGTCTCTTTGCAAACTCAGGCAGAAGTCTCTGAAGGAGTTACACTCACTTCATGTTTTGAAGGTTCTCTTTGCAACAGTAACAGCTTTCCAGCTCTAATTATTTTTTTGTTATATGAAATCAGACTCTAGAGAATAACACAGGGATCTGGCAATGCCCCCACTGATTCACCCGCATCTTGGATCAGTTTTGTTCCTCATCTTTGAGATGAGGGAATAGCCTTCCATTGCTTAGCATCCAATAGCCAAGCACTTCTAGCAGTTCACTGATTTTCACAATAAAAAAAAAAATCAATTTAACACGAACCTTTGGGAAACAAGAGAAATATCAGAAAGAGATTTGAAACATGTGTTTCTGGATCCTACACAAGATTCTGAGTGAAGGACACATTTTCTTTTTGTTTGCAAAGTTCAAACTAATTGAATACCTAGTTACAGCAACTGTAAAACTACAAACTATTGTATGATACCTTTCCAGACAATCATCAACGTATATTACCAGCATGATTTATTTCAAAATCTGTTCAGCAGCTTTGCTAAATGCATGGCCAGTTCTCAGCAGGGATTGTTTTTTTTATTGTGATTTTATCTTTCTAATAAGGGTTTGGTGATGCTTTATGAAAGCCATTAATGGCTTAGATCATTAGTTCCCATAACAAAAACATCATTTATTTAAAACCTATGCTGCCTATTAGTTTAGATACTGGGTATCTTAAATATAATTCATTACCTTTGGGAACCTTTCTTTGTAGACATGGTTCATCATAATTATTTCATGGTCACAGCAGGCGGGAGAACGTCCAGGGCTGCAAGTAAAGCAAGTCATCCCTTTAAACTTGTCTCAGCATAAATTGAAAGAAGTTTTTATATTTCTATACAATCTGCTTGCATCAAAAGACACTGTAGCCTTCATTAGACAGGTATATTTGCTAACCAACTATAAAATCAGTCCCTTTCTACAACATACTGGCAGGGTCTAAAGCTGCCTTGAGGTGCTGGGCCTGTTACTGCCAACCATGCAACTTCTTTAGTTTATAACTATATTTTAAAGTGCAGACAGTTTACTATGTTCATGATGCCGCTTCTTCCTCAGACGGGGCATGGAAGTATATTTTTAATCTTAAATAACCAAAGCAAAATAACTACTTATTCATAAATTCCAAGGCCGGAAATAACCATTTCTAGTCTGACCTCCTATATGGCACAGGCCATAGAACTTCCCCAAAGTAATTCCTAGAACACAGCTTTCAGAAAAAACACTTGATCTTGATTTAAAAATTGCCAGTGATGAAGAATCCATCACAACAATTGGTAAATTGTTCCAACTGTTAATTACTCTCATTATTAAAAAATTACGCCTTATTTCTAGTCTGAAAATTGTCTAGCTTCAACTTCCAGCCATTGGATTGTGTTACACCTTTCTCTCCTAGATTGAAGACCCCATATTTTTTCCTCTATGTAGATACTTATACACTGTAATCAAGTCACCCGTAACATTCTCTTTGTTAAGCTAAATAAACTGAGCTCCTTGATTCTATCACTACAAGGCGTGTCTTCTAATCCTTTTATCATTCTCCTGGCTCTTCTCTGAACTCTCTCCAATTATTCAACATCCTTCTTGAATTGTGGGCATAAAAACTGGATGCATTATTCCAGCAGCAGTGCTACACAGGTAAAATAACCTCTGCACTCCTACTTGAGATTCCCCTGTTTACGCATCCTAGGATCGCATTATCCGTTTTGGCCACAGCGTTGCACTGACTAGCAACTCATGTTCAGCTGATTATCCCTCAGGACCTGCCAAATCTTTTTCAAAGTCACTGCTTCCCAGGATAGTGTCCTCCTAGTGCAATGCTGAAAGTATGGCTTATATTCTTTGTTCCCAGATGTATACATTTACATTTAGATGTAGTAAAATGCATATTGTTTGCTTGCGCCCAGTTTACCAACCAGTCCAGATTGCTTTGTATCTATGAACTGTCCTAATTTTTTGTGTCATCTGAAAATGTATCAGTGATGATTCTACGTTTTCTTCTAGATCATTGATAAAAATGTTAAAAAGCATAGGGCCAGGAATCAATCCCTGCTCAAACACACCTGCTCAATGACAGTTTCCTGTTCACAATTACATTTCGAGACCTGTCAACTAAACCAGATTTTAATCTATTTAATGTATACCATGTTAATTTTACATTGCTCTTGGTGTCTAATCAAAATGTTGTGTGGTACAAAGGCAAATGCCTTACAGAAGTCTAAGTGTATTACATCAACACTATTACCTTTATCAACCAAACTTATAATTTAAAAAAAAAATAAGATAGTTTGATAGGATCTATTTTCCATAAATTCACATAGATTGGAATTAATTATATTAACTTTTTTCATTCTTTATTAGTCAAGTCCCATATCAACCACTCATTAGGCAAACTGGCGTCAACTAAATGAGCTGGCCAATAAATGGGTGTCTGTGGCTATCTTAGCCCATTTACTGGCTCACTGGGGATGGATATAGAACAGCAATGTAGCTGTGTGAAGCTGTGATTCCTGAATTGCAAACAGAAGACTTGACAATCCCAAGAAATCAAAAATCAGAGAAAAAACAATAAAATAAACCCAACAGATCTATTTTCATCTTGAAATGCAAATAAATGTGTAGCCAATACACATACAGTGCCAAATATTTGCATTGTGCTACCTATGCTGGTAGCATTATATCCTTAAAGGAGCAGGAGATTTACAGGAAAATAGCCTGAGGTGACCGACACTTGGTACCTCATCTGATATGGAGGCAGTGATATGGCAGGGTCTGAAGCAGTCCTCCCATATCAATTAACCCCCCTCAAAGAAATTGGTTACTTGTCTGGGATATGATCTGGCTACACAACCACTTTAGGTCTCGCATAAATATTTACAGAAAGAGAAAGAGAGGAAGGAGCTCTCCAGCACACCAAATTTTTAAAAAATATTGTATACATGGTATTTTTAGGTATTATAGCATAATAAAAAGGAGATCTTTTGGTTTGTTCAAAAGGACAAAAAATGAGGACTGAAATTTGCTTTAACATATCAAGGTGTTAGGAACTTCAACTATCATGGCCAACCCAAGCAAATTACTTATTTGTATAAATAAAACAACATATTAAGTATTTAAGTTCAGTACACCACTCAACTAGAGCAGTAACGTCTCTGAAAGCACTTTGGCTATTATTGTCTGGTGTGACTGTGCATGTTTCATAAACTAAACTAGGAATTTTGTATTTTTCTAAACTGGAAAATGAAGTGGTAGAGAGAGAAGACTGTACTGGTAGGTGAAGAATGTTTTCCATATGTAACCTTTCAAAGAACAAAAAACCCATCTCATCTTACTTCTCAGTAATTGCTCTACAGATTATATAGGTAGCAACTTAGTCATGGCAGTCTACACAGAATTCTAAATGAAGAATAATCATGAAAAAACTGAGCTAAAATATATTGCACTGAAGTTATGAATTCTGACAGTTTTGCTACCTGCAACATTGATTTTAATTCTGAAGTGACTAAGTACTATTTTTTTAGTCCTAGAAAGATTAGAGATATTGCCTTTTTGCATTCTCCAAATAGTACAGTATATAGTACTTTGATAGGTAAGAACTGATCTACTAATAAAGTGTATCTTGCAGATTTCCAGAGTATGGGAAATAGGATGGGCTTGGTCTCTGGGGAGCAAGAAATTCAAATGCTCCGTAGCTAAGCATAATAAATTCTCCCCCTGCCCGCCCCATAACTTTCTGACACACTTTTCTATTTTTTTTATACTAAGGACACCTAGAATACAAATAATATTTTCAATTATTCTTGCACATATAGGCTTGAATTCTATGAACACTTGCACACGGAAGTAGAATAAAAGCCATCATCACAGTTTAAGTGGCCAGAAGTTACTAGTTTTGTTCCATTAAAATCTAAATTACAATGTCAATGAAAGAATTAACCAATAAGGAGGACCTAAAGTAACAATTAATTAAATAGAGTTTGGTTCAGCCTAAGACACAATCAACATTGACTTTTAATACATTTCAGGAATTATTAAAATATCACAAATTGGTTAATGCCCCAAATTTATAGAACCATAATGCTCTAGCAGTGTACAGATTCAGATTTAGCCACTATTTCCAGACAGCTGAACTCACCTGAGACTTCTGGATCGAGGGCGCATTGGTGTGGTCCTGCATCTGTTATCACTGGCAATGCTTTCAGTGGTACAGAAATGTTTAGACAAAAAATGTAGTTCATCAGGTGTTGGTTGGTATGGTAACTGGTGTAACTTCTCTTGGGAGGAACAGGATGACTGCAAAGAGCAGGACAGAACGTTAGTTAATATCATAGCCAAAAGCCATTTCCAAGATTATATTCATTGTAGATATAGAGACTACTTATACTGGGAATGATAGCTATCTTTTCCTATATTCACTTAACAATTTGTGGAGCAAAATAAGTCAAATACAAACATTTAACTTCATGTGCTAGATATACAGTAAATATAAAAATAGTTCAGATTAAAATTAAAAATGCAGCCACATAGTGACTGCACTTAAAGTTGCTTTAATTTTGAAAGATTCTCCTGCCTTGAGAGCACTTCCCTATACTTAACATGAGAAAGAATGCAGGAAATAATAATATACACCTCTACCCCGATATAACGCGACCCGATATAACACGAATTCAGATATAACACAGTAAAGCAGCACTCCGGGGGGGGGGGGGGGGGGCAAGGCTGCGCACTCCAGCGGATCAAAGCAAGTTTGATATAACGCGGTTTCACCTATAACGCAGTAAGATTTTTTTTGGCTCCCGAGGACAGCATTATATCGGGGTAGAGGTGTACATCAAAATAGAAGAAACTTTTAAAATGGAGTCTGCTAAATATTAATTATTTCCAGTAGTAATGCAGTCGTAATGCAGCATCTTCTGCCGAGCACCAGGAGACGACGATGGCCAGCAGTCATACTGCACTGTCTGCTGCCAGCCTAAGATGTAAAAACTAGATGGAATGGATCAAAACAAGAAATTGACCCAATTTGTTTTGTGAAATTAACAGCCTGCTAAAACCAGGGCTTTCAGTTCAATCCTTGAGGGGGCCATTCTGTGTGACAGTTGTTTGTGTTTCTCCTTGATGCAAAGCCACCCCCTTTTGTTGATTTTAATTCCCTGTAAGCCATGTCGTCAGTCATCTCTCCCTCCGTCAGAGCAACGGCAGACAATTGTTTCGTGCCTTTTTTCAGTGCAGAACCAGAAGCTGCAAAAGCAAAACCAGGTGAGGAGGCGACAGCAGCGCGGTGACGAGTGTAATGAGGACACAGACATGGACATGGACATAGACTTCTCACAAAGTATGGGCCGAGCAATGTGCACATCATGCTGATGAGCTCTGCATGGTCACCTGTGCTGATCAGCTTGCCACGCTGGCCAAACAGGAAATGAAATTTAAAAGTTCGCAGGCCTTTTCCTGTCTACCTGGCCAGTGCATCCGAGTTGAGAGCGCTGTCCAGAGCGGTCACAATGGAGCACTCTGGGATAGCTCGTGGAGGCCAATACCATCGAATGGTGTCCATACTACCCCAAATTCCACCCAGCAAGGCCGATTTCAGCGCTAATCCCCTCGCCGGAGGTGGAGTAAAGAAATCGATTTAAAGAGCCCTTTAAGTTGAAAAAAGGGCTTCGTCGTGTGGAGGAGTTCAGGCTTCAATCAAGGTAACGCTGCTAAATTTGACCTAAAATTGTAGTGTAGACCAGGCCTAAGACAACAAGCAACCAGCAAAGGGTGGGGGCCATACATTCCCTTGATTAATTTTCCATATACTCTTCACAGTTTTTTTTTTTTTAACTGTGTTGACAGTTTCTGATTTATCTATTAACTGGCAAAGCAAGATCCATCTTCCCAATGACATGGTACAAGGGCTTCCTGCCCTTGACGCTAGTTTTGCAGATGCCCTCATCTCTTACTTTCCAAGCAGTTGCCCAGTTTCACCTTTCCCATAGGAACTGAAATACATGTCATTATAATACCTACTCTCAAAAACTTCCACTAAACTAATGACTTCTTCATTCTCTTCAGTTTCATCTTAAGAAGGTTAAGAAAAAGTAATGAGATAACACGATAAGGAGCATTGCATTCATTTGGACATAAATAGGGTGAACTACAGACTTTCCTCTGCCTACCTTTTCCTCTACTTGACCTTAAAAGATCACAAGTATCTTCAAAGTTTGGTACTAGCTATGATGATAGTATGTTCCAAAACTGCCCTTGCTTACACAGAAGTATTCTAGGCAGTTGATGAGAATCACAGTAATCCAGAGATGTACTTATAAAATGCTGGAAGTACAGAGTACAGTAGAAACTAGTCTCACCTCATTTCCATGAATTTGTAAAAATATACAGAGGGGTGAGGATGTCTAATAGTTGCTGTTTCAGACCCTGACAAAGTATGTGAAACAAATCAGAGCAGCAGCAGTTAAAATTTTCACTCCTTGATTCAAATCTTAAGTTCACTGTCTCTAGCTTGAATGAATAATGCAAATTAAGCATATCATTTCTGAGAACATCTCTATTTCTTAAAAATCAGCAGTTGCCTCGGCCCTTGAGCAAACTACACCAACAGTAGGAACCAGCAGAAAAATCAACCAAACAGAAGAATATATAAAAATACAGGGATCAATTTTTATACTGCTAGTTGATTCACCAGAATTCACACTTATTTATTAAAATGACAGACTTCTTTTCACCAGTCAGAAACTGTTAGTTCAAAGCCACATGTGTGTTTTTAGAAGGACATCTGTTTTAATATTTGTAAATAAGACTTGACTTTAGCAAAGCTTTTAATATGGTCTCCCACAGTATTCTCGCCGCCAAGTTAAAGAAGTATGGGCTCGATGAATGGACTATAAGGTGGATAGAAAGCTGGCTAGATCGTCGGGCTCAACAGGTAGTGATCAATGGCTCCATGTCTAGTTGGCAGCCAGTATCAAGAGGAGTGCCCCACGGGTCGGTCCTGGGGCTGGTTTTGTTCAATATCTTCATTAATTATCTGGAGGATTGCACGGACTGCACTCTCAGCAAGTTTTCAGATGACACTAAACTGAAGGAGTGGTAGATACGCTGGAGGGTAGGGATAGGATACAGAGGGACCTAGACAAATTAGAGGACTGGGCCAAAAGAAACGTAATGAGGTTCAGAAAGGATAAATGCAGAGTCCTGCATTTACAACGGAAGAATCCCATTCACTGTTACACACTAGGGACCAAATGGCTAGGCAGCAGTTCTGCAGAAAAGGACCTAGGGGTTACAGTGGATGAGAAGCTGGATATGAGTCAACAGTGTGCCCTTCTTGCCAAGAAGGTTAATGCCATTTTGTGTTGTATAAGTAGGGGCATTGCCAGAGATCGAGGGTCATGATCATTCTCCTCTATTCGACATTGGTGAGGCCTCATCTGGAGTACTGTGTCCAGTTTTGGGCCCCACAATACAAGGAGGATGTGGAAAAATTGGAAAGAGTCCAGTGGAGGGCAACAAAAATAATTAGGGGGCTGGAGCACATGACTTATGAGAAGAGGCTGAGGGAACAGGGATTGTTTAGTCTGCAGAAGAGAAGAAAGAGGGGGGATTTGATAGCTGCTTTCATCTACCTGAAAGGGGGTTCCAAAGAGGATGGATCTAGACTGTTCTCAGTGGTACCAGAAGACAGAACAAGGAGTAATGGTCTCAAGTTGCAGTGGGGGAGGTTTAGGTTGGATATTAGGAAAAACTTTTTCACTCGGAGAGTGGTGAAGCACTGGAATAGGTTACCTAGGGAGGTGGTGGAATCTCCTTGCTTAGAGATTTTTAAGGTCAGGCTTGACAAAGCCCTGGCTGGGATGATTTAGTTGGGGACTGGTCCTGCTTTGAGCAGGGGGTTGGACTAGATGACCTCCTGAGGTCCCTTCCAACCCTGATATTCTATGATATGGCCTATTCATGAACTACCAAGGGACAGGCTCACCATACAATCCATTATATAATTTTAGATATCTAAGGCAATTATGGCAGTGCTAGATGTGTTTCCATAAGGAATATGAAAGATAGTTAAAGCTGATTCATGCATTCTTGTCTGTGTACAACATCATCATCATGCAAGCGGGAAGGAGAAAACAAACTCAATTAGAATTACAGTTTTTAAATTGTGTATAGTCAAGGAAAAACCTGCATATAACTTTGAAATTAAAATTCTGTTTTGATATGTTCCTGGTGTTTTTCTTCATTCCAGTTTTTGAGTTTGTCTGTTTCTTATCATGGTGATAGAGTTGCTATAGCAATTACTTAGTGGCTGACAAACTCCTCTCTGTCAATATTTTCAAGTGCATTTTCATGGAGCACAGCACATCACTTTTCATCTGAATCCAAAGGGAAGTGTCTGCATGTGTACGATGGAAAGTGGTTAAGGAATTAATCCTAAACATAACAAGTTACTTGCTAAAAGCAAGACCTACATTCTGTCTGTGTGTGTGTGTGTGTGTGTGTGTGTGTGTGTGTGTGTGTGTGTGTGTGTGTGTGTGTGTGTGTGTGTGTGTGTGTGTGTGTGTGCGTGCGCGCGCGCGCGCGCGCGTAGAGGGGCGCAGTGTGGAGGAAAATCAGTGCTGTTGAGTTACTTTTAAGCTATGCACATTTTCTCAACTTGTTTTGAAGTCAGCAAGACAAGAATAAGCTTAACCTTCACAAATCTTTTGTGGAAAAAACAGACTAAGAGCTGATTATTAATGTGCACCTGTCAAATACTATCAGGGCTTAGTATGGGTAATTGAACTATTTCTCGAGAAAAGATCAACTGTGCATAAGGAAAAAGTAAAGTTCAAGGAGTGAGTTTAAGAAGGGGACACCAGATGTCTAATAATAATATACATGATTTTACATACTATCTCACTAATTGGGACAAGATATGGGCATAATACAGGACTAAAGACATAAAATCATGAACTGCCTAGTTGCAGACTATAAGACACTGTGCTGCACCAGAATGCTCTCTACATGGTAGTGAAAAACATGTGATGTGTAGAAGTGCAGACTCCCTTAACTTATGCTTCCCTCACTGTGTAACTCCTCAGTAGTGGAAATGAACCATTACCTATGCCATTCTGCTTTCATGCATTTCCCAATATAGCCAGAATGCGTGTTCAGAAGGAAGGGTAAGGGCAAGATTAGCCTGAAATCAAACAGTCTACACTTGTCAATACACCTCTACCCCGCTATAACGTGACCTGATATAACACGGGTTCGCATATAGCGTGGTAGCAGCAGGGCTCTGGCGGTGCTTTAAAGAGTCTGGGGCTCCGGAGCCCTGGGCCCTTTAAACCACCGCTGGAGCCCTGCCGCTGCTACTCCAGGGCTGCGGCAGCGGGGCTCGGGCAGCGCTTTAAAGGGCCTGGGGCTCCAGCTGCTGTGGGGAGCCCCAGGCCCTTTAAATCAATGCTGGAGCCCGGCCGCTGCTACTCTGGGGCTGTGGCAGCGGGGCTCCGCCAGCGATTTAAAGGGCCTGGGGCTCCACGCGGCCAGAGCCCAGGGCTCTTTAAATCACTGCTGCAGCCCTGCCACCGCTACCCCAATATAACAGCATTTCACCTAGAATGCGGTGGTGATTCTTGGCTCCCCACGACCGAATTATATTGGGGTAGAGGTGTAGTTTTAAGGCAAGATGGTGGCATAACAAGTACAAAGCTAAGGATGCCAACTGTTGTATGTAGCGTACATAATAAAGTTGGCCCTATGCAAAGGGGCATTTAAATAGCCATATCCCATAATAAATATGGGGATCTCAGTAAATCAAACATAACCTTGCACATTCTTCCACTACTGGGCGATAATATAGTTATGCATCACAAATGAAATGCCAGTACTGAAAGTGTGAATATCTTGCTTGTCAGCACATCACTTGATGCATAGCTTATCCTGGGTGACAAAAGGCATATGTTATATTTTATTTCTCACAAGGTGGCCTGTTTAAGAAAATACTGTATGTAGTTGAAATCTATCTGTAAAATAAAGCTGGCACTTACAGAAACCGTCGAGCTGGGTGTATTTGTACCATAGCCAGAGGAGGGGAGAGAAGCCAAAGACCAGCGGCGTCCATCAGTCCTGTTGTGAAATTGAGGTTAGTCCAAAAGAATGCTGCAGAATCATTACACAGAAATACCTGGGAAATTATTATTCTGTAGAATTGCATTCCAGAAGGATGATACAATCAGGTTATTCACCAAAGAGTAAACTTTCACAGGGGGTCATGATAAACAAATATTATACAATTTTAATAGTATCAGTCAGATGAAATAACTCGAAAGTGAATGAGCTGATCCATAATACTGATCTCTCACTAATACACTCTGACAAAATGAAGACAGGGAATAATTATAGCTTTCAGGTTCAGCAAATGCAAATTAATGAGAAGCAAATAAAAACATGTGACCAATGCACAAACCACCATGCTATGAAATGTAGTGTATCCAACACAATCAACTAAAAGCAAAATATAATGGGAATGGTTATTTCCATTATAAAAAATGAAATCAGTACAAATTACCAGTAGGTTACTATCATTAAGTGGAAAGAACAATTAGACTAGAATTTAAACTCTTAAGAGCTATAAATACATGTGAAAAACTCACATTTTAGTTAAATTACATCTTTGGAGGAGGAAATATTTATAAGCTAGTACAATTCCTAACCCCTGCCGCTTCATGTGGCCCACATACAGACAATATGGAGCTTACACATTCAAATAGACAAATCACAAAACAACTATTATGGTTTTTGGTTACATTTACCTGTCATTTCGGTGCCCATGACTGGAGTACAATTGTATCAAGTATGTTAAAACACAAGCAAAATAACAAAATGTATAAACATAACGAAATAAGATTTGTTTTTAATAACACAAATCAGGTATTTTGGAAAAAATATTTAAAAAAAACATTTAATTTAAGATCAGGTACAAAGACCCCCCACTCAATTCTGGTTTTGTGTAGGAAATGTAATTTCATAAAGTAGGGCTTCAAATCTGGAAATCTAAACATTTCGAAGCTGCCTCCCCACCCTTCAAAAAAGTCTGTCTCAGAACGTCACCATTATTCATTCTGGGTGAAATTCCAAGGTGTGGCTTCCTACTTAGTGTTTACCCAATCAAATTCTAACTCAAGTCATCAGGATGGATGTGGACTGAGTAAAATGTGACTAAGGAGCTCATGACATAGTCCCACAGAACTATAATACAGATGATTATGTGTATGCTCAGAGTCACAAGTCTGTGGCAGAGTCACTGACAGCATCAGTAAAACCAGGACCAGAACTCAGGAATCCCTGGCTGTCAGTCCCCCATGTTAACTCTAGACCACGCTGCCTCATGTAAAAAAGTAAACGTTGTAGGTCTGAGTTAGTATCACAGGGTTGATCGACACTTGCCTACGCTATCCATTCATCATTGAAAATTTTCCATTTTTACATAATCCTAATCTTATCTATTGTATGAGTTCTACCAGGATTAAAGACTCAATGAACTGAATAATACTGTAGAACTAGTGTTGCTCCACACTAAAGAAAACACCTATCAGAACAAAGGGTATGGATTTGTGGAGATTTATTCGGTCCATTTATTCACAATGAATAAACAGGAAAATTTTGCACACATCTCTGTCTCCATGATCTTGTTTTGTAATGTATCAACCCTCTTTTCTCTGAGGTATTGATGAACATCTTTCCAATGAATGAACAATTCCAAAAGGAGGTTTGTTCCTTTTAGCTCAGATATACAAATTAAATTTGCTTAGTATAGAAAGAAAGACAAGCTGAAAGATGTAAATAGGGGTGTGTTCTGTATATTTTGCAGCTGTGAAGCAGAAATAATTTGTTTCATCAGATTACGTGGGTTGAACATGTTTCCTCCACTAATACACAAAGACCGACCCACTTTTATTACCGTAACATGGTGCACGAATATAACCTTGAGATACATAGTGCCTTTCCCTAAGAAAACGACATACAAATACCATATGGATCAGAAATTTTTAGGTTAATGTTTCATGTATACAATGCTATCAAGCAAATTTGCTACAAGTTCTGAAGCTAGATCCTTTACTTTGATTTGCAAAATGGGAATGTCTGGAAATTACTTTCGTTTTCCTAAATTCATCTCTATTCCCCCCTCCCCACCCCCATGAATTAGTGTTAAATAAAAGATACAGTTTGAAAGGAGAAGAGAATGCAAGACGAAGAGGACTGAATCCAGGATCTGCTATGTGATATTTGTAATATGGGCTGCCATTACTGCTGAAGTAGTACAATATTATACATCCTAATAAAAAAGATGTACAAGAGCTCCAGGTAAACTGCTCGTGGTATCAGGCATCGTGAACACTGTCATTATAGAAATAAAATGGACTTTTCCTAGTAATTACACTAAAATACACGATACAGCATTTAATGACAGGAATTGTTTGAGATACTTTTTTAAATGGTGCCAAACACTGTCACTAAATCCTCATCTTAAGTAATGTTCAATTTCTCTCATCAGTTTTTCTCATGAGCTATTTTAGGGGATTTATAAATTTATTATAAATATCTCCTCCTTCATGGAAAGATATTTTTATTTGTATACTATTTTACACAGTAAAATACTGATTCAGGTAGTTTTTAAATCACAGTCAGATTAAACATGGGTGACAGCAGATGCTAGGTATATTCCTCCATAAAAATCTCAAAACATAGATTTGTATGAAACATCATTGCAGATGTCAGAAGCTAGAGTTGAGTCACACAAAGCATGTACAAATGAAGCTCTCTCCCCTAGCTTAAACCGTTTTATAAAGAGTCAAAGCCATTTTCTTACACTGGGTATAAGATTTATCCCTGTCTGACAACCTGTGTATCTGAAAGCCCTAAAATGAAACAAAAGTTGCACCAGGGAGTGTTCTGTCACTGATGAATAAGGCAGTTCTGTGGGTAACTGCAGTGATACTTAATGCATCACTTAAAACACAGCCATCTGATGTAATTTATTTTGTAGACACACTTAGGTCAACATATAAACTCTTTCTACCCTGCCAGCCTTAGTGTTAATAAACATATTATCTGAGGTAAGTGGAGGAGATTTTAAGTAATATGGAACCACGCTGGCATGAATAGGCAGTCTCCTGTGACAAGTTATCTACTCAGTTTATGATTAATTTATTAATAATTTACATCAAAACTGTACCAACATTAATTAATTAATTAATCCTCACAACACACCTGCAAGTCAGGTAATTGTCTCAATTATTCAGCTGGGGAAACTACTTAGGTCTCAAGTATCAGAGGGGTACCCGTGTTAATCTGGATCTGTAAAAGCAGCAAAGAGTCCTGTGGCACCTTATAGACTAACAGATGTTTTGGAGCATGAGCTTTCATGGGTGAATACCTACTTCGTCGGATGCATGTAGTGGCCGCTACATGCATCCGACGAAGTGGGTATTCACCCACGAAAGCTCATGCTCCAAAACGTCTGTTAGTCTATAAGGTGCCACAGGACTCTTTGCTGCTTAGGTCTGTGACTGAAGCTTGCCTATGGTATCCATTTACTATTGAAATATCTCAATTTTTACAAGATCAGAATCTGACTAATTGTATGAGTCCTATCAGGATTAAATGCCCAGTGAAAAGAATTTGACTGAAGATACATATTAGCAAAATTAAATTTTAAAACATACTTTAAAAAGGCACAGTTGCATTGTTTCAATCATTCAATGTGGTTTTGTGTTGTTTAAGGACTAAAATAGTTAATATAAAAATCAAGTAATTCTTAATTACTGTCATTTCCATGTATTTTGCTAGTCAGTCTCTCTGTGCATAGGAACATTTCCCCCATACAAACTGTACTTTATGCATAGCAAACAAACTCTTACCTTCGTGCAAAAGAAAAATGGGCTGAGGCACTGGGAGAGAAATTTCTAGGGCTGTCTTGAGGACTGCTTCCTGTCATGGGGCAAAAATAAAGGAAAAAAAGAACTCAGAAACAAAGCAAATACCTTCTATTTTCCAGCAGCCTAGAACCAATCTTCAGTACAAAGATTAGTCTGTAAGGTTTCTGAAAGAACTGGACTCCCAGTATAACATCTTAGGGCATGGCTACACTCGCAGATGTAGAGCGCTGTGAGTTAAATCTGCCTTCATAGAGCACAGTAGGGAAAGTGCTGCAGTCTGTCCACACTGACAGCTTCAAGCATGCTGGCGTGGCCACATTTGCAGCGGCATTGGGAGCGGTGCATTATGGGCAGCTATCCCAGCATGCAAGTGACTGCATGTGCTTTTCAAATGGGGTGAGGTGGGGTGGAGTGTGACAGGGAGTGTGTTGTGTGTATGTGGGGGTAGAAAGAGGGGGTTTTTGGGGTGCTGAGAGTATGTCCTCCCCCCTCTCTCTCTCAAAGCAAACTAAATGTTTGCTTTTTCTTGGAGCTGATAAGCAGCTGGCTTCTCTGAAACGGAGCTTTGAAAGGGCATTTCCGCATTCCTGCAGCCAATTTCACAACAATGACAAGAGTGGCCACTTGACTTAAGGGGATTATGGGACGTTTCTGGAGGCTGATCGCAGTGTAGTAACGCAACACCTCATTCACGCTGACGCTGGGGTGCTCCAGCAGGGGCGCAGCAAACGTTATTCCACTCGCTGAGGTGGAGTACCAGCAGTGCTGTAGCTGCGGAGTCAGAGCGCTCTACGTGCCTTGCAGTGTGGACGGGGAGTGAGCTAGGGCACCCGGGGCTGCTTTATTGCACTGTAACTTGCAAGTGCAGCCAAGCCCTTATTTAAAGTTACATTTCAGTTACAGAAACTAGTAATGAAGATCAAATTTAACTTCAGATAAAGCCAGTTCACTCCATTTTCAAAAGCACAAATCAATTAATTCAACTTTACAGGAATAATATTTTAGTTTGAAAGAAATACAAGTTGAAGATTGGAAACACACTATTTTTGAAAGTCATTAAAAATATTAGAAAACTCCAGAAAATGACTGCCATAAGAGTACAGTCCTTAAACATATTTTCTCTATATTTTTTCCTCTTGCCATCTGTACTGTGTATTCCTGTAACTCTCCAAAAGTCAATAGCTACACAAAACAAATGGAACGGAAAATTATCCCCGGCCTGGTTAGACCAGGGGTTCTCAAACTGGGGGTCGGGACCCCTCAGGGGGTCACGAGGCTATTATTAC
The DNA here is from genome assembly GCF_016161935.1 of Mauremys reevesii. NCBI lineage: Eukaryota > Metazoa > Chordata > Testudines > Geoemydidae > Mauremys > Mauremys reevesii. Next base: position 40,550,499 of record NC_052628.1, on the reverse strand, counting down.
ACCCCAAACCCCGCTTTGCCTCCAGCATTTATAATGGTGTTAAATACATTAGAAAGCGTTTTTAATTTATATGGGAGGAGGGGGGGGTCGCACTCAGAGGCTTGCTATGTGAAAGGGGTCACCAGTACAAAAGTTTGAGAACCCCTGGGTTAGACCAAAGGCCTGCTTGGAGAGGTGAAGTCCTTAAGTGATGTGCAGAAGTGATTGAGCATTGTGAACAGGACATCTCCTTTGGGGGCTTGTTACTGTCTCATATTAGACATGCTACCTGCCACTGATCAGAGAGAAAGCTCAATGGCAGCTGTTAAGGGGAAGTTCACCAGTGCTCCAGCTTGCCTTGGCCACTCAGCGTATGTTATTAGACTGTGTGGATTGTCTAAAGGGGAAATGTAAAGGTGACACTTGCAAAAATAAATATATAAATAAACTTTTAGAAGTAGCATTGCCTTATGAGACATATTAAAAAACCTTCTAAATTAAAGACTAGATTCTGATCACACTCGTTTAAAGAATAAGAATCAGTAGAAGAGCAACTTATTTACTGTACTGTTGGACACTAAATGAAATCTGCAATTATAATTAGGACTAAGGAGAGCAAGTCTTCTATGTACCGTATATACTCAAAGTAAACATTTAAAGAGGATAAATTGCTATCCATGTTCAAAAGGAAAACCTAATCCAACAGAGGTGCTGTCTTAATGATTTCAGGAGTGCTAGATTTCTACTGAAATTTTTCAATTAACTTAACATTGTGTGTTTTATAGTGATGTCCTCAACAGATGCCATTAATTTTATGATAGACAGTATAATCATCAAGACATTTAGATGGTAAACACTAAGAAACCCATTCTTTTTTGGGAGCAGAATCAGGATGCGTTTTCAGCTGCACTGAAATCATATCTTTGCATCTGTTCTTTCCTGAGCCCCAGGAGACAGGAATTCTGCTTTAGCGGGCCAGAACCCCTGACTCTTTGTCCATTTATCTATCACAGCTGAATTAAGTTTTCAACTTTCTCCCCTCCCCCAATACCACAGCTTCTTCATTACTCTTCATATACCTCTGGGGGCCTTGATAATTTCAAGGTGGCAGGGATTTTTGTTCCCTGAGGGGGAAAACATCTAAAACCAGACATTGTGGCATAGATTTTGATCTTTGTTTGGGGGCTAGCACAATTTATTCTTGTCCTGCATGAACCGCAAACACCAAATTACTGAGAGCAACAGTTCATTTAATTTAACAGCTCCTAACTGGATTCCTCTTGCTACTAGGATAGCTTATTAAATAAAGATAAGCCTTTTTTTTTAAAAAAAAAAAAGATATGTTGTGCAGATAAAACGTGGCCACTCATTCTAGATACCACACCAAAAAGGGGGGAGCTCTGTCTGGGAAAACACAGTGGGCTTACATGAATGAGAAGACAAAGAACCTGTCTTGGCATTTTACAGAGAACAGAAATCGATAATTTAAAAAATAAACATTGTAGATAAGCACCTTCTGACAGCAAAGAATTTGAAATATCAGCACATGAGGTCGTTTTATAAATCTAGACTACTGTTTCCATTGATAACTATTTAAACACCACATATTTACATTACATGTCTCAGCAGCATACTTAATTACCCATTGGTCATTTATTCAGAGCATATAGTACTTTTTCTCCACCATTGCTTTTTTAAAAAAAAATATGACTATTACTTTCAGGAGATGCAGAGCCTCTACCTCTCTAGCATCACCAGGAGCAGCACAGAACTACCACTCATTACAGATAAAATAAGAAAGATTCAATAAAACCTCTTCATGCAGGAGGAGAGTCAAACTTGACTAATATCAATCAATTTGTAAACTGATTTCTCTGGAAAATAAATCTTCAGATTTCCAAGAAACACATTACAAATAATTCCTGAATACCGGTTAAATCATGGGGGTTTATCTAGATATCTGAGTAACAACATAATTCAAACAGTCAAGACAGTAAATAGGGAAGAAAAAAAACCCAGAGTGACGGGGGCGACTAGTACTACTGCTGTGGTTTTAAGGTGTGGTATTCCAGAAAGGCAAGACGATTAGAACCAGAGTCCTATACGTGACCTTCATCCCTCACAGCATTCATCCACCCATCTGCAAGTCAATACCTGAGAGACTTTCAAATGAAAACCAGTGCCAGTTAATTCTCTGCCCATATGTGCAGTGCTTGCTTATTATTCAAATCCTGCTGTTCCCAGGGATTTGTTGGCTGTTGTATATTTTAGTCCTAGGTTATTTTATACATTTCTGAGATTACTGCTGATGTTTCTGACCTGATAAAGTAAACCCGACTGGTGACCAGGCATTAGGTGGGTAATTAACACTATCATCCCCAGGGAGAAGTAACAGGGTGAATAGGTAATCAACATACCAAAACAATACTTTACCTAATGGCAATACACTCAGGGTGCCTCATTTTGCAGGCAGTTATGGTTAAGAAAGCTATATCCAGATTAATTAAATTGTTTGATTGTTTTGTAATTAGCTTCAAGAAATCCTGTGTCTTCACCACAGAGGGAAGAACTACAAATCTTTCGGAAAGGCATATGTTGTACTCACTATAGATTATTAATGCATTTTTAATAGCTGTCTACTTACAAAATAAAGAGTTTCTGATGCAATGACTTTCTATTAGCACTGAGGGAATCAGAGATTAATGATAATTGCTATTATAAACTCCTGGTGGATCAGAACATTAGCCCCACTTTGAAGCCTTGTCGTCATTTGATGATCTTAAACAACTCTCAGCATTTTAACACCACAGCAATAGAACATGACAATAGGTCTAATATGCTTGTGTATTGGGTTTACAGCCTAGCTATTCAGTCTTGAAATCTTGACATAAAGCAGACAAGATCCACGGAGCCATAGAAGGTTGCAGGTCTGGCTTTCGTAATGTAACTAACTTTGCTAGTCAGTGAAACACACAGCTAGGCAGCAGAATAATTTTCAGATAGTTATCCAGGTGCTTCCCACCGAGATCTGTGCAGGGGTGAAGAGCTCAAGTTATTTAAAAAAAATGGATTAAACTACCCATGACACCCACAGATGACTGTCCCCAGTTAGAGTAAGGAAAGGGTTTGCAAACTCTTAAGATCTTGTTGTCTGCTAGTGGGGGCCCTCTCTATTCAGATAAGGGAAATACTAAACATTTTGCTAAATATGTTTGTTATGGTTGGCAGCTGGCTTGCTTCTTGGATATTATTCCTTGCTCTCAGTCTAGATGACGCTGACATCTCTTGGCAGGTTTAGCAGTGTTTGCTTGATGCCATTAGAGATTAACATTGGGTCTACAGAAGTATGGAAAGGGTAGAAGCCCAGGGACCCAAAAAAAAAAATCTATCTACAAAGCACATTTATTATTATTTTCTCTAAATTGGAATTAGGTTTCAAGATTACTGATATGTAGAGACAGGTGAAGCCTCCACTAACTGGAAATGCAGAAGCAGCAAAGAGTCCTGTGGCACCTTATAGACCAGACGTATTGGAGCATGAGCTTTCGTGGGTGAATACCCACTTCGTTGAAAATGCAGAGTTCATGCCATTCGACGTACAAATAGCATTAGAGGTAGCAGCAGTTTAATAAAAAGAAAGTAAATATAGTTAAGCATCAGATGCCATCTCTGTTGCAAAACAGAGGGCGTGGGCATACTAGGGATAGGGAGAACGTTTGCAAATTTTGACCAACTTAATTAACTCCTTTTAAAAAAGAAGTGCTTACAATTTGTAATGGATTTAGATAGTGTTAGGACACTTGAATCAGAGTGCAATTTAGCATTTAAAACTTCCCCCCCTTTCCCATATACATTATTCCCTACGACATTGCAAGCCTCTTTTGAAAACTGATTGCATAGCAAGATCCAGTCCTTCCTAGAGCAAAATGAGTAAAAAGTCTCTTCTGGTTGCAGTTAAGGAATTGCCATTACTGTATACAAATGGCAATAGTTAAAATTAATAAACAAACTAAACTGTATTGCTTTCTTTCTATAGATGTCATTCTTTTAAAACAACAGATTCAGAACCCTGACTTATTAGTTGTGACTTCTGGCATCTTCATACTTCACTGAAAATTAACTCATTGCTGTTTTCATTAATTCACAAACCTGATCATTTTACAACTCACTTTACAACACAGATATAAAAACTATTTTTTGCAAATATAGCACACTTAGGGTATGTCTTCACTAGCTACGTTAAAATGCTGCCGTGGCAGCACTTTAACGTGGCTGTGTAGTCCTGGCTCATGTAGTTGGACCCCCCCACAAGGGGAGTAGCTCCCAGCACTGGTGCACTCTCTACATTGCCACTTTACAGCGCTGAAACTTGCAGCGCTTGGGGGGTGTTTTTTCACTGTAAAGTGGCAGTGTAGACCAGGCTTATCTATGCTTCACCATAAATAAGAAAACGAAGCTACATTTGTTAAAATAAAGAAGCAAAGCCCACACTTTATAAAATAGGTGTCTGTGAAGCTAAGCATGGCTGAGATTTAAATCACAGATACCAGCATTAAAGTTTAGCATGAAACGCAGAACAGTTATACAAAAGGCTGTGTATGCATAAAAGGATCAAGCTACAATTGCTATGGAAACAAACACACAAAACAAAAACAATAAAACCCCTGAATTCCCTGACGTGGAGGAGATTCTAACTGCACACTGACAATTTGGCTGTTCAGTAGAGGAGCTGGCTATGCTGGAGGCATTTAGCTGGAAAAGAGCTTTTAGTGACAATAGCACTAGATGCTGCCCAGGGTGCTGCAACAACCCTCTGCCTCCTATAACTCTGAATTTGTCTGTGGTTCCTTCAGAAATCAAAGGATCTATTGTCAAAGATGTCATGGATCCCAAGGCCAACCCCGGAAGGCTATAAAGAAGACTGAATAACCCAAGATCTTTAGTAAAAGGCTGAATGACAAGTTTTCAACCCTATCAATGAGATTACATCGGTTTATATTGGTTTTCTGTTTTCACAAGAGAACTAGAAACACTTTTTAAACAACAAAATGGAGACGTCCCTTACATGTGCAGGTGCCCCATACAGACATGCCTCTCGGGTGGAGGGGGCTGCAAGCCTTGTGGGCCCCAAAGTCTAGCTTACCACCCACATTAGTTATCTCTGCACAGCTGCCCCGGTATCTTAACAGAACACAACAAATTTGTGGCTATGCAAGGGAAGTTCTATATTTGCTGCGCACTTCGACTTTGAGCTCTTTCATCCGCAGCTTGTGAACCTCTGGCTGGGTGAGACTAGCCCCCAGCCCTGCCCCTTCCATCTGAGACCCCGCCCCTTCCATACGCCCAGAACCCTGAGCCCCCCCATCGCAGCCGGTGGCCCCTCCTAGTCCTGGAGCACCCGGAGGGAGAGTGCGCAGTGCGGCTGCAGCCTCTCCAGCCCCACGAAGGCAGGTGGCATGGCCCAGCCCCCGGAGCCCAGAGGCGCCACCAAAGCAGAATCCCCTGGGGGACGGAGAGTAAGCGGGACCAGGCTTGGCTATTTGGGGAGGCTCCCTCAGCTTCCCCTACTGGCCGCCCATGCTCTCTTTGTTTCCTTTAGTCCCAGCCACACCCACTTAAGGCTCCTCTCTGACTCAAGCTTAGGACTGCTTAATGTTCCGACAAGGCAATGCTGCAATACCCGGGATTGCTCCTGGCTCCCATTACTTATCAATAAATCTGACTAATCTTTGGCTGCTGCCACTCAAGCAGCAATCTCTAGTGACCTGCAATGCAGCTGCTTCATCAAGTGGCTTGTTGCTTCTTCACTCACTTCTTTCTCTACTTTGTATTCCTGGGAGAATTCTGCACCGAAAAATTAAAAATTCTGTATATTTTATTTGTCAAAATAACACAATATAATCATGCCAGTTTCAATTATTTTGGTAATTGATTTCAAAATACCTTGCAGCACATATGTCTGTAACAATACAGAACCAAAAAGATTCCCGCAGGAGCAGAGAGTTAAAGAAACCCCTACGACAACCCTGTTCCTGTTTCTCCATTATGCTTTTTTTAGGGGCCTCAGTCTGGGTGCATCACATGTGCCAGCTGGGCACATCTTGGGGAAAAACACCTTTGCCCCTCCGGTCTTTTAGTCAATTCCTGTTTTTTTTGCCCTATCTCCATATGGTTGCCATATTTCAAGTTCCCAAACAGAGGACACTGCCAGGGAGGGGAAGGGAGAGCTGCAGGGGTGGGGGGTTCAGTTGGGGAGTATTGGAGGGGTGTATATGTACTTGCAGGGGGTATCAGAAGGTGCTCGAGGGGATATTTGGGGGGCGTTGGAGGTGGCTGCGCAGGGGGCCTCCCCAGCTCAAACACCAGCACCCCCTCCACCCAGAGCTAAGCTGCGGGGCCAGACACCCACACCCCCTCCCTACAGAGCTCAGGCACAGGGCACCCCCTGGCCCAGATAATTGCACCGCCCCAGCCCAGCCACAGGTTCCACTCCATGCAGCTTTGTTACTGTCTTGCCAGGCAGAGACGACCTGTACCTGCTGATATTGGGGAGAGGGGAGCAAAAATTAAAGATTTGGTCACCACCATAATATCTCCCGCTGGCAGATACTCCCCTTTACCCTCAGTCTCCCCTCCCGGAAAGCAGTGGCCCCTCCATGCAACTCCCAGCTGTTGCTCCCTCCCCACAGGGTGCAGCTCACAGGCTCCAGCAGCTGCTGTGCAGGGAGGTGGCCCAACAGCACCAGGTGACTGACCAGGGCTGACAAATCCAGGAACTGCAGCCCTCCCTCGTAGTCACACTGAGCTGGGGAGCAGGGCTCTGCCGGGTCCAGCGGCCCCAGCAGTGGCCAGCAGCTCTGCAGCGCCAATTCTGTGGGAAAAAATGAAATTCTACGCAGGACATTAATTCTTCGCAAATTCTGCAGGTGCAGTGGCGCAGAATTCCCCGAGGGATAACTTTGGTATGACAACTAGGCTGCTAATTAAAACAATTCTCCACATTTCTCCCAAGCACTCCAGATTTTCCCATCCCACTAGCAGATGCACGAAGGGCTGGTAGCTAGAGTTCCTAACCCTCCAGGATTGTCCTTGAGTCTCCAGGAAATATGTAATTATATAAAGCCCGCATCTGTAATTTTCACTCCATGCATCTGAAGAAGTGAGGTTTTTTTACCCTCAAAAGCTTTTGCCCAAAGAAATCTGTTAATCTTTAAGGTGCCACTGGACTCCTGGTTGTTTTTGTGGATACAGACTAACATGGCCACCTCCTGATACAGGAAATAAAGATTAATCTTTAATTAAAGATTATGTCATGGGATGAAACCTCCAGACACATATCCAACCAAAATTGGCAACCATACCGGTAGGTGTTTCCTCTATGACAGACATCAAACAGTGGCCCCAGAGCAAAAGGTGGAAAAAGAAAAACAGGAAAACCCACACACAACGAAGGGGCTCTGCAGTAATCATAAATAATTCTCAAGAGCTTCTGCAACCTTCCCCCCCTTCTTTCAGCTGCATCATTGAAAAATGACCTTCCAAACAATCATGAACTATGGAACAATACAGTAAAGATAATCCCATCTTCAAATAGTTTTATAGTGTTTATTCACCACAGGAGGGCAGATACTAAAAACCCCACACACATCAGGAGCAACTCTGATAAGCCATGAATCCCACAAAACCTAGAGTACTGAGAACTTTTCTATGCTGAGAATTTGTTCAGATTCCAGCCATCAGCAGCCAGCTAGTGGTGTAGCTGCACCAGTGTCAACTTCTAGTGCAGACAAGCAAAACCAGGATTTGCACTGGTGCAGCTTATCTCTGTCTGAAAGGAGTGCAAACCACAGCTTTCCTGGTCTACAATAGAAGCCTGAACTGGGGCAATTACATCAGTGGCTGGAATTATGGCAAATCCATAATGCAAACAAGGCCCAAAACGACACAACTGCAAAAATAGTCATCAAACACGTTAAGTGTGGGGTGAAATATATTAGAACATGAGCGATTCCAGTGGATCACTGGGAACTATAACAATTATTGTGACAAGCGTCATAATAAGCTCTTGAATGGGTTGCATATATTGTTTAATGAAGGGGATGCTAAGTGGTTCCAACCCCACATTTGACCTACTTAATAATAATTAACACTAGCACTTATACTACTGTTTTTCATCTTAAAAGCAGCTTCTCAACAGCCATATGACATCAATATAATTGTTCCCATTTTATAGATTGAACTGAACAAGAGAGGTTAAGTGACTTGCCAAAAGCCATAGACAGTCATCATCAGTCATGATGAAACATCAGAAGTTCATGACTGCCAGGTTTTTTGCTCAGGCCAGTAAAACATTCCCATCACTCTTTAAAATGGATTACAGCCTGGTATGAAATGTGTCAGACTGGTAAGCACTGATTGTTTTGTTTAAAAAAAAAAATGCACCCACTCTATTGCTGAGTTTGAAGCCTCACCAGTCCCAGCCTCATGAACTGTGTACAAAAACTCAGGCTCTCTTTGCAGGCTCTGCAATGGCATTATACATACATTTTTATTCCTATAGCTGCATAGGGCTCCTGCCCACAATTGTGAGGACAGGCATATTTCTCACCTAACATTGCTGGTCAGCTGCATAAGACAGCCTGCTAATGTCTTACTGACTGAAACTACCATCCCCTATTAAAAATGCAGATGAAATCCATCTTTCCGCTGTCTCCTTTAACTTGTAAGCTGTCAACCAGCTCCCCACAGCCACACTTTAACAGCCTTTGACAGCCTGCCTGCCTATGGCTAATGCCAATTCCCACATTCACACTTTCTTGTTGTAGCACTCCCAGGGATTTAATTGCGACAACTGTACACACAATGTAACACAAAATGCATCTTTGTTGTACTGTATTCTGCTGTACAGACAAGATTCCTAACAAAACAGATAATAAAGAACAATAAAGCTGTTCTTATTTGCAGATTTTCATCCATAGATCTCAATATGCTTTTCCCAAACAAAGTGTCATGATCATCAATTTACAGATGAGGAAACCGAGGTACAGAAAGTTGAAGTGACCCTGACCAATGTCAAACACAAGGTCAGCAATAGAACTGGGAACAGAACTCAGAATATCCTGATTGTCTATCAAACATCCCATTCACTGATGACATTACCTCTATCATATGTTGCAAGGTAACACTGCACTGAGGTTGGAGAAGGGGGAAAATCTACATCTGCCAACATGTAATAGGGCAGGGGTCGGCAACCTTTCAGAAGTGCTTTGCCGAGTCTTCATTTATTCACTTTAATTTAAGCTTTCGCGTGCCAGTAATACATTTTAGCATTTTTAGAAGGTCTCTTTCTATAAGTCTATCATATATAACTAAGCTATTGTTGTATGTAAAGTAAATAAGGTTTTTTAAATGTTTAAGAAGCTTCATTTAAAATTAAATTAAAATACAGAGCCCCCCCGGACCAGTGGCCAGGACCTGGGTAGTGTGAGTGCCACTGAAAATCAGCTCGTGTGCCGACTTTGGCACGCGTGCCACAGGTTGCCTACCCCTGTAATAGAGCAAAAATAATGTTATTCACACAAGCTATTTCCAGGGTGCCTATCACCATAGTTTAGTACCTCCAAACAGAGTAATTAAGGCTCTCATCGTGATTATTCTCAAACTTTAGTTATTACAAACAAACAATGGAGAGAAAAGTTACATTGCAGGAGTGTTGTGGACTAGATGATGTGTTTCTCCTAAAGAATAAAGGCATTAATACAAGTAATGGCATAGGTAAAGGTCGGTGGTTTACCTGCATGAGCTGAAAGAGGTGAATGAGGCCGAGGCAGAGCTGGAGATTGTCCATTGCCTATCAAGCTCTTTCGGTTACTTGTCCGACAACTGTAGGGAAAAAGAAAGTCACTTAAAACCAGCAAACAGTACACCCTCTCAATACCCTCGTACTCATAAGGCCCAATCCTGCACTCATTCAGCCCCCCAATCTCCCATTCAAATCAAAACCATACGTGTCAACAAGAGTTCTGAATATGCAAGAAATCTGGATCAGCACATACTCGATAATGACAAGAAGTGTCACTTCCCATATAACTGCATAAAATAATACATTACTGATAATTATCCAGCTTGCACTTCATTTACCATTCAGTTAGCACAAAGACCTATGCACCAATTCACAGTACTTTAGGCAATGTTCTGTGTCAGTAGTGTAGCCTAGGATCAAGTTACAGCTTGTTTCCTAGATGTAATATCTTGTGACATATACCTGTTATTATACATACAACATGCATGAATACATCAAAACAAATCTGAGTTCGGAATTGTCAGGCAATGATTAAAGACGTGTGTTTACATGAACTTTCTCACTCCAAATCACATGCAATGAAGAGCAATGATTTGTCAATCTTATGATGATACACTAATTAAAAAACTAATTATTGGGATCAATTTCACATCTGTGCCTTCCGTCAATAGAACAGATGATGCCAACAAAGATAAATGCATTCACTCACACATTTTTCATCTCAAGTACTGCTAATCCACTGTTTCCCCCCATAATAGATTATTATAAGAGATAAATATTAAATTCATACGTCTATTAAAGTAAGGGAGAAGAAGGGACCTTTTCCTTTATCTGCATCTTAGTATTTGTAAAAATTTACTTTTTACTACCTTATAACCATAATCAAACATGGGCACTACTTAACTTTATACGTATAAGCAGCTCCATGAAACCAATGGGACTACTCGTGCATAAAGTTAAGCAGGTGTGTAAGTGTTTGCAGGAGTGAGTGAGGGGTCATATATTTTTACTTGCAAAGTCTTTAAGGGGACATTGAGATCAATTCAGTCCAAAAATTTAGCTTAACACGATGAGAAATATTTCCAGTATTATGATAAGTTCCAATAAAAGTAGGGTTTTAATTAAATATTTCCCTGCATTGTTTCCAAGTTAAACATTACATCACTGTGCTTTGTATGACTACCAGAAAGGGAAATTGACTAGTTTCCTCATTATACAAGCAGAATAAAATATAAAAAAATGGTGAGAAAACAGCATAAATCAGAGGTGGACCTACTACTGCCTGTGGGCCACATCCAGCCCATGGGACCGTCCTGCCCAGCCCCTGAGCTCCCAGCTGGGGAAGCTAGCCCCCAGCAACTCCGCCGCTGTTCCCATCCCCCGCAGGCTCACCTCGCCACGCCGCCAGCACTCTGGCCCGCCGCTCCAGCCAGGAAGCACAGGCAGTGTGGCTGACTGCAAGCTTCTGCTGCTCTGAGCAGCATGGTAAGGGGGTGGCGGTGGAGGGGTGGATAAGGGCAGGGGATCCCCAGGGCCAGTCAGGGGACAGTTGGATAGGGCAGAGGTTCTGGGGTGGGCAGCCAAGGGACAGGAAGCAGGAGGGATAGAATAGGCGGTGGGGTCCTGGGGGGGGGGGCTCCGAGGAGGGGCAGATAGGGGGAAGAGGCCACGCTGTTTGGAGAGGCAGAGCCTTCCCTACCCAGCCCTCCATACAGTTTCGCAATGCCGATGTGGCCCTCGGGCCAAAAAGTTTGTCCACCCCTGGCATAAATGGTTAGCAGTAAATTAGATTTTTTAAAATCCAAAGCATTACTGACAACATAGTCAATGTTTTAAACACATTGCTTTTTAACTGCACAGCATGTGCTGAATTACTGTTCCTTCATTCTGATTAATGGTATGCAATGTGGCAGCAGAAGAGCCCACCAAAAAGAGCATTTGGTTTCTGCTGACCATATAAGAACAAAGTAAGACTGTCACACTTAGCTAGTTGGTAACAAAGAAAATATCAGACTGATTTTAATGTATTACGCATTTGCTTAACACATCCCAGAACCACATAACAATATAAAAGAAATAGGGCAAACTGATGGAAAAAATCTAAATTTAAATGCACAGGGAAATTAAAAACTCTGCATATGTGGTCTTTTTGAGATGGTGGATCTGCAAAAATGTATCCTGATAAATATTTTGTCATCCTCAATTTAAAAATTAGGTAAAATCCCCCTAACTCTCATCTATTATCTGGATGTCAGTGAAAAATTGAACACTTTTTTTGTGGTATATTTTTGACTTGTAAAGATTGGTGGTTTGGGTTCTGTCATATGGTATTTTTTCTTTGATTAAATCAATCATGTATGCTCCATAGGATAGGAGCCCACTGGACTTATTCTGTAAGATTGTGGGAGAGAAAAAATAACATCTAACTCCAAAAGGTGCCAAATGGTGGTAGGAGAGTACCAGAGCTCTCTTCCTAGACCTCAAAGATGACATCATGGGGGAGCGGGGGGAAGGGGAGAGAGAACGGGACAAATTGCCACAGGACCTTTTGTGAGTAGGTGGACTGTGAGGGGATACAGGGCTGTAGAGCCTGCATAGGTTTGGGTAATTGCAATAAGCAATCACATTTCCCCCACATTAGTAGTTTTCTATATATTTTTCTACTGTTGAAGCTGGTTTATTAAATGCTTCTCTATGCCATTTTTGTAAAGTTCTGGCTGTACAGCTAAACTATTCTATGTTTTGCTCTTATAAAATTGCTATCTGCTATTGGTTGCTTTTGTAAGTACTGTAGAGTTATTATATGGTATACTTTAGTTTAGTTTTTTAATGTTATTTACCCTTGTAGTCTTAAAATGTAGGACAAGAATTGTTTAAAGGGGAAAGGAAATTAACTGAAATAAACAGAGAAAAAAAGAAAATGCAAAATATATGAACTGTATTTTAGCAGTGGTTCTCAACGCCTGTCTGCTGCTTGTTCAGGGAATGCTCCTGGCGGGCCGGGCCCATTTGTTTACCTGCCGCGTCCACACGTTCGGCCGATCGCAGCTCCCACTGGCCATGGTTCGCCGCTCCAGGCCAATGGGGGCTGCGGGAAGGGCAGCCAGCACACCCCTTGGCCCGCGCTGCTTCCCGCAGCCCCCATTGGCCTGGAGTGGTGAACTGCAGCCAGTGGGAGCTGTAATCGGCCGAACTTGCGGACGCAGCAGGTAAACAAACCGGCCCGGCCCACCAGGGGCTTTCCCTGAACAAGCGGCAGAGCAGCTTTGAGAACTACTGTTTTAAAGAATTTATCAAGGGTACTCAGTGCTTAAGATAGGTGTTTTTTATGTAGTCAATATTTATTTTATTTAAAATTGTCCATATAAAATACTCCGTATTCCTACAGACCACAAATCCAAAATCATCTTGTCATATTCCATCCCTAAGTTTTATATAGCTGTGGTATCCCATGGCAAAAGCCAGCTTATCTTCTGCTGCTTCTTTTTAATATTTTATTAACAGTTCATTTATTAATCTTCAATCCTGAAACTGTGTAAAGGGCACATTCAGCTTCACATTAAAAATAGTGAGAAGGGGTCCTGATTGGGAAGCAGACTTTGAGGACCATCCATTGCTGACACTGCTGTCCTTGTATCACAGCTGTGTACACTTTTTGGCATTGCACTGAAGCCCTTTTCTCTGATGAGGCACCAACATGCTGGAGGGCTTCTGAGGTGTGTCAATATTACTGTTTCCTATACACCACTAACCTACTCCCATATTATGTTAATATAAAATCATTATGCAAAGAAAGTATCCCAAACTTCTCACATTGCTCCTCCATCATCATGTACATCTAAAACATACTCTCCCTCTGTCACAGTGTGCTTCTAAATACCTAAATGTTTATCTCAAAGATAACCACTATCCTACTGCTAATCAAAATTTGGCAAGCATGAAATGTGGCATGAAAGTGGCTTTTTTTGCACTTCAATGATTTAATTTTAAAAAACCACACACTGCTTCAGGATTTCACAGGTATGAAATTACCAGAAATCTCACTAAAAATACCCTTTCATCAACTTTAGCTCTAATTATGTCCAAGTACAGGACTCTGTGATTTAGTTATTTAATTGGAACTATATAAGTGGCATCGCTTAAATTATTAGTTTAATAGTGTTGCTAAAAATTCAAATCTAAGCAAATGAGGACTGTATTCAGTATTCCAGTATATTCTCCAGACAAAAAGTTAGTGACACCTTTTCCACACACAAAGGTAGGGATCATTACCAAAAACATTTCATTCAAATGGCCCCTCAACCCAGCTCTGTTTTACGGTTCCCCCCCTTTACTTTTTTAATGTCAATACTGGAAACTAGGGTGGCATTATTGTCATTGGGTGAATGTATGCAATAAATAAAGCCTTATTTTCAAGAGATATTCTTGGATGTCATTGAGGCTTTAGGCAGAATTTATTTATTACCATGCTGATTTAAATGTTCTTTTAAAGAGAAAAAAATGAAGAGAGGATGACATCTCCTTGCATTAGCTGTCTTGATAATAAGGTAAGATGTGAATCACTGCATGCAAGGGAAACTTCTACTTAGATGTGACCATAACTTTATTTTTTTATTCTGTTTCACAAAGACTTTGAATTATGTCATCCATCCTAGAGCAGTGTAACCCTAAGAAGTGTGACTCTTCCACCTCGTTAAGGCCTGCATTAAGGAGGACCTCTGTGGGTGGAAAATTTACAGGGAATGATGCAAAGTGAACAGGGCTGTTATAACCAAAAAAAGGTTGAGAACTCATGGTGGAGGAAGCAAAGGATTGCCAACTATCCCAGCAATTTTGCTGCATTTGGCCCTGTAACACCAACTTTCAGTATACAAAAACACCTCCAAACATCCCAGAGATAGTTCAGGTGGACAAAATAACTTATCTATTTTCTTTTATCTTCCAAGCTCCGTGTGGGCATCAAGCTACCCTTTCATCGTATTGTCTTTCAGAACAATTATTTTCCCTCCAACCAAATCTGAAAGGATAAACCTTAGCTGATCAGAGGCAACACTGACAGGAGAAAGATTTGTCTTGAGCAGAACAAAGTCAGAACAGTATTGGAACAGTCTACAGAGATGCTAACTTCAGGCAGCACAGACCACGGGAAGCCACACAGAGAACTGTGCCCACAACACACAATTATATAGGATATAATCCGGATTTTATATCCTGATAAGGTTGCCTTTCACAAAGAAGAGACCTGCCAGGGGTGAATAAGCCAGACAGCAGGTGTGACTCATGATTTAGAGACTACCCAGGGGAAAAAAAATCTTAAAAAAGGGAAACTACTGTATGTCTTAAATGTTCTTCATTTAAATTAATATTAATTAATTAATAATATTTAAAGACCTGGGGCCACAGACAGAAGAATGCGAAATATACAAGTTTAACATTTTCTGTCAGTCTCCCTCTCCTCTTTCCCAGGCACTCCCTCTTTGGACTGTTTTTCACCTATTGGTATGAGGCCAATTGTATGACGCATGTACATAAGGAGAAGTTATGAACCCTACATGTCTGGAAAGGGAGTAATAACAGAATCTGATAAAAACACCTTAAAACCATCTCCAACCCATAGTCTTGTTGTAATTTTATGTTACATCACATCATCGACATCCTGGATCACCATCATTGCTCTCTACTTATCTTTGATTCCAAATCAGAATTACCTACTTGGCTTTCAAATTCATCATTGACTGGTTCCACCTTACCTCCCTGTTTTCATATCCACCTACTCCCCTGCCCACTCACTCTCCTCTTCCTATCCTGGCTTCTTGTTTCTCTTCTCTCAACTTTACAGAGTTGGGGAATTGCTTGTTCATTTCTGCTATTCCCTGTCAGGAAAAATGACCTAACTTCCTCCTCCCTCTGAGTCACTTCTTCTCCTTAGAAACAAGCTTTCAACTTTAGCATAGGATTGACTCTCCCAGTGAAAGGGTTTTGTGATATAATGGATGAAGGATGCTACATAAAAATAATTTGTATTGGATCACATAAAATTAACACATGGGTGCAGTGTAACTACCGACTTCCAGGATTCAGTTAAATGAATCCTAACCCTGTTGCTGCTGAAACAGCTGCCACTCTTGGTACACCAGACAAAATCCATTTGGGCATTTTGTTAAAACAGGGCCAATGAAGCAGATGACAAAACTGCTAGTGTGACTATTGAAAGAGAACGGCTGAGAGAAATTGCCATCCACAAGTGCTTGGAACACAAGGGTGGAAGAAAAAGTTGGGGTAGAAGCAGAGGGCTCCAGGAGAGATAGATAACACATGACAGACCACTTCCTAAACATTATAATCCCATAAATCACAACTGCCAGTTTGTTATTTTCTATCATATCTGTGTTAACGCAATATTATTTTACTTCCAAGGGGCTCTAACATAGATACAGCTTAAACTAGGGGGTCTGAATGACATTTAAAGTAGAAAACATGTCCAAGAAAACAGGAGAGGTTAAAATGCTGATGAACTCCAAGACTGATCAGTGCAAGAATCTGAAAGAAACATGATACAGACCTAAATAGCTTAAGAGAAAATAGAAATTATTTCTTTTTATTTTTTATAATAAACCTTGTAATTTAATCACCACATCTCTATTACAGTATTCAAAATAGTTTATCACAATTATACAAAAAATACAGTTTTGTAACAAATACTATATGTATCTTTAAATGCAGTATGCCCTGTTATATGCAAAGAAGAATCTATGACTTCTTTATAACTACAAAAAATAGTTTCATCCCTAAATATTCGATGATTTTTATCTGGTATATCCCACATCAATGTTTTACAAGTAGTATTTAGCATTTGTGAAAGCTGTGAAGTTTGCAGCTCTGGAAATTGAAATTCTCTACTTATCCACAGAGCAGGGACAACATGAGACTGCAGTGAAAACCATCCTGACCGCTGGCTTCTTTGTAAAAGACTTTCAAGAAGGGTACCAGCTGTGATGTTGACAGAACTGGACTGAAACCATGAACTCATGCATATACCTATGAAGCCATCATCACATTGAAAGGATATTTATTCTTAACTGATCAAGGCTGTTTAAACAAACACTAAAGAAAGACAGAATTTCAGAGCTGAAGCATTAAATGCAAGTTTCCTGCTAAGGTAATGAAGAGAATGGCTAATGAATGACACTGCGAGGTGTGCTATCATGGAAGAATCTTCTTCCGCAGGGGCATAGCGCTAATACATGCGTAATTACTGGCAACAAAGGTTAATTGCTTAAAAAAAAACTGTAGGGAGCGACGGAGGTATTGACAGACTATCGCTTGCCATGCTTTGCGCAGGAAATTTGGCATCCATTTTAATCATTTATAATGATTTCATTTCAACATGCTAAATTATTAATAATTTACACTTATAATGAAGATGGATATGGACTATAAACGCCTCTGGCACCGCCTTTAGCAGTGAGTCCTGACAACAGCACTGTTCTGCAACATAACCCTTAATTTTTGTGCCAGTGTAACATATTGGTTTAGTGGAAGGTAAAGATTAAAAGGGGATCCTGTATATTTGAAGATCTATTGCAAACAAAATCTTATATTTGCTAATACAAATCTAGAGAGACTAGCCTATTGTGGAAGCCAGAATGCAAAGGCTGGCTATGTAGACACAAGACAGACTACTAATATAAGAGCAGCTCTGGGGAAAGAAAAGGTAGTTATATTTTTTGAAACATTAAAAATGTATAGCTGACAAGCACCTCGGGAGAAGCAAACTGTCTCTAGTAAGACATGGGAGTTGCCCACTTTGTTTACACTGGAAAAGTTCAATTTAAGTTATATTTAACTTGTTCTGAAATGTGCCAGCCTATGACTCCACAGTTATTTATTGTCTTTATGAACACAGACACTAGAGAGTCAACTATGCACAGTGGAGAGGCTTAAAGAGCAAAGTTTATCTAGTATTTTAACTGCTATTCACAGACAATAAGAGTGGGTAAGAAGTGAGCAAGTGCTCTGCACTAAACCAACAGCAACATTTTACGAATAAAATTAAAATAAGGCATGCATTGATTTTTCTTACCCCTTTATGAAAAAGTAGCTCTTCTGTATTACTTTAGGACCCCTGAGAACCCTTGTTGCAATCCTATCAGAAGTTATCTACCCCCCCTCAGATAATCTAAAAGCCAGCTGCAGTGAGGGAAGGATGAGAACTGCCTACTGATGAGGCAGAGCAGTAGTCCTGTATGGTGCGCTTCTCCCCACCAAGAAGAGACAAAAGAAGGTATCCTTTGACGACACAAGGGGTGATATTAGACTGCATCATTAAATGGCGTTTTGCATTGCCTTGGAGGGGAGATCTAAGGGGATTCCGATAGTGCCAGGGCTGGGCAGGTTTACCGGAGAAAGCAAACCAGCAGGGGTGCTCCACTGGGAATTCCTACAGGATCTGGATTGGACCAGAACCCACAGATTTCATTCAGCCCTGTTTATTTTCAAAATCACTTAAGACTAAGGCTAAGAGGCTGTAGGCTCCGAGGCTTAAAAAAGTTGAATAAGGCTCCCACCCTTTAAAAGTTTTGGGAGACACCCTCTCTATTTCCACTTAAAAGCTAAAATAGGTTCAATTAGCTATAGTGACCATGAACAGTCTAAAAAGTACAACGGGACTTGTTTTCTCAGAGATTCATTCTGTTAGCATTTTAGAGCTGTTATTCACCTGTTCAACATCTTTTCAACTGCATATCATAGCATATAGCATGTAGTGCAGTACTATTTTTATTTATTAATTATACTGGTCACGTGTAACATTTAGTAACTTAAGGATATTAAGAGACACAAACCTTAATAAACTAGCATAATACTTGGGAAATAAGATTGAAAGAAAGAAATGAAACAACAAAAAAGGCTCTATACTTATTAAATCACCGTAACATAAAGGTTGTCATGGAAAGGGTAAAGCGAATAAGAATTCAAACACAATTCTGGCTTCGGGTTCACTGTGGAACAATGGCCACAGTTTCATACAGGTATAAAAGCATACCATATTTTATTTTACTTTTGAACTAATCTTATACACAGTCAAGCTAAAATCCAGCCATACACCCCACTCACTGTAAGAAAATAACCCACAGCGATCTCTAACAAGCTAAAGGAAAGCTTTTTTTGGAATTTGACTAACTGTTATAATGCAAGCATCTAGGGGTTACTTTTTTAGGTCAGTTCATTTTAAAAGAGGATGACATTCTTCTAAAAGAAGGAAGGATGAAAACATGTAAGGAATAAAATAAAGGGAAGAGCTGCCAATAGTCCCAGTTTGTCAGAGTCTGACCTAGATTTTTGGAAAATGATCAGGGATATTTTTATGCTTGGCCATTGTTGCGGGGAACGTAGGCAGTAGAGGATGGTTACAGTCCTGTTGCAGAGAGATGCCCCTCTAGCTGCTGATGCAGTCGTGATCAACTCTTTCCTCTCCTGACAGCTGCTTACTAACTGCTAACCTGTGGCTTCAGCCCTGGCACAACTAGCTGGGTAGGTTTCACTTTCTCTTAGGAGAGGTTTAAGGCAGTTCCTCACACTGAAACCAAAAATATGTACTGCAGGTGGCTGGGCTGGTAACCTGCATTCCTGGCATGTGAAGAGAAATGGGAAGAAAAAACAGCTAAGAGAAAATGGGGAAGAGGGTGGGGAGAGAATGTCAAGTCTCTCTCAACCCCCTGGCTTATCTGAAAAGTTGTCTAAGAGTTCCACTTCATTGCCCCATTCTCTTCCTCAGCAGAAACATGTGTATTCTGGTGGAATTCAACTTCTCTCTTTTTTCCTCTTTCCAAAAATAAAATGAGAGACAAGGTGGATGAGGTAATATCTTTTATTGGACCAACTTCTGTTGGTGAGAGAGTGAAGCTTTCGAGCTTACACAGAGCTCTTCTTCAGGTCTGGGAAAATAACCTACAAGAAAAAACTGTAGTTTAAAATGCAAGAGAAGACACATCTGATGATGCACTGCAAAGGTCATCTGTGAAGCTTTAACCTAGGAAGTTCAGTGCCGGAGCACAAATTTTCTCCTACTTGAGCTAGGACAGTAATTCCATTAGCAGGTAGCAAGACTAGGTTATCCTTCAGCAGCCACAATACTTAGTGAGGGAAATGGATGCATACAAAGGCCTCCAGTGGTCAAAGGCCTTTCAAGTCTCCATGCCACTGGCTTATTTGATAAAGTATTTCTTGAATAATAAAATAAATAAATAAAACCACATAAGCAACTCTGAAAGGAACTTACAACTTTTGTGATATCTATAATTTTATTGTTAATCATAACTAACCG
This sequence comes from Mauremys reevesii, assembly GCF_016161935.1. Classification (NCBI taxonomy): domain Eukaryota; kingdom Metazoa; phylum Chordata; order Testudines; family Geoemydidae; genus Mauremys; species Mauremys reevesii. Next base: position 40,530,394 of record NC_052628.1, on the reverse strand, counting down.
CAAATTATTTTTCTTTCCCATACAGCACTCAACAAAAGAAAGGAAACCAGGTTAGAGCAATATTTTAATAGACCTACATCTTTCCTAAATGACTATGAGGGCAGGGTCGTCCGCTCTGCTTCATGTTATTGCTACAGAAATTGATTCTGGGTTTAATTCTTTACAGAGATAAATATTTAATTAGGTAACATAACGTTTAGCTAAATAGTCCATTTTAACTCCGTAGTCGGTCAATATTAATAAAATAGCTGCTTACATGATAAAAATCTGTAATCCATGTAAAGTAGGTAGGCAGCGGAGAGCAGACAAAATTTACATTGTTTTGGGCTATGCACCAGTCAATTTTACAATTCTAGTTCATTATCCCGGGAACGTAATATTCACAACCTCACACTGTACAACTGATTGAATACACTCTAATGTTGACATTTAACCCTACTGTAAGGCTCTTCTATACCTTATTTCTCCTCTGCAAAGTAAAACAAACTTATGAGCTGAGTGAGTAGCATGCTCACTACCGTAACTGCACTATTACTTTCAGATAACTTAATTTCACAGTACACAAACATTTTGCTTTCAATATTAAGGTAAAAACTGTGTCACCAGTAGAGAAAAATTTGAGACATGGAAAATGTAATAAGACTCCTATCAAATCTATATAAGCCCTACAGTCAAAGTAATTCCTAGGTTCATCCTAGCCTCTAAGTATGTTTATGTTATTCTATTTAATTTTAGAACATAAATAAAAGGAAAAACAGCCCACTAATAAAAAAGTAAGCCACCCAGTGATATGCTGATAACATTTTCACAAGTGTTTTCCTCAAAAATTTGCTGCCTAGGTCAGTCATACATCATACAGTAACTCCTCAGATGGGGTTGGGGGGAACAGGGGAGGAGTGGGGTGTGCTTGGGACCCTGGTTCTTCCTTACTGTTGACTCCTGGTTACTGCTTGCAGGCCCGAGAGCTTAGGGAGAGCTGGCTAGTCTCCCCAGTGCTGCTCTAGCCATAACTCCATGTCTCTGGTTAGATTTGGCGGAGGGGAAGTATACTTTTCTAGGCTACATCTATACAGCTAGAGCCCTCCTAGTTGGGTCTCTCTGGCTAGAATTCCTGAGGAGCAACCCTAAAGTTGAGTACCTTGCCTCAGGTATTCCCAATCACTGAGACTGGAACCAATACCACCTCCTGAGCTCTCCACATCAGGAGGTTTAAGCTCCCAGGTAGGCACAGATCAGAAAGTGGCTAAGAGTGGGAGCCTCCCGGCCCCGTCAAGAGATTTGCTGGATCAAATGTATGTCATGGGTACACTGATATCCACCCTGCCCCTCACTTCATCACTTCTTCCACCTCCTGCCCTCAGAGCCACCTCCTCTCATCCAACTCTGCTTCCCTATTCCCAGCACACTGCTGTGGCTCCCCCACCAGGCAGCTGCTCCTACGAGCAGCAACTGTGGTGGAGTTGTTCTTAAGCCACTGGTTGTAGAGTGGTGGATTAGGTGGAGTAGCAGGTTCCTCCTGGAGGTGTAGTAGTCAGTCAGTTGGGGAATAGGATGGCTTTGTCTCTTGAGGTGGACAGGTCTCCCCTGACCCATGAAGGTCCCTCCCTAGCTGGTGTGGGGGGTGGGCAGTAGGAGTGGACTCCTGTGGCTGGACGGGTGTGTGCTGTGCAAAGGCCTGTGCACAGGGTTAAAAATCTTAACTTGTCTGAAGTCATCATATGTGTATGTCCTGGGGCCATCCTCAGGATTTTGGCACTTTAGTGGGAGGATAGTTTAGGTAAACCCCAAAATTAACTGGTCCATTTTATATGCAAATGCCTGAATGGGGAAGGGAGGGGGAATCTTTTGGTCTCCTCAGCCTCCTGCTTCAGAAAGGAAAGCTGCACTGTACTTCCTTTCAGTCTTCAGAGTGTCGGCTGTACCGATCTAGGTTTCACATCTACCTTCACAAGGAAAAGGACTAGAGACTTACTAAAGAGGGTCAGCAGCCTTTTTTTATGAGGCCCAAGGCTAGTTCTGTTAACAAGAGGAACCCATTGGCTCCTTTCAGCTCAGTAGTGAATCCACCTTAGCTAAAAAAAATCACTAAAACAAGAAGGTGAGAGAAACATTCCATCCTAATTAACATCACAAACTTATTTTTAATGATTTCCCTTGGTGTTTCTTTCATTAGTCTGTTTCTCACCTTGCAGGAATGAGATTGGCCAAAGCAGGTCAAATTCTAAAATTAACGGCCAGGAAAAGTGGGAGCTGAAATGGAAAGATTTTATATGGTTGTACATTCAACCCATGCAATTGTCTGAACAGTTTTCATGTCTAAACTAATTTATACTTACCCTACCTTATTCTTACACAAAAACATTAGCAATACTTTCCCTCAAAAGACTAATGGGCCTGTCTGGGCTGCTTTGCTCTTCCCTTATAACACTCCCTGAGTATCCATTGATTTTGGCAGCTCTCTCCCACTCCATGGTCCTCACTCCTTCAAAGATTGCACAGGCCTTATGTGGTTTTGCCAGCTCACACCTTTTTGCCAGTTGTTCCTCCATTCACACTTAATTCTGGCAGCTCTCTTTTCCCTCAACAGTCTTTACAGACTTAACCCTCTTACAATACACAGTTGGCATGTCACATGGGGCACAATACTAAACTAATCTATACAAAACTCACAATAGCGTTATACACAGGCAACATTTATACCTCCCAATGTGTTTGTGATAAGATTGTACCATAAATTAGAATATTTTCACCCTCAAAACTTCAGCAATTACCACCCTAGTGAGAACCATTTAATATCCAGTGTGTGAAGTCACTCATGCCTCATGTACAGCAACTACCCCACAATAGCATATCCAACAGGAAGAAAAATCACATACCAAAGCCAAACTGACTGAGGGCACAAATACTAGGATTTCACTGCTTGTACTGGCATGAAAAGAAAACTAAACAAACTAGATGAAATAAGGCTGTAAGGCCTCCCACAGGAGTATTTTTCTTGTTACAAAAAAATTGGTCTCTCTCTGAAGTGCTGCAAAGTACATCCCTGACTAACGTACTTTTTTAAACAATCACTATAAAATGAATTTCTTTTTGAGAAAAATCAAAAACAGATCTATAAGATGTTGAAAAGAAAACTATCACTAAGTGCTCTTCAATGAGTCACTTTTTGAGATTCTTTTCTAGTTTATATTTACCATTACAGTTTAATGAGACTATGGTAGCCCTCCATTATACATAATTACTAGAGCATTAGTGATTAATTTTTCCATTGCAGAACTGTGAGACTACTACCTCCCCAAAGTCATGCATCTTCTGACAAGGGTAGAATTAACCTTAATTATTTCACACCAAAAAAAGCCAGGATCACAGCACATATGTAAATGAGCACAGCCAAGGAGCCACCCTTCAATTCACATGTCATCTTTCAACCAGATTAGGCCCATATGAGAGACAAGAAAAATGATCGTAGGGAGATTAAAATTATGTGGAATTAATTTTAAAACATTTTATAAACACCGGATTCCATAATTCAGCATCTTTGATGCAAACATTTCATAACAACATACAGCAGGAGCCACTTTCAGATAAGATAGAGGCAAAATTTCAGTTTAAAAAGGAGGAAAGTTTGAAAAAAATAAGTCACCATTAATACAGGTCTGTAAACAAATGCTTTGTTTTCTTTGTAATTTTGTGACAAGGTCCACTGGAAAACTACACACTGGTTTATAATGCCCCTTTCCAACTGCATTAGTAAAGAGGATTGTCGCCTTGACCCAAGAGGTTTGTACTTGATTTTTCACCTAGGAAATCTGGGGAGGGCGTCACTTCCCTAGGTTTTTAAATGTCCTATTGTTCAGTCAGGACACACTGAACAGCTCTATGCAAGAGCAGACACCCACCTAGTTAGTGCTTGGCATAAACCACAGTGAGAACATTTCTAGAAAATCATAATCCTCCCTATTAGGTGTACAATTAAGCACAGTGAAGAATGAGCTATTTCCTGTTTCTCTCGGATACCAATTAAGGCAATCCAGGGTCCTAGGCAGAACCCTACATAGGCTCCTCCATCACACCACCTTCTTGTAGTGGTACTCAGAAGAGTGATGTACACAAGGACTGTCTGCTGGGGGGCTTGCCACTGCTTCTTGGAGTAGCAGGCTTAGGTCTCCTACCTCTCCGGATTTGCACTCCCTGGGCTAGGAACAATCCCAAAAGAGAGTGGAGTCAGCCTTCATCTGAAATTTTTGGGCAAGTGCGGAGAATATGCCAACACCAACCTGGTAGAGCACCAATGAGCCCTGCGTGCACATATATAGCTGGAACCTTATAAGCATCTGCTTATTATACTTATGCCTTAATCCAGCCCTGGCTCTCTAGAAGTATGATGAGGAAGTCTTGGACAAAAAAAGTGAATAGGAATTTCAAGAGCGGTAGTCCCCTGAAGGAGATTTACTCTTCAAGTACAGAAGGGAAGATCCTGAGCAGACAGGTAATTCACGCCACTATGAATTGGGAGGAGGATGGGAGCAGGGGGTAAACCACAGACCAGTAGGGGAGAGCTGAAATATCCCTTGTATGAAGCGAAGTTCCTTGCAGAGGTCTGTAATATAGAAAAATCAGGGGAATATGCTTCTTCCATGTCATGCAGGCATTACTTGTAGTCGTTAGCTTTTACAGTAGCCAAAAATTTGCAAGAAGCAAGTAATTCTGTAATTTTAAGCTAAGCAGTAAAATAGTCATTACTGGAAATCAGTAACAGTGAAGCCAATGTGATTCTCTTCTTAAAAGGCTGATTAAAACAATATAGCAAAGGGGATGCTATTTCATTTTGTTATTGAATGTTTTCCATATGAATCAGAATTGGTATTGCATATCTAAACCATGCCCCAAGTCTATCCCCAAAAGTTTACAACTTATATTGATAATACTTTGCCTTTAATATGCTGTACTGTCTTTCATTTGGATACAAGAATTAGATACTGCTTGTGGCTAGGGTTTAAGAAAACAGTTGGCTTGTAAGAATTAAATTCAATGAGAAGGAAATATGCCTTATTGCTATTTATTGAGGCCAAAATGTTAGAACCCTAGGGCTTCTGAAAACCAGTTCTTCCTTTATTTAAAGATGGATTTAGGAATATAGCTTTCAGAATTGTAGCTGCTTTACTGTAGACATCAGTGTGACACTCACCATTGTACTGTTTGGGTGCACATATAACTGACCACAATTCAAAGCTGAAGTTTACAAAAAAAGAAATCGTTTTATTGTCGACAATATTTTCCTGCGCTGGCAATGTAAACTGAGAAGAAAAATTATTATAAATTCAGATTTAAGAGTCTAGAAGCATTATATTCCTTTGTTTTCCCAGGAAGGATCAATGCTAATTAATTCACCATGCCAGTCAGTTGTTGGCCTCTGCTGATATTACCAGTAGGTGTACCTATTAGTACAAGGAGTGTTGTTATATTATATAAAATATATTTTATATAAAATAAAAACAATAAAAAATAAAGAAAAGATTAAACTCATTACCACTCCCCATATTACATTTGTGCCCTTTTGTCCATTAAATCTTCCTTGTGCAAAAAAACTCCCTTACAATAATCAACTCAAACTCTTTTCTTTTCTCATCTGCCATTGATAGAACAATACATACAGTCACTCCTTTCCCCAGATAGGATGAAAGTATGGGCTATATTATTTCCACGAATATTACATTAATGTGAATTTTTGAATAAAGGATTGATTCATGGCCAGTTTGAGAGAAAATATTCATACATTCTAAAGCCAGAAGGGACCACCTGTGATCATCTAGACCAGGGGTCGGCAACCTTTACTATCAAAAGAGCCATTTTGCCCCCTCTTCCACTAAAGAAAAATAGTCTGGAGCCGCAAAACATAACACTGCTTATAAACTTTTAAAAGTTTTAATCTTTTTTTAATTTTACCTGTTACAACAACAGAATACAACAAACAGAAGTGCAGTGTGCATGTGTAGGCCTACTTTGAAATAAATTAAACACTGAACTATGCAGGCCTTTTTGAGTCCTTCCCGTATTTGTGTAAAATTAAAATAAAACGTAGCCCACTTTAATATAAAAAAAAATGTAGTTGCAGCTTAGCAGTTTTAAAAAAGTAAACATAAAATTAGGAACGTTTTTTGACAAGTCCATTTCAGTGTGCTCTCATCCTCTTCGGGTTTCTTTCTTGGCCAGCAATCAACCGAAGCACCTGAACATACAATAAAAAACTACATCAGCTCTGGGTCTGAAATAAATGTTTTTCTGAATAATAATAGCCTATTAAATGCTAGTGTTCTCACCTGTTTAATGTGACTTCTGTTTCTGAAGCTCGATGCTGATCTTCCCTATGTCGGGGCTGTAAGATGTGACTTTGATCTTCACACAGGACTGTAGGCTCTCATTTGTGAGGTGGGAGCGATATTTGGACTTTATGAAGTTCATGCTCAAGAAAACTTGCTCGCATAAGTATGTTGAGCCAAAGATGGACAGGACTCCAAATGCATACTTTTTTATGTTCATATACGTGTCGGGAATGGCACTCCATGTTTCAAAAACAAGTTTGTCGGGTTTGGGGAGGTTTTCAATATCATTCCATTTGTGCTCTTTAGCGAGAGTGGCCTTCTGACGGGCGACTTCTTCGAGATCCGCTGTCAGGCTTTTGAACTTGGACACCCATAAGTCTTTATCCGCTATGTCGGCCAGTTCAATTTCAAGATTGGGCTGACTTATCCCTGTGAATGCGGATATGTTCAGCCGGGATGGGTCGATGTCCAGCGGTGTGACAGGGAAGGACAGAGTGTTTTTTTCCTTTCTGAACTCGCTGAATCTTTCTCCAAATGCAGCTTGCATTGCCATAATTGCACGGTGTAAATAATCACAATTTATGTGATTGTTCTCTTCTTTGAACTCTCTCAGGGAGGGGAAGTGAGAGAGCGTACCTCTCTGTACATCTTTGGCAAACACTGTCATCTTGCGCTCAAATGCCAGAACATCCTCCAGCAACTGCAGGGCTGTGCTTCCCTTTCCCTGGAGATTTTTATTCAGCGTGTTTAAGTGACTTGTCATATCCACTATGAAATAAAACTTTCCAGCCAATCGAGGTCTCCCAGTTCGGGATAGCTGAGGCCTTTGCTTTCCAAGAAGGTTTTCACATGTTCCAGACAAGCAGCGAAGCGTTTCAGCACATCTCCCCTTGACAGCCACCGAACTCTGTTGTGCAGCAGGAGATCCAAATATGCGCTCTCGACATCATCTAACCATGAACAAAACTGTCGGTGGTTTAACCCGTTTGCAATTATTTTGTTCACTATCTTAATAACGAGGTTCATCACTTCCACACATTCAGGGGGGAATGTTTGAGCGCACAGTGCTTCTTGGTGCAAGATGCAGTGAAACATTTCAGCTCTCGATCCAGCGACTTTTGAAGTAAATTCACAAAGCCCTTCTGTGCTCCTCTCATACTGGGTACACCATCAGTAGACACTGACACCAGGTGAGTGGTGTTTATTCCTTTGGCTTTTAGACAACTCAAAACAGCCTCACAAATGTCCTGTCCCCGCGTTTGGCCCTTTAGTGGTATGAGTTCAATCAGTTCTTCCTGCGGCCCATCAGAGTTCACATATCTGCATAACAGTGCTGTCTGCTCAATATCGTTTACATCACTTGACTCATCACAGGCAATTGAATATGCTTGAGCTGAATTGATGTCATCAATTTGCTTACTGGTGATGTTTGTTGCCATTTTAATGGTCCTGTCCTTGACGGTCTTTGCAGAGAGAGGCATTTCTTTAATTTTCTGAATAATTTCCTGTTTGTTTTTGAATTCGGAGAATAGATGCTCTGATATTTTTATGAACGATTCTTTCATGTATTCTCCGTCTGTGAACGGCTTCCCCCTCCTTATGATCTCATGAGCTGCCACAAAACTAGCAGCTGTAGTTGAGTTTGGAGAGTTGATCCACTTCTTGAAAGTATGTTTGCTCTGCTCAACTTTCCGTAGTAGTTCCGAAATTGCTCTCTTTCGCCCATCTTCAGTTGGGTACTTTTCAGAAAATGCTGAGTGCTTGTTTTGAAAATGTCTTTCAACGTTACATTTTTTGTTGTTTGCTAATTTCTCGCCACATATCAAGCACACAGGTAAGCCAGCGTCGTTGGCAGTGAAGGCAAAGGAATCTGTCCATGCAGAATTAAACACTCTATTTTCTTCCGAGATTTTTCTTTTTTGGGATGTATTCATGGTTAGCTTACCGCGGGGGTCGCACACTCAAGAAGCTGCCTGCAGGTAAAGGCGAGGGCTATAGACGTGGATGTGACGCATATTTTAATTGACAAATTATAAAAACTTTTTAAAAATTCGATGTTAAAGTATCACCTCGAACTCCAAGATAACTGTGCAACAAAATAAACAAAAATAAAATAATATATAAATAAAAATTAAATTAATAAATAACCGTTATTCTTTTTTTTTCTTTTTTTTTTTCTTTTGTCAAGGCCGAAGGGAGCCACAACAAGGAGGCTGAAGAGCCGCATGCGGCTCTGGAGCCGCGGGTTGCAGACCCCTGATCTAGACCGACCTCCTGTATAGCCGAAGCCGCAGAACGTCCCCAAAATAAAATCTGGAGCATATCTTTTAAAAAAAAAATCCAGTCTTGATTTGAAAATTGTCACTGATGGAGAATCCATCATGACCCTTGATAAAATCGTTCCAATAGTTAATTACTCTCACTGTTAAAAATTTACACCCTATTTCCAATCTGAACTTGAGTTAACCCAGTTGCGCTCTAAATTGGGCTTAACCACTTAATTCACCGTACTTACAAGACTACAGTAAGCCAAATTACTTTACTGATCGCCATAAAAGGAACAAATGCATAACTTCATTGAACATGTGCTTGTCTACATAAAAATAGTTGAACGGCTTTAACTAGACTGGTATAGAAGCAACACAATTCCTTAGTATGGATGGAGTTATACCAGTATAAAGGTGCTTTTTTACTGGCACAGCTACTAGTACTGGGCAAATAAGGGATATTTCAGTTTGCTGGCAATTCCAAAGAATAAAAAAAAAAAAGTTTTGTTTCAGGTCTAACCAAAATTTTCCAAAATTTGGTGAATCAAAAAGTTTGTTTGTTTTTCCTTTTCGTTTCAACCCAACACAAAGTTTCTCATTTCCAACTGGGTCTCCCACACTACAAGGGAATACTCTAGCCACTGGACAATGGAATACTCTGGTTTGGGGTGTTCTCTCTCTCTCTCTCCTATCGAAACTGTTCAACTTTGTAAAAAATAATTAAACAGTCACTGAAACAGGGATTTGCACTTGGGTCTCTGAAATCCTGGGTGAGTGCCCTAATGACCAAGCTGTAGACTCATTCTCACTCTTTTTGCCTGACCTAATGACTTTTTAAAAAGACAATTAACAGTCATTAGGCCAGGGAATGAGCATGAAAATGATTCTATAGCCTAGGCAGTAGGGTACTCACCTAGGGTGGGAGAGAGCCAGGATTAAATCTTTTCTCCATATCAGGCAGAGTGGGAAATTGAACCTCCGTCTCCCACATCCCAGGCCTGGGCTAAAAGTTATGAGGAAGGCAATCCTCTCCAAACCACCTTCTTACACCCAGTGTTTTGTGAATCAGCCCTCCTTTGCTTTTGTCAAAGTGTGTGAAAACACAACAAAAATTGAGTCTGGTCTAAACTAAATGTTTTGTTTCAACATTACCAAAGCATTTTATTTTTGATTTAGTCAAAACTATTCAGCCAACTTTACACAAATTCCTGAATAGTTCTGGATCAACCAGAGCCACATTTTTCAGCAAATAAACTATTTACCAAAGAAATTTCATGCAGCTCCAATAGCTACTCCCGTATGGGAAAGGGAATAAGGTAGACCAGTATAAAGCACCTTTATACTGCATACACAGTAGGGGATATATCCGTATAACTATTTCAGTAAAAAAACCAAACACCACACACAAACACAACTGAACAGGTAGAAAAACCATTTCCATACTGAAGTACATCTACTTCAGGAAGGCAATCTATTATACATGCAGAATACACAGCTTTGCTGCAAAGTCATTGTGAGGAAATTGGAAAGGTCTGAATAATCTCCAGTGAAGCAATTCAAACATCTACAGGCACAGTCAGCAGTGAGATTACAACACAAGGCTTTAGGCTTCACAGAGGAGTCTTTTTTTCAGTTATGCTTAATCACCAAGTACCACACAACAAGAAAAAACAGAGGGTTTTAAGTACAGCACAGCAGGCCTGGCACTAAACATATATGTGTATTAATGATGCTATGGTGTAGTAAAAAAGGGTGTTACTGGAGTGAGTTTAGGATGGCTGCACTACTTGCTAATAAGTTATGTAGTTCTTTCCAAACAAGTATCAATACATTATTTATACCATACCACTACATGCTCTGCATTTGTCACTTGCCTTTTTTAAAAAATAGAAAAACTATTTTGGAAACTTTTGAATTCAAATTTTATGGCGCTGTTTTTCTTTTCTCTCCACATGGAAAGTAATCCAACAGTAGAGCTTTCTGAGGCAGAAGAAAATTATAATTAATACAATTTCAGAAACCTCCAAATATACCTAAAATAGCTTTTGAATAGATAAATGTCATGATGTTAATGTCTGATATTCTCAGTATCTTCTGGGACTTGAAGAAGGTACTGTGTAATCGACTGGGAGGCTGAAATTCTCCCCTGTCCAATGGTATAAAACTCCCAAATGTAGCCTTTCAGACAGGGTTATGAGACAATCAGAGTATTAGATTTTAAATCTGTCAGTGGTACCAAAGTAAAAAATTGACCATCCTGTGGTTCTTACCAGTGTAATGTTTGAACCGAATTAAGGGGGTGTTTTTTTGTTTGTTTCATTTTTTTGTTTGGGGTTTTTGGGGAAGAAGAGATGGAAGAGAAAAATACTCCTCTGGCAGGCTTTTTCTTTCCAAATAGGGGATGTTTGAAGCTGTTCAGAGGCATGGAATGTCTGAAATAGTCCAAATGGAGATAAATTAATGGGCAGCACACAAGTGAAGTAGCCAAAGGTGCTTGCTTAAAGCAATTTATTACATGGATATCATCAGCACACATACGGTGTATATCAACGCTCCTTGTAATCTTCCCCCTCCACCCATGTTTACAACAAACGACTGCTAAACCCAGGGCCGGCTCCAGGCACCAGCTAAGGAAGCAGGTGCTTGGGGCAGCCAATACAAAGGGGAGACACTCTGTCCACTATTGGGGCGGCCCGTCCGGGTCTTCAGCGGGAATTCGGTGGCAGGTCCCCCAGTTCCTCTCTTCCTCTTTGAGCTGCTGCTGAAGTGCCACCGAGAAGGACGAGAGGGAGTGAAGGACTAGCCGCAGAAATTCCGCCGAAGAATGGAGCGGCGCAACTGAGCTGCCGTTGAAGTGCCGCTGATTGGCTTTTTTTTAATTCTTCTTCTTCTTCACCGCTTGGGCTAGCAGAAAACCTGGAGCCGGCCCTGGCTAAGCCTCAAATTTAAAATCCACTAGTGCAGTCTAGTATCTCTCACATCCCTTCCTTCCCCCTCTTACACTATCCCTTCCCACGTTCCATCTACACTTTCATTCACTCTCTTTCCCTCTCTCATCCTTTCTTTGCCTTTGACTCCATTCCCTCTCCCCAGCTGGCAGAACCACCATTCCTCAATCCTCGCCAGCAGGCTGTAGGGTTGCCATCTGTCCAGGTGTTCCCAGGATCACCCCTTGATAGGTGTGTCCCAGAAAATCCATAAGGGTGCTCAGTACACACTGCCAGCTGTCCAGTTTTATGGATTCAAGATCATCCCGGATGTCATGATTTTTTGTACCCCAGAGGAGGCAACCCTACCAGCAGCACTGGGAGCATTCCGGGAAATGGGGAGTTCTCAAATCCCTTCCTTTTGTCACAGCACCGAAAACAGCCAAGAGAAAGTGAAGTTCCAGAACTCAGATAGATAGATGACTAGTATGCACGGGAGAATCTATCTATCTATCTATGCATGCACAGTGCTTGTCAGTAGAGGTGCATCTGCATAGTTTACTGGCATCCCTGGTGTTTAACCATCTACACAGACACTCATGGTGGTGAAACCCATGTAATAAATTGCAGAGCCAAGTGCTAAATTGCATTTATCACGGAGTGATAATGACCACCATGGACAAGAGTACTATCTTGTCAGATCTCAAACTCAGCAGGGCTGGACCTAGAGAACATTTTTTCCATAGATACACAACAAGAACATGTACAGAGGGTTTGATTCACTCTGCTGGCACAACTCAAGTGAATCAAACCCCTGCAAATCCATCTGGCGCAGTGACACAGGGTGCCTGAAAACCCTCCTTTACCAAAGCCCTTTGAGGCATGCTTAGAATGAAAGCCTCGCCTTGGAAAGAGACAAGGCCACACCTGCCAAAAGACAGTCTAAGTGCGTCTCCCAGGCAGCCTCCACCAGCAGAGCTCATATAGAACCCTGGCCAAAATATAAAGCTGCCTTCCTCCCCAGAGGTGAATTCCCTGTCTGAAACACATGCCTCTACAGGCACAGGAGGATTCAAATTGCCCCCCACTGTGCCTGCAGGGATGAATATGGACTACTAAATCCTTTTTGCATATACTCTGTCTTTACTCACAGGAAGAAGCCTAGATAATGCTCTTACAGAGACCAGAAATTTCTAGAACTTTTACTTCTCAACATACTCACAACCCTTAAAGGGTTAACAGCTTTATATTTTCTGGAACATCCAGAGCACAAAAACAGCAAGGTAAGATGTTACCTCATAACATTAACCCCCTTACCAATGAAATGCTTTAATATATAAAAAGGTATAATCTAAAAATTATACAACTGTGATAATATAACCCACAACATTCAGAATTAGACAAATGCCATCTTGAACACGTCCTGCTGTGCAACAAAGTTGTGAGGTGAAATTTGGCATATACATGTTCTCTGTCTATAGGCACATCGGAACCAGGATAGCTGTATGTACTTTACTATTAAAGTAATACCTTAATTGCCTGTGAAGAGAAGAAGTAGGTCATGACTGAACAATAATCCGTGACTCACCAGGTATGTAAGGAGGGGGAAAACTCCCAAGAAATGCAAATGCCTTAAGAAAAAAATATCTGAAGGAAACAATCTCTATGAAGACAGGGAATGAAAAATATCTGAAAGGTCCAATCCATCCATTAGACGTTGTCTTTAAAAGTAAATAAAAATATGTAAAAGGCCCACAAAGAAAGGGAAAGCAGATGCAGAGGTCAAAGAAGAAGTGTGCTGTGATAGTTGGAGGCATACAACTAGCAATTAGTGGTTTGTAAACACTGATTGACCTGTTGTCCACATAAAGTATATCCATGATTTCCCATAGTAGAAGGCCTATTACCCACAGTATGATCACCAATACAACAGATGCACAGCTAGCAGTATGCTGGCAACAACAAAAAGAACTTCAGTTGCTACAGGAAACATTGGCCCCGAGAAATAAATTACGCCCCATTGCAGGCGTCTGCTTTCAATCTTGGCTGTTTAAACAAAGGCCATTCAAGGGTAGCAGGGCTGGAAGCAAATTAAAGAGATGGGATCACAGTGACCATGTTTCCAATTCTTGCAATTTAATCATGAATCTCAGAATATTTGGTTCTCTTCTTAAAAGCCCTAGCTCTTAGAGTGATATGATTGCATGAGAATCTCAGCTTTCATTTACAAAAAAAATTTAAGCCCTCATGATTGCAGGAAAAAGCTTGAAAACATGAACTCTACAGGCTCAAAACCGGAAAAAAAAAATGAACTCAAAAAAAAATTTTTTTTTTTTTAAAGCTCATGGTTCTTTGGGATCTGATCCATTAATTTTGAATGCTTGGGGATTGGCAATTTGGGGGAAAGAAGCTGTGTTAGAGTGGCACTGTAAGGGCCAGTAGACACACAAATGAGAAAGAGGATAACAGAGAATAGGACATGGAACTTATGTCCAGGATCAGCAAAAACAGAGTGATAGAAAGTTGGGAGCTGACAGGAGATAGGGAATTTTAACTAGTTCTGAATACTGTTTAACTGTTTACAAACCTACACAAGAGTTGAATTTTCAGAGGGGTAGGAGTGTTACTCTGTATCTGTAAAAAGTGACAAAAAGAGTCCTGTGGCACCTTATAGACTAACAGACGTATTGGAGCATAAGCTTTCATGGGTGAATACCCACTTCATCAGATGCATGTTCAATTTGTGACTTAAAAGGGAATGCTAAGGGTAGATTTACCTAGGAAGGAGATTGCAGAATGTTTTTTTAAATTCCCACAATTAAAATGTTCTAAAGCAGGTTTCATGCTCAAGATTGGTTCTGGATTGAGAGCTCAGAAGCCCTCCATTTGTCCTGCAAACAGTACAGCAGGATCAGCAAAAAAACACCCTTCCCCATTGTCTTAACCCTGGCCTAGAAGAACCACCATAGGTTCAAGTAAAAATTAACAATTCATAATTATGATACGTGCACTTAGGATGAGACTGTCGACTCACTTCACTTAGGTCCCATTACCAGACAGCAATGACTCGATCACTGATGACCGGGGTCAGATTCACACCAGCGATCTAACTGGGAAGGGACTCACCCCACATTACCAGTCATCCTAAATATCTTTGATGGGGAAAGATGAGATTTGATCCTAAGTCTTCTTAAGAATTTTGGTGCATTTGAGTAACCTATCTATTCTGGAACTCTGAAATCTTGCCTTCGTACAACTTGGGCATACCAACCCTTTGTTGTAATGGAGCTATGTTCAAGTACAAGAGCTACAAGATAATATTCTATGTTATTCTGAACCCTCCGAATGGTAAATTAGAACACTGTATCAAGGATACGGTTTGAACATTAATCGAAAACTTCCTCTTTTTTATGGGTGTGTTAGACATATCAGTTAAATGTCATCAGTTTGGTAATTTAATTAGTCAAATATTGATGTTCAGCTTTCCAAACAAAATAACTGATACTATAAATCATTTAAAATGTACAGCATTATTACATTTTTGGGATATAGCTACGTGACCTGTTCAACTCTTGCATGGAGACATGCAGATAACCAAGCTGTGGAGACAGGGCAAAGTGGTTGTAGTACTCAAACTATATAAAGACTATGAGGAGTCCGGTGGCACCTTAGAGACTAACAGATTTATTTGGGCATAAGCTTTCATGGGTAAAAAACCTACTTCTTCAGATGCATGGAGTGAAAATTACAGATACAGGCATAAATATATATTGGCACATGAAGAGAAGGGAGTTACCTTACAAGTGGAGAACCAATGTTGAAGGCCAATTTAGTGAGGGTGGATGTAGCCCACTCCCAATAATTGATGAGGTGTCAATACCAAGAGAGGGAAAATTGCTTTTGTAGTGAGCCACCACTCCCAGTCCCTATTCAAGCTCAAATTGATGGTGTTAAGTTTGCAAATGAATTGTAGCTCTGCCGTTTCTCTTTGAAGTCTGTTTTTGAAGTATGACTACTTTTAAATCTATTATTTAGTGTCCAGGGAGACTGAAGTGTTCTCCTACTGGCTTTTGTATGTTACTATTCCTGATGTCTGATTTGTGTTCATTTATCCTTATACATAGAGACTATCCGGTTTGGCCAATGTACATGGCAGAGGGGCATTGCTGGCACATGATGGCATATATTACATTAGTAGATGTGCAAGTGAATGAGCCTCTGATGGTGTGGCTGGTCCTATGATGGTGTCGCTAGAGTAGATACGGGGACAGAGAAGGCAACGGGGTGTGTTACAGGAATTGGTTCCTGGGTTAGTGTTTCTGTGGTGTGGTATGTAGCTGCTGGTGAGTATTTGCTTCAGGTTGGGTGGCTGCCTGTAAGCAAGGATTGGCCTGCCTCCCAAGGCTTGTGAGAGTGGGGGATGATCTTTGCATCACCACCCAATTGGAAAGATTTCAGGATACTGACTGCTTTTTAACTGGCTCCCTGAGCATACCTGGAGACTAGCATCATACATGGTCCCTGAATACCAATCCTAGCAACACAAGTGGGCACCTTTCATTTGAAACATTGGGCCAATTAAAATTCCAGATATTGTGAGAAGGTAAAGCCCTTGAGCACTAGGAACATTTTCTGTACCTCTGGGTTACATTAGAGCACATCAAGAAGCTGAAAAAAGAAAGTAAAGGTCAGGAAATGTGTGTTCCAGAAATTGACCAGTGCAAAATGGGGAGTTGACCCCAAAACTCTGAGCAACCAGTCTCGCCTTGTGTTACTCAGTTGATGAGTACTATGCCCCAATATGGTCACCCTTGAGCCATACACACAATATTGATACTGAACTTAATCAATTCTGTAGGACTGTCACAAGAATTTTGAATCTCACATTGTTACTATGCTACCTTGTGGAGACTGCATCACCATCAGTGAGGCAGGATGCCTTCGGTAGAAAGGAAAGACAGAACGGGTGCATTCCACCACCCAAGAGGCCAACGTCCAGAAAAAATTTGCCTCTGAAAATTCCTTACCCCAAAATACCACTGTGGAAGGCCACAGAGTAACAAAGGGGTGAAAAATTCAAATGATCCTGGAGAATCTGGATCCTTCAGAACAACTTCCCCCAGGCACTGACCTCAAGTGGAAATACTGGTGTACTTTCAATCAACTGAGAGTTGGGGTGGAAGATGGTGACAATATGACCAAGTGGAAGCGAGGAATGACCCCAAACGTGAACGTGACAGCCTAGACAAAACACTTGAACACTGCTCCCTGTCAACATCCTATACTCCAAAGGAACTTTTAAAATAAGTAAAACCATCAGGTCTTGGCTGCAGTTTTGGAGTAACAAGCTATGATCAACTGCGTTCAGCCCACAGTCCACATTTGGACATAGGTCTGAGATAGAGGAATGATAGCAAAATCATTTTCTCTGCTAAAACATTGAATTTTATGATAAGGAAAGTGTGGACATATTTCCTGGAATTCATCATTTATGATGACTATAGAAATTACCATTACTAATAAAAATAGTCTTGCCCACTGAAGATGAAAATCAATCAATATTATGAAGCAAACATTAAAAACTTATTTTATCATAACCATATTCTCACGTATCATCTCCACTATACAAATCCATAGCCAAACCTCCATCCATCCATCCCTCTCTTTCTTTCTTTCAAAACAGGCTCATTACACACGTGTGTAATGTTAGGGTAGAGTTCAGAAGAGAAAGACACTTTCACACTAATCTATATGTCGGAGGAGTGACTCATTTAAAAGCGAACGATAGGTATTTCAATCTGGTTTGAAAAAAATATAGTGATCTGACTAGAACTAGGGAGGGAAATGTGTTTAAAGAACTTTGATTTACAATTATTTTGCTTCACTATTACTAGCATAAGCTACCCTGATACATGGAAATTACGTAGATAAAATAAAAGATGTTGATTGATATTTAAAAAAAAAAAGACATTCAACATTATTTTGGCATTCAACAGATCAAATTACCTCTTGCAATTTGGTGGAGTAACAACAATGTAATCTGAGAACAGTCCCTTATTTACAAAATGTTCTAGCTGATTTCACACAAGTTAACTATTTTAATACTGGCAGGAATAGATCAAGGTTTAGTACTGAAAATTGCTTTATTTCTGTACATTGTTCACATGACTCCAGAAAAAATGGAGATCAACTAATGTGATGTGTATTTTGGTTAATTTTTCCTTAATTTTCCTTTATTAATTCTTAAACTTTCTAGTCAATTCAAAATGAGTAGCACAGTTTAAGCACAATAACTTAAGATTTAAAGATTACAGTGCATGTTTATATTTTCTTAATTATATCAGCAGCAGTTATGTTAATACTGCTGAAGCATCGCATAAATTTCAGTGACCTCTGCTTCTTATTTGGCTGAAGGGTAGTGAGACAAGCTCAGCAACTAGAGCAAAAGCAGCAGTAGAAAGCAAAAACGATAGTTTGGAAAATACCATGCATCTTGTATGAAATGCAGCCACAATCTGTCATATATAATGAAAGGGTAATTTTGCAGTACGCTGGTGAATCTTTCCAGTACCTAAAAGGTCATAGTGAAGAGAGAGTGATCCAACCAGTTTGGTACTCAGAAGATAGTTATTGAAAAGTTTTAGTGTTTTCCATTCCAGATCTTTAAAACAAAGTCACTGTAATCACTTCAGAAAATAATATTGTTTTTATAACCTCTTTAAATCCAAATTAGCCAATTTTTTAAAATATGAGTTAATCATTTAGTCATTCCTTCAGAAGGACAAATGCAGGTCTTCCTGCTCACTAATGTCTACCTGCCCTCTGCCATGTACATTGGCCAAACCGGACAATCTCTACGCAAAAGAATAAATGGACACAAATCACATGTCAAGAACTGTAACATTCAAAAACCAGTCGGCGAACACTTCAACCTCCCTAGTCACTCAATTTCAGACCTAAAAGTCGCAATTCTTCAACAAAAATACTTCAAAAACAGACTCCAATGAGAAACTGCAGAACTGGAATTAATTTGCAAACTGGACACCACTAAATTAGGCTTGAATAAAGACTGGGAGTGGATGGGTCATTACACAAGTAAAAACTATTTCCCCATGCTAATGTTTCCCCTACTGTAAAAGCAGCAAAGAGTCTTGTGGCACCTTATAGACTAACAGACGTTTTGGAGCATGAGCTTTCGTGGGTGAATACCCACTTCGTCGGATGCATGCATACGTTTCCCCTACTGTTTCTCACATCTTCTTGTCAACTGTTTGAAATGATTATCACTACAAAAGTTTTTTTTCTCCTGCTAATAGCCCACCTTAATTGATTAGTCTCTTTAGAGTTGGCACGGCAACACCCATTTTTTCATGTTCTCTATGTATATATATATTCCTCCTTTACTTTCCACTGCATGCATCCGATGAAGTGGGCTGTAGCCCATGAAAACTTATGCCCAAGTAAATTAGTTAGTCTCTAAGGTGCCACAAGTAGTCCTCATTCTTTCCACTGTATCTAGTCATTCTAAGAAAGTGGAAGTGTGTCATCATTTAGTGGTGAAGAGGAGATATGGATACTGTTGTAGAGTATAAAACTACACCTCATATCCTTTACCAGTCTAGCTCTAATAGTCCCGATGCCTACAGCCATGCTATCCTGAGCTGTGATCTCATCAAATCTCAAACTAAGCAGAGTTAGGTTAATTGTAGGTGCTGCAAGAAATTATGATGATTCCTTCTGAGTCCATAGTAAACCAACACCCCAGCATGGTGGTTCTGGGCATGGTGTTAGTTTTACGTTCCTCTTGAAAGGTGAGTTATTAACTATGTGAGGCAACTAAAAAGCTCATAGCTTTTTTGTAAGAAGGCCTATAGAGTCTGTCAGAGCCAGGTTTAGAACTCAAGAATTTATTCTCATTCCTGTTCTGAAAGCACTGGCTCATAACTCACTCAATTTACAAATATATTTTGAAAGAATAGGAGAGAAAAAAGATCAAACACATCTTATGTACAGCTATTGTTACTCAAAGTCATAGCAAGAGGCTTCAATCTTATTTCACACACAAATCAGATCAATAAACTAAAAATGCATTATACATTTTATACAACCAGTTCCAAGCTTTGGTAGCTGCTAACTCGCTATGCGTATTATCAGTGATGTACATTTGATATTAAAAACAGAACAGAACGAGGAGGAAATATTACAGACTTTCATTTTCTTTTCCTATGAACCTTCAAAAAAAAAAAAAGGATAGAAAATAGAGAGTAAACTGGGAAGTTAATGAATTCACAAGCAATTCTTTGAAGATATGAAGTATTCCTCCCACCCTAAATAGCAAAAAAGCCTAATATATGAAGATTCAAGGATATAGTTTTTAGAAGCTCTTTAATGTTAATGCACCAGCATTTATACCAAGCACTCTGATCATGCTATATATTTTACCTGAAATTTTAAGTGATGGTTAGACTTCTCTGTTATTGTTAGAAACTGGATGGTGTTAATTTCAGGCTGAAGCCATACTGCCTTAATACAGGGAAATATTCAGATTGCAGAAACTTTGCAAAATTGTATCAGCACAATTTTGTTTTGAGACCCCCAAGGAATCTCTCTCTCTGCTGTAGGAAGGGCTGTTGGCAAATCAGTAAGTAGCACTCTTTCTTCTCTCTCAGCAATGGAACCACTACCACTGGCTCAACATGTTACGGGCACAAAACTAAGGTACAGTACTATTCTCATTTAGTATTTATATTGAACCTATAGGCCAACCTGGTCAGGGCCTCCTGATGCTAGCCACTGTACAAAATTATTGTAAATGACACCCCTGCAACCCAGAGCTTACAATCTAAAACCCAAGGCATGATAGGTGGATAAGACATGTTGGGTGGGGAAGATATTGCAATAAAAAAACCCATGTATGCACAATCCACCACACACTTAGTCAATGATCAGACTGAAGTTTTCCACATGCATCATGGCAGAAGGGAGTTTTCAGAAGTGATAAGGATAAGTTAGAGGCTTCACAGATTTTGAATTGGAGTTTGCAGTTGTGTCTTTACCTATGTTTGGAAAGTATTTAATACTGGGGGCATTAACCAAAGTATAGTGGATGGAGCACTGACCTGAGGCTTGAGACGGGTTCAATTCCCCACTCAACCACAGACTTCCTGCGTAACCCCTGGCAAATCATCTAATCTACCTTGTGCCTCACTTTGCCATCTCTAAAAATGGGCATGGTACTTTCCTACTTCACATGGGAGTTGTGAAGATAAATGGATTAATAAATGTAGAAATCAGTAATTATTGATCAATGTGAGGTGCTCTGATACTGAGCTGATGAAGATCTTAATGTAAAAAAAAAAAAAGTCTTGACCACTTATTAAAATACCTATGGCACCTTTCATAAACAGAGGTGTAAATCCTAGTGTCTAGGCCAAACTCCCTGCTGTGACACAGACATCGTCTGTGTCTTTAAACAAATTCCTTAACCTCTCACATCAGCTTTTATCTGTAAAATGAGGATAGTCCTTATTTTATATTATTATAAATGTTCTTAAGATGTGCTCCACGCTGTGGGAAATTTAAGAGAACACCATGCGACATGCCTCCCCTTCCATTTACGAACATTTAACATCCTTTTCACAACTATGGCAGTGGCTTACATGGAGAAGTAACATTACAAAAGTTTAAGTGCACTAAAGATGGCTTAAGGTGCATAAAGTGTTTTGTCTTTTTTGAAGAAGCTGATCACACACTGTACTTCCATTTTTCATGTCATCTACCTGGCCCATCTGCTCTGATCCTTTCTTTCCTCCAAACCCCTTCTTTGCAATGAAGGTAGTAAAAGATGTGTACAAGGAGAAGAGTCAGATCTTGTAGACAATCAGTAAGCTCTCTGTAGGCCACAGCCTGAGAACTTCTTATTGATCTCTAAGTACTCACAGGCTATGGAAAGGATTAATTAACACTGGTAAAATAATTTGAGGCACCATATAACTGCAATTTAATATTGTAATAGAGTTGTAACCATGGTAAATAGTATGTGTCTGTACAACAGCTAGCACAAAGAGGTTCTGGTCTGGGACTGGGGTTCCGAGGTACTACTGCAATATAAATAATAAATAGTAAGAAACTGTAATAAAATAGGACCCTATGTAGTTCAAAAACTGACAGCCATTCTAATATTCTATGAATATGTTCATTTCATTTCATATTGAACAGGATATACAGCCATACCTCCTTAACCACGCACCACAAAACAGAACTGTTAAATAATAACAGGTGTCAACAGAAATCTAGGGCACATGTTGGCAACATCTTTTAAGCTTTTCTTAAAACCTGCAGAAGATTAGCATTCCAAACTAATTTAAAAAGTCCAAATTAATAAATAACCAGTTATGCTAGTACAATGTTGAATTATTCTGTGGCCTGTTTCATGCAATAATGAATATATGTAAGGAGACATGCAATGATTATGAACTATTGACCCATAAATGAAGTTGCATTGCTTATGTCCAATCTAAACACTTAAATAGTAATTTGCATATTTGTAATTTGATATATTACATACATTTCCTAAAAATTTTGAACAGTTAGCAACAAATGTTTTATGACTTATGTTTTAGGTCTTGTGGTGGATGCATCTGAGCGGGGAAAAAAAGGGGAAATATTTTCCTCCACAAATCAATCCCTACGATTTGTAACTTCATTTAATAACAGTTTTATGTCTGGTCAGACAGCATAGAAGATATCTGTGACAACAGGGCAGGAAGGGAAAAAACAAGACAAAGTATATTCTTTAAAAGAATCTGGGCTTTTTAGTCAAAAGTCAGAGATGGGAAGCAGATGCCTCCAGATAAAAGAGTTCAGCAATCAGAAAGTGGCAGGCACATTAGAGTAGAAGTAAAATCATCTTGTCTACAGTAAAGAGAAAAAGTGAGCATGATGCTTATTTTCAAAACTTGTCTTCCACTTTCTACATGTCCAGTATTTCAGAGGTGAGAAGGAGTGAAAGGAGGGTAGAGGAGACACAGTATCACTTTGAATCCTGATAGTTACCTTTTGTGCATGTGTGTTTGCATATTTAGGCATGAGTCTTCCAAATCGCAACCAAAATCAGACAGAGCTATCCAACCTGTTTGACTACCTTTTCTTCTGCAACTGGAAATGCATGTGTTCAAGCAGCAGTTAGTTATTCATGGAAATTCCCTGGAAATAAACACACATGCTAAGAATGTCTAGCACCACTAAAACAGCACATCTGATGAGTGGATAAACTAACTGCATTTTGTTATTTAGCACTGAAACAGTTAGTGTTAGTATATTAATTTATTAAGATTTCTCAATTAACTACACTGTCAAGGTGCAAGAAGGTTGTTCACACTGTGTCATTTCAGTTTTGCTACATGTAAAACAAATAATCCCTGCATTGGTTTACATTGTGAAGACTATCCTGGCAACAAGTTCAGGTAAACACAGCAATACTAGTGGTAAGACCCTCAACCCTGAATTATGATTATCCCTGATCAACAGTTTTATTATTAGCAATAATAGTGATAAAAGGATTTCATTTTGTTCTCAGATAAAAATGAGGTTAAGAGAAGTACGATGATTAAATTACTTCTGTTTTACTAGGGATTTTTTATTATTATTAACAATGTATATTCTAACATATCAAAAACAACTAAGAAAAATCAATATTATTTTTGTGTAAAAACCTATTGGGAAATCTTAAGTCATTTACCACTCAGAAGAAAACTGAAAAACCTATAAAAAGTTTATATTACAGTGTGTCTTTAAAAACTGGTCTCACAGTAAGTCTCAATCATTTAAGGCAAAATTCTGTGCCCAGACCAACACCTTTTACTGAAATGAAGGAGCTGCTCATGCCTGACGGCAAAATTTGACTTTAAGAATTCTCATTGCTAAGGCACTGCTTTTGTTTTTTAATGGCTCAGTGGTATACATTTGTTTTGTGCAAAGCTGAAAGCAGCTAAACCCTAATTTTCTAAGCATATTTGTTTTCACAGGGGGAAAGAGAAAGATCTGATTAGCTCCACCCACCTCCAAATGAAGTCGACTGTACACATTAACTGACCCAATTGTAAATGATCAAATAACCAAGCAAGTCTGTAGGTGTTCATCTTGCTCTGACCTCAAGCAATCACAGGTACATGTGATCTTGGACATTTTTGTTGAAAATAATTATAAACTGATTTGTTAAAAAACAGAATATGTCCAAACACATAAGGTAACAGACTTATTCAATACTCTGCTTATACTAATGTATAAATAAAACAAATCCAGGGTTTTTTCTAGTTCTTTCTATCCAGGGGTGAAGGTGATCTGGTACAGCATGCCGGTACTGGCCCATACGCAGCCCATGTTAAAGCGCTGTCGCGGCAGCACTTTAATGTCCCTGCACCTTTTGCCGCCCCCCGCACAAGCTGCCGATGGTGGGGGGAGATGGGGGACAAAAGAGCAGCTGCCCCAAGGCCAGCAATTTAAAAGAGCCCAGGGGTCCTGGCCACTGCTACCAGGCTACCTTTTAAATTGCCATCAGAGCCCCGGGGGCCAGGCAGCATGGATGGGCTGGCTGGGAGAGGCTGACACCCGAGGCCCCACCCCCTCCGCCCAAGGTCTGGCCCCTGTACCGGTAAGAATTTATTATTACTTTCTATCCATTCCTATGAAGTTGTATCTCTCTCAGGGCAAGAAATCATAATGACTGTCCACCAAAAAATTAAGAGCAAACACCATCAAGATGGGACATCAAGGTGAAATCCAACCATTTTTTAAAAAAATTACTTAAAGTAGTTTGAAGAACCATACCCACTCCCAAATCTTCATTATAATCTGTATAGTTTTAATTAGAGCTCGTTAAAAAAAACAACATACTTTTGTTTTTAAACACTGTGATACAGGAGGGCCAGGGAGCAGTGAGAGAGTGGTAGAGGGGAAGTATATAGAACCCTAGGCTAATTAAGGCGTGGTTCCCTGTAGACTAGGGAGAGTTGCTACAGGTTAATTGGAGCACCTGTAGTCAATTAAGGCCCTGTTAGCAACCTAATAAAACCTTCTGCTTCAGGGAGTCAGGGGAGGAGGAGAAAGGACAGGAGCATGGAGGTGTGCTGTGAGACTTGGAAGATCAGAAAACTGGAGTAAGGGAGACCCTGCCCCAGCAGGAGAGGGAGACTCCTCCCCCCGTTTAAGGACTGAAGGTACCCCACCCAAGGGGGAAGAGGGTAAGAACCTGCAGGGGTTGAGGGGCTGGGACTCAGAGTAAGGAGCAAATGCAGACCCCTCTCCCGCTTCCCGGGCCACTAGTGGGGCCCTTGGGGCCCCAAGAGCAGGGGCAAGGGGTGGCATCTTATCCCGCCCCCCTCCTCCACCAAGAAAAGCGCAGGATGTTTTAAAAAAAATTCCCCATCTCCCTCGCTTGCTTTGTGAAAGATCCATATACACAGCAGGGGAAACAAACTAAGGTTCCACATGGGCAAACCCTTTGTGCCTGTGTGGAGACAACTGACTATACTGGCACTTTGCACATTTACTTGTGCCAAGTAAATGACAGGGTTGGGGCCCAGATTATTAGATGGGAATGTGATTATACACTAAATGCACTAAGTAGCAAAATGGGGACAAATACAGAGAAAAATGCATCCCCTCCCTAACATTATAGGTGCAGAAATCATTAGTATTACTTGTAACCATCACAGGAAAAAAACAAATCAAAGTGATTTTTTTTGTGTCCCTTTAAGATGGTCGCCAAACAAAATTAAGATGCACACAGACCTTATTGCAGTTAAAATAAATCTGTAATGCAGCTCTACTCTTCCCCTACCTCTTCAAGAAGAATGATCAATTTACATAGTATTTCACCATGTAAGACTGGTCCCAATTTGAGGTTAGACAAGCACATATGAGAGAAATCTAAACATTCTGGGCTCAAATTTTGTAAAATGTCCAAATTGTAAAGGAACAAATGTCCTTTTTCCAATGGTGCACAGGAGAACTGCTGCAGTTTGGGACAGAGTATAAACTCCATTTTTTCCTCTTCCTCCCCTTGCATCCTAGGAGACAGATAAGATGTTCCAAGGAAAGTTAGCAGTAGGAGGAATTTGGGAATTTTGTAAAGGCTAGAAGCAGCAGAAAAAATCCTGTATAGATCAGACCTATCCTAGGAAAAAAATACCTTCTCCAAAGGGATTGAGGTACTTCACTATTCATATCCATTCATGGCTGGATGTGTCTTTGAATGAAGCTTGTGTTGTATGAATCATTTTATTCTGATTCTCATCTCATATTCAGCTTCTCAGTGGATACACTTCTCGATTACTCAACTATTATGTAGACATTCAAGACAACGCCTGGATTTCAAGAACAGTGAATATGGGCCACATCCTCCTTTCTCCCCCCCCCCCAAGTTTACATTTATCACAACCCCTTGAAAACAAACTGTAAAAATGCCCAAACAGATTCAATTACAAATATTGTTTTTAAATTCTGATAGGCAGATGTGGTTTTTATTCACACAAACAAAAGCAAGAAATTAATTGTTTGTTTTACAGCCAACTTATCTTGAGCTCATGGAAATAAATGCTGTTTAAGCTCCAGAGTATACTCAGATAATCAAACAGGGATGGGGGAGAGGCTATATAAATTTGGATTAAAATAAATAAATATTTCAATATGCAGCACTTTATTATTTGCTTCAGCCGTTAGGCATCCTATTTTTTCATTAATTTCTTGATTTTATTCACATGAATCTATACTAGGCCTACCTTGAAATCTGCCTACCATTAAGACAGAAACAGTCAGTTTTTTTTAATTGCTAAAGCAAATGCTTATAAAGAAACAATATTTTTTAGTATCTGTGAGTTCTCTATAGGCTAGCAGCCTCGGAAGATTAGGTACAATTTTTAGTAGCCCCATTAAATAAGCACATATTTAGGTCATGTAATAATTAGCCATTTTCCTCCCAACAGGTACTGCCTTATTTGACCTCATCTTAAACATATTATGAAGAAAAGAAAATCCATTAGTGGGTAACCTTTTAAGGAATTTTCTGTTAACTGGCTTTGAAATCAAATGCACTAGCCAAATGAGAGAGATCAACAACAGACCATTATATGTTAAAACATTTACATAATTAGTACATATACAAAGAGAGGAATAGGCAGGATAAGGAATTTGCATCACTTTCAACTTTCTAATAAACTGAGCATCCCAGTACTTCCTGGGAACAACAGATTCTACTTAAAATAATAAATTATAATCTTTTGAGAACAATAGACCATGACAATTTTCCTTAATTCCTAAACAATTATTTAGAGAAGACTACTGTTAACTGAAAGAAACGGGGGGGGGGGGGGGGAAATGATGCATTATTAACACTGGCACCAGCCCAATATTTCTGCACTTATCTGTCAGTAGCAGGGATACTTGCAGTGTGTAGTTTTGAAGCATCTCTATTGGGCAGATCAATTTGGGAATTGCTCTGGTTTTACTGTATGTCTGAGACATGTTTATAGTTAGAGGGAACAGTGCCCAAAGAGTTTCAACTTGCTAGCATTCAATTTGTACTGGCTCACTGTTTGAAATTGTAAACAGAACCACAAAATTGACCTTCCCTGATATTTAACACTGCCCTGAAAGTGTTCCCCCCCTCCTTACTTGTATTCAAATTGAAGAAATATTCTACTATAGCAGATCTCAACAATACTAATGTATATTAATGCTAACTAATCTCAAGACTAAATACACCTCTACCTCAATAATATGCTGTCCTTGGGAGCCAAAAAATCTTACCGTGTTATAGGTGAAACCGTGTTATATTGAACTTGCTTTGATCCACTGGAGTGTGCAGCCCCGAGCACTGCTTTACCGCGTTATAGCCAAATTCATGTTATATCGGGTGGCTTTATATCGAGGTAGCGGTGTACCAAGAAGAATAAATCTGTATTACTAGAACAACAGGTTGGCACATTAATACTGTGTGAGAAGATTATTCGGTCTCCTTCAGAAAACACAAAGTGCTGTACCTGAGTAAATTTCTTATTTACCCTGGGTACACTTCAAGAAATCTAATTGCTTCTATAACATACTAGGAAAAGGCTCATACTATGGAGTAAACACAAAGCACAAGAGCCTGGACTCATTTTAATACATTAGTAGTTAAAAGGTTTATTTTATTTTAATGTCTTAAATATCGTAACCAATCCCTTAATATAAGATTTTATTGGGAAAAAAATCCATAGGATCTTGCTTAAAAGAACATCCAAGAACTTGCACTGTGATTGGGTAGCCAAATTCATTGCTTTTACTGAACAGGGAAAAATACCAAGCCATGACTAAGCCTAGCCCATTACTTTTACCTTTTGACACCCTCTTTGCATCCCTCCACTGGGTCCCCCTTCTCTATTGTATTAAACATAAGCTACTAGTCTTCACTTTCAAGGCCCTTGGCAACCTATCCCCCATCCTACCGATCAGCTCTCATTCACTACCAACACATCAACACCCACCTCCAATCAGCCCACAACACCAGCCTCCATTACCCACTCTGAAAATTTTCAATCAAGCATCTTTATGCTTTCTCCCATGCCATCCCTCACATTGGGGAAAAGCTCCCTATTAACATCTGCAAAGCGTCCTCATTATCCTCCTTCAAATCCCTCTTTAAAACTTGCCTTTGCCATGATGTCTACAAAAATCTTGACCAAGGCTGATGATGTGTGGCAAGACCACTGCCTATCATGTTGACTCCTGGCACTCCTCATGTGTTCTCTCTTGTCTTGTACCTCGATTTTAAGCTCTTTGGGTAGGGACTGTCATTTATTCTGCGTTTGTACAGCACCTAGCACCATGACTTGGGCCCCTATGTGCTATAGTAAGGAATTGCTTTCTTAAGAAATGAATACAAATAAGAAAGGAGAAAGGAGAGAGAGAAGTTGTATTCAACCTATTAAATAGTTTCACCTCATAAAAGCAGCATGACACCTTTTTGTTTAATATATTCTGTCAAAGCTGTTTAATCTAAATCGGTGTGCAATATCTTCTGTTATTCTGATAATCTATTGACAAATAAATAGAACTGTTCTAAAGTCTAAAAACTAGCAAAACTATTTCTATGTAAAAACTATTTATTAAGTAAATCAAAGTGCTACTATACGGACAATACTTAAAAGATTCATATAGCTTGTTTGAAGAGAAGGAAGTTGTGACTAAAAAGCATGTCTGAGAGTCTGGAGATCTAGGTTTACATTCCCATCGCTGCCAAAGACTTACCTTGGACAAGTCCATGAACCAGTCTGAGGGCCCATAAAATGAAAGACTCATCTACACACCATAACTGTTCATAAAAATTTGATTTCTGGAGTAGAAGTTGCAATAGAAGAGCGTTACCAAACTTCCACCTATCCTGCTCCTACTTTTTCCCTCCCAGCTGATTCACAGAAAGATCTATGGGTCAAATCTGAGATCTTGACTCAGTTCTCACTCAGAGAATGGGAGTAAGTACCAAGTAAAAACCTCAGATTTGGCCACATGAATACTAGCACACTGGCGGAAGGAAAGAAATGATAGTTCATCATGAATGAACTGGGTGTTGCCAACATTTAGACTGTTTGGGAATCTGAAAATAAACTAATTGCTTGGGGGGGATTGGGGTGTTCACCAAAATAAATCACGCAGAATAAAGAAAACAAGATCCCCTCTCTGTATAAGAAAGAAATTCCCCCTTAACACTTTACTGTGAATGGAAGGAAACATTTAGCAGGCTATGTTAGCACACTCTTCTTAAGTATACACAGCAATGGGACCATTAGTTTAACAGATCACCATTTAAGAAAACATATTCCTTGTCAGTGTGCTTGTGTAAGCTTAAATAGCATGCACAGGCCTATTTCTCACTCCCTTAGTTGTAGCATAATTATCTTCTCTCTATGCCTGACCAGAAGCTATTAATGTAATAAGCATACAGAGGGTCTCTCTCTGTATGTGTAAGGTTTAACGTGAATATCTAAAAAGATTAAGACTAAAGGGAAAACTCTCCTAATTACTATGAATACACCCACAGTAAACAGTACTTATTTAGCTATTTTTTAATTGACACAGTACTATGTAATATGACTAAAATAACTAAAATTAGGGCAATGGCAGATCCAACCACTACATATAGCAATTACGGGGTATTTTTGGCTGTTCATGATGTTGTTAATCTCATCCCTTTAATTATGCCCACTTTTCTTATGCCACCCACAGAACCATTTTTAAGATTCTTGTTCCACTAAAGAATTAGCTTTTAGAGTGATTAGTTAATTAATTTCACTTGGACATGATACTACGTAGAGAGGTAAAGAGAAATAATGCAACAGGATCTATATGAAAAGTTTAGTATTTACAGTCTACTATTTGAATTTAGATAGCCTCTGTCAAATCAAGTAGTTCAATTATCATCCATTTTAAAAACAAATTTGGAAAGGAATTTACTCTCGATTTTAAATGCTTATTTCAGGATATTTTCTTCTCCTTAAGAATCCACTCTTTTGGCCCCAAAAGGTATCTCTCACACAAATCAGCAAAGGAAAAGTATAATCAATCTTCTAAAATACAATTCTAAACAATGAAGTAAAATTTTTAAAGGAAGTCCTATCAAAGGGGTTGAGATATACCAATCTCCTAGAACTGGAAGGGACCTTGAAAGGTCATTGAGTCCAGCCCCCTGCCTTCACTAGCAGGACCAATTTTTGCCCCAGATCCCTAAGTGGCCTCCTCAAGGACTGAACTCACAACCCTGGGTTTAGCAGGCCAATGCTCAAACCACTGAGCTATCCCTCCCCCTAGATAACCGGCTCTATGGATGAGGGGAAAGCAGTGGATGTGCTATTTCTGGACATTAGCAAAGCTTTTGATACAGTCTCCCACAGTATTCTTGCCAGCAAATTAAAGAAGTATGGGCTGGATGAATGGACGGTAAGGTGGATAGAAAACTGGCTAGATGGTCAGGCTCAACAGGTAGTGATCAATGGTTCCATGTCTAGTTGGCAGCCAGTATCAAGCGGAGTGCCCCAAGGGTCGGTGCTGGGGCCGGTTTTGTTCAATATCTTCATTAACGATCTGGAGGATGGTGTGGACTGCACCCTTAGCAAGTTTGCAGATGACACTAAACTGGGAGGAGTGGTAGATACGCTGGAGGGTAGGGATAGGATACAGAGGGACCTAGACAAATTAGAGGATTGGGCCAAAAGAAATATGATGAGGTTCAACAAGGATAAGTGCAGAGTCCTGCACTTAGGACGGAAGAATCCCATGCACTGCTACAGACTAGGGACTGAATGGCTGGGCAGCAGTTCTGCAGAAAAGGACCTAGGGGTTACGGTGGACGAAAAGCTGAATATGAGTCAACAGTGTGCCCTTGTTGCCAAGAAGGCTAATGGCATTTTGGGTTGTATAAGTAGGGGCATTTCCAGCAGATCCAGGGAAGTGATCATTCCCCTCTATTCAGCACTGGTGAGGCCTCATTTGGAGTACTGTGTCCAGTTTTGGGCCCCACACTACAAGAAGGATGTGGATAAATTGGAGAGAGTCCAGCGGAGGGCAACAAAAATGATTAGGGGGCTGGAGCACATGACTTATGAGGAGAGGCTGAGGGAACTGAGATTGTTTAGCCTGCAGAAGAGAAGAATGAGGGGGGATTTGATAGCTGCTTTCAACTACCTGAAAGGGGGTTCCAAAGAGGATGGATCTAGACTGTTCTCAGTGGTAGAAGATGACAGAACAAGGAGTAATGGTCTCAAGTTGCAGAGGGGGAGGTTTAGGTTGGACATTAGGAAAAACTTTTTCACTAGTAGGGTGGTCAAGAACTGGAATGGGTTACCTAGGGAGGTGGTGGAATCTCCTTCCTTAGAGGTTTTTAAGGTCAGGCTTGACAAAGCCCTGGCTGGGATGATTTAGTTGGGTTTGGTCCTGCTTTGAGCAGGGGGTTGGACTAGATGACCTCCTGAGGTCCCTTCCAACCCTGAGATTCTATGATTCTATGAAAGGGGTTCTTACTAACAGGAAGATGGATCTATCTAAACTCCTGACCTCCTCGGCTTTTTAGTCTATTCTATGAATATAGTATATGATAATTAAACATCACAGAATCATAGGACTGGAAGGGACTTCGAGAGGTCATCTAGTCCAGTCCCCTGAACTCAAGGCAGGACTAAGTATTATCTAGACCATCCCTGACAGGTGTTTGTCCAACCTGCTCTTAAAAATCCCCACCAATGGAGATTCCACAACCTCCCTAGGCAATTTATTTCAGAGCTCTGATAGTTAGGAAGTTTTTCCTAATGTCCAACCTAAACCATACAGTTGAGCCCACTCAATCTGACAACTCATGAGTTCAAAAGGTTTGTTCAGTATCTACCAAGAAACACATTATTTCCAATCCCAGTAAAATCTCAGACCTGGGTGACAGCTACTTACACTTTTCTGAAACTTATTACTGGAAATAAAAAAAAATATTAATTAGAAAAAGAACTAGCATCTCCTGAAATCAGAGTTGTTAGATTACACAACTGATCACCTGAAGGCATATTGTATCCCATATTAGTAAAGTCTCTTCAATATCACACTGCTCTCTTCAGAAAAAATATCAGAAAAAATAAAACCAATATGTAATATTAATCAATGTTCATCCAAAACAGGGCAATAGATTATTAGGTGATTATTTATAACCCTGTGTTTTAAAATAAAAGGGTCCTGATACAACAGAAGATTGTTTGCAATAAACTGTTCCACTGTGACTCCAATGAGAAGGATAGGGGGGAAAAAAACTGCAGGCTTTAAAAACTTTATAAACTAATGTGAGACCGCGCGAGAGAAATGTGCACTTTAATTCACTCATCACTACTTCTGTCTCCTAAATGCACTGAATATCAGCAATATTTGTGTTTAAATAAAGAACAAAATTAAGTGCAGCGATCAGTGCACTCTACCCTAATAGCTCTATGAAGACTGGAAGCCATTTCAGGCACGTACCACCACCTCTTTGTTCATTCTGTAAAGGGCCAAGCATATCTATGGTGCTAAATACAAATATTAAAATGGTGACATATGAAGTTTGTTTCTAATGCTGTAAAAGTGATGTTTTGTGATCCATGTTTAGTGACGCTCAATGGCGTGTATATCATAGCTGTTCAGTTTACAAGTGGAGGGTTTTGTAACTGCCAGCCCTGAAAACCCATCGTGAGACATGAAAGGCATACTGGGGTATTTCTTGCTCATGCTTCATTACCAGCAATAAAGCTACTACAATTGGAATTCAGTTAACAAGTCCGTTAATGATGCACGAGTCATAATAAAATCCAGTCCATGCTCCCTTAGATGTCATGATTCCGCAGGGATAAAAGGAGTAAACAACAGTAAAAACTTATTTTAGTCACTCAAGTCAGCAGAAAGACAGATCATCTTTTGGATAAGAAATGTTTACTCTGTTCATGTCTGCACTTTGAGCAGCTATGCTGAATATTGCAACCCCCGACCCTCCCTGAAGGGGGAGATGGGCTATCCCTGCCTCTGTGTCTCTGAGGCTCAGGGAAGGGAAAGAAATTCCTAGGCTAAGTGACTTCATAGGGAAAAAAAATCCTTAGAGTGTGTTAGAGAAGAATCCCCATGAACTCTGGGAATCAGGAGAAGAGGAATGGATGCTGGGCCCTCTTATCTCCAACCAGACAGAAGGATGGCAAAGAGAATGAACCCTTCCACCCTTCCCACACACACCCAAACTGCACAGATAGCAATGGAGTGGAGGTGACAGAAGAGACGAGATCATCAAGGTAGCCACAATCAAACACCAATACTGGTACCCCCATTTCTGAAAGAGGCCTCAAATCCAAACGTGTGTGAATGCCAATTTGAGACAACCTTGAATTTCCCTTAATAAGTTTCCATGAAGAATCAATGTTTGCCTGTACTTCAGTTAGAAGGTGTTTCATTGGCAACTCTAACATCTAAATAAATCAGTTCAGTTTCAGTTGCTATGGGTAGAACTGTGCCAAACTCACTGTTGTTGGTTCCCACACTTTCAATTAACCACTGCCAGCAGGTTCATTTCACAAGCCCGTCAAGTTTGGTTGTATTCTCCAAAACTTCCATCATTCACTGTAAAACTGGAAAATTTCATCATCCGGTTCTTCAACCAAGACCCAGTTTTCCCTGGGCAGGTCCAAAGTCCCAGTTTTACCTACAGCAGTCTTTTAGGAGAGGGGTAGCCCAGTGGCCTTCACCTCATTGCCCTCCCCTCTCTTCAGATAGTATCTGAATAGCCTGCTCCTTTTGTCATGAGCCTGTGAATTAGAGGCCAGGTACGATAGGGCCTCTGCCCCCAGATCCAACCATTAACTTCTGTGTATCAAATCCCCTTTCTGCAGCAGAACTGGGAGACGTTTCTCCATCCCAGCTATTGCCACCTTTCTGGTCCTTGCTTCACGCTGAACTATATCACCTATGCCAGGAAGATACTGGGTATCCTAGTTCAGGGAAAGGGAGCAGGTGTGCCTTGCTGGACCACTTAAACACTGTATGGAAACAGAAGGCTTACTGATGAGTTCTCGGAGGTGCCACAAAATGATAGAATTAGTCGGAATGGAGGAGGGAGGAGACCTTATACATCTTGCTTTGGGTTTTTAACTGAAAGTTTTACATGGTTCTACAGTAAGACACTATGTAAATACATAGAGGCAGACTGTGCACCATGCAATACACAGAATATTTTATTATTCAGTTAGCATTTAAAGTGTGGGGATATTCTTAAAGTATTGCTTTAGAAGTTCTTTCAGAATGTATATACAGATCTAGAATCATGTAAATGTAGTGATAAAACAAAGAGTACAGCAAGAATTTAGAATTAAGGACTGGCTCACAGATGTATTATAACTGTGCTCTCATTTGGCAGAAAGTCTAACAGGTTCCTCCTTGACCTGCTTCACATTAGAACGCTTCATAAAAAAAGTATTTTTAGGTCTGCATGAAAGTGCAAGACCTACTTGAGTTAGTAAAGTGAGGAAGAGCTGAACAATCTGAGGCTTTTGGGGGTGTGTGTGTGTAAGAGAGGCCTATTTGTATCAGGAAAGTGCAAACTTGATAAATATGATCAACTGAATGCACAGGTATTAGTTAAATACATTTTTAGAAGAGGAATAAGAAAACATTTTATAAGTAATCTAGCATGTACTGGGGGAACAATTGTGCATTGACAAGGAAATAGGCCAGATGATTTAAGTTCTTTTCGATCTCAAGTTTGTGATACAATAGAGACCTTTTTCTTTTGTAAAATATGTCTGTATATGAATACTTAAAGCTTATGAACAGATCTGCTAAGCCTGTTTCCTGCTTTCTTTGTGTTACTCTTACAGATAGCAAGACAGAGAAGGAGCAATATCTAAAGAAGATTTAAACAAACACACACACACGTGAAAATATGTAAAGAAAATATTTTAAAATATTTCACTAACCACATTTAGAACAACAGCAATGATGTGACTCAAAGTGACAAGACTGGGAGTTGAACAGAGATAGTCATAAACCTCTATAAACAATTCTTACTCAGTGTGACAGAGACACACCAGACTTTATAGCAGTAGATACCCCTATAACACATTCCAAAGTCTCAGCATAGCTTCAGATTGCCTATTTTTTGTTGATATGTGGCACAATCTTTAACTTTACTTAAAATTTGCTTTTTTCTAGTCAACTTTTACTCTTGTCAAAAATGAAAAGGCCATTACTGTATTACTAAATGTGAGCTAACCAGTAAAAAAATAAAAAAAAATGGCAGAGTTACACAAACCTGTCTCTTAAAGAGTACACTATGAAATAGGCTATCTGTATAGAGTACATGTACTTCAGATAAAGGTTAAATATTTGATAGACAGCTGAAACAGTATAAAAAGAAAGAAACTGAGGAGTATGTTGGGGAGGGAAAGTAATAAATAGTATTCAACGAAAGAACAAAAAACAACCCGGACTCAAAGGTACAGAACCTTACTTTAAGATATGTAAAACCAAGCAGCTGCAAGTACCAAATAACCTAGGTTTTGTAAAAGCGGACAACAATGAAACCAGGAAGTACTGGAGAGTATTTTAAATTAGAGAGATTTACATATACTCTAAGTAAATTCAACAACTATGTGTGGTAAACACAGTATTTAAGTCCTTTACAGCGTGGAGAGACGAGTAGATACAAAACCTTCAGAACAAGATTACACATAACCACAGGAGAACTTGGAAAGGATTTTTACCTTTGTGTGCGACGCAGCCTGTTTCCACTCCTCAAATGAGGCAAGGTATAGTTTGAGAGGACAGTCCAAATATTTGGATCAGACATATCCATTCCCTTCTTTTCAGTTCACTAAAAGTTCAAAGACATGATACCAAAAAAGAAAAAAAAAACCCAATTATCTGATCACTCACTGCAAAAATGTGTTAACATTAACTCTGATCGCAAGAGAAACTTTTTAGTGTAGCTGAGAAGCAGTGCCCTGTTGGGTTATCTAATTAGTATACAGCTGCTTCCCCAAAGAGTCAGTAAACTTTTCCTCTCTAACATGGCACTGCCTGGCTATAAGCAATAATTACAATAGTTTAGCCCCATGTTCTGCTGAAAACGCTGTCTCTGTGTGTGATTCAGCCCAAGGTACTTTGTCATCTGTTTGGCAGATACCATTCAGATCTACCCAGAGGGGGAGTAGTACATTTTATAACTTTCAACACGTCCCTTTATTTATATTATTTAAAAAAATAAATTGTCTGGTTTACAAACATTCTTACCAATAATACGTTTACTTTCTATTTTCCTTTTACAATACAAATATTTTGAAAAAGAAAAATTCCATTCACTTCCTCCCACCCCCACAAATAGTTTTAGAAATAAGCTAATCTTTGAGAGTCTTTTCCAAGACTTAAACCTGTCACCTTTGATCTCATCTTGCTGTTTACCAAGGGGCTGAGAATGAAGTTGAGAGCTCCTGTACTACAGAAAACGAAAAGACTGTGCATTCTTTAATCTTTTCATCACAGTTAAACATTTCATACACCACTTTAGGCAACAGTGATTTAACACAACATGCAGCAATGTGCGCACGCATTCTCACACACTTCCTTTGTGGGTCATTCTGAAGTTTAGAGTAGAAACAACAGCCTCAAGTATTTATTGTACTTACAAAGACGAGTATGTTTCAGTAGGAGGTACAGAAGTGTGCAACTCACCAGTACCTTATGTAGTGAGCTACTACACCCTGCTGACAGTCAAGATCCATAATTTGGCATAGCTAACACACACATTGTTCTACAAAAATACAAGCCACATACATTCTACCTTAAATCAATAACTACAGTAAGTGGTGCTTATAGGTTCAAGCCTATCCCAACAAACATGACATTACAGGTACCTAATTAATTATTTTCAGCATGGCTGCCTGCAACTACATACACCAAGTTTTTAACATGAAAAGCTGTGGCACCTGTTATGGGGTGGATGTGCAACATACTGATAGGAAAGGGTGCTGGCTCCAATCCCACACTATCTACCATCTCCTCTTTTGACATGAAAAACAGACATATTGCAATGCAGGGTGGGACAGAAGGGAAGAAGAAGAAAAAGTATTTAATGACTAGTTCCCTCTCAGTGTTTTGACATGGTTCACAGACCCTTTGATGTATTGTTCAACCTCTACCCTGCAGGCCACTGCATCCTGCTTTACTTCTACCTCTCCTGGCCCTATACTCTGCCCTCCATTTGGGATTTTCCACTTTCCTAATTTTTCTACACTATCTGCTTCTTGACCTTCACTTTCCTTTTCAGCCTAGATCTGGCATGTATGTTCTGGTTTTCCTCTTCTCTTCTCTACTTCCCATTCCCAAATTCTTTAATCCTGACACCATCCCCAGTCTCTCTCTTACCCTCCAGAGCCTTGCCTACACTAGCATTTTTCTTCACATTTCCTACTGCTGTACTGGCAACCATACACGTGTATACCATCTGCCAACATCCACTAGTATTTATACAACAGTGTTGTTTAGATCTGCTCAGTATTGCCAATTCCAAGTGTTCAAAAATCACAAGTCAGGCTAAAACAAAAGAAATAATTACATTAGCTTAAAAACCATGAGTTTTAAAAATATATATACAATTGGGGTTATTTTCAGTCACACGTGGGTCACATGTTCAGGCTTTTCTCTGCAACTCTCAGGGCTAGAAATTTACTTTTTTATTAGTATTTAAAAGAAATTGAGGTTCTCGTGTAATCACACGAATCCAAAAGCTGTAGCTTTAAGAAAAAACCTCTCCCATTGTTGTAATTTCCAGCTCACTCTGAGGCTGGGACTGATTTGGCTGCTGATTACTCAGGTAGCTATGGTGCATCTGCTATCACTGCTGCAACTAGTGCCAGGACCAGTTCCCACTAGCATCCCCCACCAATATTCACTAGGAGTGTACCCATTATGTAGTACTCAGACATACACCTGAATGCCATTCCAGTGGTAGCACATGAGGAGGCTACTGCAGCCAATAGGGAGAGTTCTGTAGCATATTTCTTCCCTTGCTGGTGCCTGCCTGCTAAGCTCTACTCTGTATTTTAAACAGCTGGTACTAGGGAGGAGTGCCTGCAGCACCTCTTTCAATCCCAAAATCCTACCACTACACATGGAAATCTTGCATCCTTCTCAACCTGGCTCCCTGTTCATGTCCCAAGGAGAGTTCACTCCACCAATGATGCCATGTTGTGTGCAGCTCCATGCAGGACCTTTTACTTGGTATTTAATACATTAACATGCATATTTAAAAATAATGAGTCCATAACCATAAACTTGAGCTTAAAAAGAGAACTGCATGGATTTAGCATTGGTGAAAGGCATTGGCTCAACAATCCTGGCAAATGAAATCCGCTGTTTATCATGAGGACAAGTGTCTGACACACACTGCCCTACAAGCAAGCCTCTTACTTGATATGGGTGGGGAAATAGGGAGAGAACACTAACTATAAGTAATCGGGAAAGTTCAGTCTCCATGACCCAAACATTCTCTGTACTGAGTCTGCCAATTGTGTCAACCATGGTAGTGAATTTTTGGCCTCAGATCTGGATCTGAGACCCATCAAACTCACCTCATTTAATGATGGCCATTAAGCATAGGCACCATGAACAGACCATCCCAGAAATCACTCTTCACTGGCTCCCACTGAATAGAGAGTCCAGTTCAAAGCCTCTATCCTGATATTCAAAGTCCTCCATTATTTTGGTTCTGCTACCAAAAATTGCCTCTCTTCCACAACCCTGACCTTCAGAGAGAGCTACATTCCACACAAACTTAATCTAGATTATGAAACTACTAGCCACAACAGATAACTACAAAATAACCATTTTCAGAATTAAGTGAATTGTGGATTCAAACTTAGAACTTCCTGAGGAAAACCAACACATATACCACACCACAGCCAGACATTTAAACAAAACCCTACGAACAACTAATCATTTGGATTCCTTACATATAGGAGAAGCAGCTTGATCTTTCTATTTTTAAATGCGTGGCAAACAGTCAGATATTACAGGGATGAGGGCTTGCACATATACATATAGATGAAGGGGTAGAGTAGAGAAAAGTGCAATGGAGTACAAAGACAGTTATATGAATTTTAATGCTTGTTAAGGTACCATAATGGAGAGCTCAAGTCCTCTCTCCTAAGAAGAAAATACAGTGAGTTTAAGGGTGTTGAAGTACAAGTATAAATAATGACGTGTCGATATACCTCTCAGCTGAGACCTGGACAAGCCACTCTTGAAGTCCACCTATACCACAGAAGTCCAATAGTGCAGTTGATCCTGACATGCCATTTATTCCTGCTGCATTTCAGTAAGCCCACTTTAAGCAGCTTTAAAAAAAAAATTAGTGCAGAGCATCCACAGACAACATTCACTCCATTTGTTGCTGTACCTGAGCATGGGGGCACAAACTATAGCTTCTGGCACAGTTATCTGGAGCAGGCACCTGAGAAATAGTGGAGAAATATTCCCTTACAATGAAGAGTGCAAAAGCTCAGACTAGTTTCCCAGTGCTGATTTAGATATTGAAAATTAGATAGCTAAATCCAGACACGCACACATTAAAAATGCATTGTAATAAGTCTATGGCTAGTAGGATTAAAGAAATAGGAAGGAATTATTTAAATGCATCAGGAACAAATTAAATCCTAAGAGAGATATAGGCCTAATATTAGATAAAGATGGTAAAATTCTCCATCATCATGCAGAAGTAGTAGAAGGATTCAATAAATATTTCTGTTCCATACTTGGAAAGAATAAGGATGATGTATTTATGTCTTAAATAACAAATTTCAGAGTAGAAGCCGTGTTAGTCTGTATCCGCAAAAAACAGGAGTACTTGTGGCACCTTAGTGACTAACAAATTTATTTGGCATAAGCTTTTGTGGGCTACAGCCCACTTCTTCGGATGCATGGAATGGAACATATATTGAGGAGATATAGATACACATACAGAGAGCATGAAAAGGTGGGAGTTGCCCTACCAACTCTAAGGGTATGTCTACACTACCAGATTAGTTAGATTTAACTTAATTCGAATTTGTGGAATCGACCTTACAAAGTCGAATTTGTGTGTCCACACTAAGGACACTAATTCGACTTTGTGAGTCCACACTAACGGGGCAAGCGTCGTCATTGGAAGCGGTGCACTGTGGGAAGCTATCCCACAGTTCCCACAGTCCCCACTGCCCATTTGAATTCTGGGATTTCCCCACAATGCATGCTGGGGGGAAAAACGTGTCGAGGGTGGTCTTGGGTAACTGTCATCATTCAACGTGCTTTTGGATGTCTCAAGGGAAGATGGAGGAGCTTACTGACTCGCTTGGATCTCAGCGAAACCAATATCCCCATTGTTATTGCAGCTTGCTGTGTGCTCCACAATGTCTGTGAGAGCAAGGGGGAGACCTTTATGGCGGGATGGGAGATTGAGGCAAATCGCCTGGCTGCTGATTACGCTCAGCCAGACAGCCGTGCGATTAGAAGAGCCCAGCGGGAAGCGCTGTGCATCTGGAAGGCTTTGAAAGCTAGGTTCCTCAGGGAGCAGGGTAACCTGTGACTGTTCAGTTTCTTTACAGAGAAGCTGAACCTGCCCCTGCTTCAGTTACTGTTGACTTTCTTCTGCGGTTACATACCCCGTTCACCATGTTTCCCCCCTTCCAACACACGTTTAAAAATAAAGTTAATGGAACACTGTTATTTAACAATGTTTTCTTTATTAATTAATTCGCGTTAAAGGGTTGAAACAGGGACGCAGACTGTGGTGGGTAGGGTGTGCAGTGATGTTAACACCGCTTCTGCACTTGAGGAATGATAGGCTCCTGCTCCTAGAGAGGTCCGCAGTGCCGGACTGGTTGTTTCAACGGAGCCTACCATCCCTCCTTTTCGGGACTCTGTGTGCGGGGGCTACGTGACCTTGTGGCGGGGGAGGACGGTTACAGATTCCCCTGCTGCGTGGCTCTGTGGTCCAGGACAAAGACCGCTGCAAAAGTTCTGTAACCGCCCTCCCATGCCACAAAGTCACGTACCCCCCCACCCACACAGAACACGGAAAACACCTCCCAGACTGACCAGGGTGCCTACTGACTGCACTGTGTGTGTAACCTGCTGTTGATCCTGCCCCCGTGTCTGTACCCTGGTAAAGGTGACTGTCCTATGCAATTAACAACCCCCTTCCCCGCCCCCTTCACAGACAGTCTTCTGTAGAAAAACTTGACTGAAATAGTAATTAACAGCAAACTACTTTTAATAATCAACTACACAGTTAGGGGATGAAACTGGGATTGGGGCTTTGGTGAGCCAGGAAGGGAAGGACTTCTCAACATTTAGGGAATGAGAGAACATCCAAAAGGCGCCGGAGCGTGTCAAATTTTCCCTGGGCATTTCCTGTGCGGCTGGTCAGAACATCCAAGCTCGGACTGCTGTCCAGAGCGTCAACAGAGTGGTGCACTGTGGGATAGCTCCCGGAGCTACTAAGGTCAATTTCCATCCACACATAGCCTAATTCGACATAGCCATGTCGAATTTAGCGCTACTCCCCTCGTCGGGGAGGAGTACAGAATTCGAACTAAAAAGCCCTCTAGGTCAAACTAATTAGCTTCCTGGTGTGGACGGGTGCACGGTTAAGTCGAATTAACACTGCTAAATTCGACAAATTCCTAGTGTAGACCAGGCCTTAGAGGCCAATTAAGTAAGGGGGGAAAAAAAAACCTTTTGAAGTGATAATCAAGATTGCCCAGTACAGACAGTTTGATAAGAAGTGTGAGAATACTTACAAGGGGAGATAGATTCAATGTTTGTAATGGCTCAGCCATTCCCAGTCCCTATTTAAACCTAAGGTGACTGTATCTAGTTTGCATATCAATTCCAGCTCAGCAGTTTCTCCTTGGAATCTGTTTCTGAAGCTTTTCTGTTGCAAAATTGCCACCCACATGTCTGTCATTGAATGACCAGAAAGGTTAGAAATACTTCTTAATCCATCAGTAAATAGGGGGAAAGTAAAATGGCAACTACAGAATTTAAATATTTTTAAATTGGCAGGATTTGATAACATGCATGGAAGAGTACTAAAACAATTGGCTGAGCAGCTCTCAACTATTAATGTTGATTTTCAACAAATCTTGGAACACCTGGAAAGTTCCAGGGACTGGAGAAAACCTAATATCATGGCAATATTTAAAAAAGGGTAAACAGAATGAGCCAGAACACTATAGGCTGATTAACTTAACAGTGAACCCGGGCAAATTCAAGGGAAGATCAATAAGGCACATGATCAGTAAAGAATTCTTGGATGCTAGCATAATTAATGTCAATCAATGTGGTTTTATGGAAAACTGGTCTTGTCAGACAAACCTGATGTCTCGTTTCATGAAATTACAAGTTTGGTTGATAAAGGTAACTGCTGATATAATATACTTAGATTTCTGTAAAGCATTTGACTTAGGGCTTGTCTACACTGGCACTTTACAGCGCTGCAACTTTCTCACTCAGGGGTGAGAAAAAAAACCTCTCTGAGTGCTGCAAGTTTCAGTGCTGTAAAGTGCCAGTATAGACAGTGCACCAGCGCTGGGAGTAACTGAATTAAAAATGGTTTAATAGGCAAATCTCACAAAGCAATTGTAAATGTTGTGTTTCTAGTGGGAACCACAGGGATCTGTTCCTAGCTCTATGCTATTTGCAATGATATGAAAGAAAATATAAAGCCATTGCTAGTAAATTTGCAGAGGACACAAAAATTAGTGCAGTGGTAAGTAACGATGGGGATAGGTCAGTTATACAGACCAACCTGGATCACTGGGTAAGGTTGACTCATTTGAACATGTGCTTTAATACAGCCAAATGCAAGGTCATACATCTAGGAACAAAGAGCATTAAGTTACAGTTACATGATGGGAGACAGGATCCTGGAAGGCAGTGACACTGAAAAGGACTTTGGTGTCACAGCACATAAACAGTTGAATATGAGCTCCCAGTTCAATGCTGTAACTAAGAGAGAAAAATGTGATCCTTGAATACACAAGCATGGGAATTTGACGTAGGAGTAGGAGGTGGCTTCACAAAGCACTAGTGAGACCATTACTGGAATACTGCGTCCAGTTCAGTGTCCACACTTCAAAAAGGTTATTGAAAAATTGGTATGGTTTCAGAAAAGAGCTACAAGATTGATTCAAAGTCTGGGAAAAATGTCTTATAGTAAAAAACGTAAGCAGCTTGGTCTTTTTAGTGTATTCAAGAGAAGGGTAAAAGATGACTTCATCACAGTGTACAAGGCCATGGGAAATTGATTTCTGATAACAGATGGCTCTTTAGTCTAACAGAAAAGGGCAAAACAAGATCCAATGGCTAGGAACTGAAGCTAAATAATTAAGACTAGAAAGAAGATTCAATTTTTTAAATAGTGATGCTAATTACCCATTAAAACAACTTGCCAAGGGACGTAGTTGATTCTCCATCACTTGAAGTCTTTCAATCAAAGTTGGATATCTTTCTAAAAGATATGCTATAGTTCAAACCGAAGTTACTGGGTAATGTTCTTTGGCCTGTATTATGTAGGAGGCCAGACTACATAATCATAATAGTTTAAAAAATCTATGAATCAATGAAATAATCGTTTTTATGAAAATGTTCTGGTTTTAAAATCCATGAATCAAGGACATTATTTCATTTTGCCCTATTATAATGTTTGACCTCTTGCTCCCTCTAGTGGTTGATACTGTTAATGTAACACTCACTTATTACCTGTCTGTGAATTCATTAAACACTTTATTCAGTGTGTGAAACATGGTATACAAATACACTTTTTAAAAATATCAAAATGGAAGTGGTGTTTGTGTAGCACATATATCTGCCAAATTTCTAAGAATATCCACTACTATTTATAAATGTGTGTAATTACTACTCTAACAGGTGTAATATATCATTCAAAATTCAAATTAACCTCCCACTTTTTTGTTGTACTATAGTTTAATAGATGTAAACATATTTAAGGAAAGGGACAATTACTTTGTAAAGGGGTCACTGGAGCTCTCTTCATTCATAAGAGATTATAAATTATGAAAAGGATCTCAAACATTAATTAAAACCTAAATATGCATTGAGCAGAAATGTGCTTATAAATCAGGCAAGACCATTTTTAATTTCTCCTAACTGTATATACATAGTACAGCCAGCCATGTAAATAACTAGGCTAGTATACATTTGCTCTGGTCTGGAGATTGGCTTCTGCTTCTGAGCCAATAAAGCAAATAGGCAGACTAATGACAAAATAAGAGAGAACAATGTCTGAGCTTCATTGTTGAAGTCTCATCATTTCTACAAATGAGGAAAGCACTACTGTAATTCAGAAATCTTGATTTCTGTTGCAAGAAACTCTTGCAAGGGAGAGCAAATAGTGCGCCAGAT
This sequence comes from Mauremys reevesii, assembly GCF_016161935.1. Classification (NCBI taxonomy): domain Eukaryota; kingdom Metazoa; phylum Chordata; order Testudines; family Geoemydidae; genus Mauremys; species Mauremys reevesii. The sequence continues at coordinate 40,485,892 of NC_052628.1, read as the reverse complement.
AAAAATTTCATCAGCTTTCCAAAGTAACCTGGTGCTTGGAGCCGAACTTCAACATCATATTATCAGAAAAGAAATATTTGTATCTATTTTATAACTGGTATATAAACAATTCTGTTTCTATTTTTGAAATGCACTTTTTCAGGACTAAATGGCTTCTTAAGTGTAGCAACATGGCTGAAGATGGGTAATTAACCACTTTGCGCCTATAATATATTTGTATAACTCCAATGATACATTGATGCACATGGGGAGAACTCCCATTCCACCAACATTTCTTGCAATGCCCATGTTTTCATGCACTTCAAGATGGTACTCAGAGGTTACAGACCTATTTTATTAAATAGTCCCAATCTGCTTTTAATATTTACACATTCTCCCACTCTCCAATGCAGTACCCAAGCACATCTTAACTTGCATCTCTTAAAACCATCTACTATGTTCTTCAAAATATGCAACAATGAGATTAGTTTTATAATTTATCAGGAAAGTGTAGGAGCACAGTACTCATGCTTAGCCTTTATTATAGGTGTTGTTCAACTACAGCTGCCTTCAGACAAGCCATATTTTGTGAACAATTTGGTTGTAGAGTAAAAAACCAAACCAATCTCAAACACACACAAGAATAAGTTACCTTGCTAACAAAAGTGTTGTAGTAGGCTTTAAACTAAAAATGAATAATTATAGTAGCCCACAGCTACATTCCATACTACATATATACTTTTCTGTAATATGGAACATCTTCATTAATGAACACATGAATACTGTGACACAAACATTTATTTGCTATCTATAGAAAACTCGTCTAATATTTCTTCAGGGAAATTAGGGTTTAGATATTAAATTGTCTCATTTCTCAGATGCCATGGGTAAAAATGGGGCAATTTCCTAGGCATACACATTGTGGTATAATCTACAATAAATTCCTAGAGCAGGGCTTTTAGATGAATACAGACCCCTAAGCAAAATTAGCCCATTACATTCACCTGCTGCAGCTGAGCACTCCACAGCTGCGGCCCATTGTCCACTTCTAACAGATTTACCAGACTGAACCCAACCCTCTTCCAAAGCCAATTAAATTGGGAACCAAGCTGGAAAGAGGATAGGAGAAAGAAACTGGGTATCATTCATGCTAGGGGTCATTCACCTCTGTAGCATTTGAGAATGTTGCTACATGAATTCTTAATTTCTCATTTTAAAAACACCTATTTGATGATGCTCCCTAGCTCAGCACAGAGATCCTCACCACAGCTATGAAGCACTCAAATCAGTCAGTCAAACTTGAGTGGTAGAAATCTTGAAATTAGCACCAGCTGCTCAGTCTAAAGGAGATCTGCAAAGAAAAGTGCATCAGCTGTACAGTTATATGCTAAAGTCCCAAACAGAGAAGATTTTCTAATTCACAGATCCCCTGTACCCATCCCACATGACTGCCAACCTGTGCTGTAATGATGACTGCACATCTACCATGGACATCTGTTGGAGCATGGAAATTGATTGATTCTCCCTCACACATTGGCATGTGCTGTTTTTCTGTTTGGATTATTTAAAACACATGATTTAAAAAATATAAAATCCTGATTTTTTACTGCAGCAAGTATAAAAAGGACACCAACTACTTTGGAACCTTGGGTGCTATATACTAAGTTACTAGAAAAGCGGCATTTCCTTGATTCTCCCCTGCAATAGGTTGGGTTCATGTTCCAGCTGACTTCAGTGATTGATTCAGTTGATTCTGCTGTCAACAGAATAGCGTGTGATGGAGTATCCTATGCAGCGGGAGCTGGAAAATTGGAACTTTGGAACACAGGAAATTACACAGGAAAACAATGCTTAAATAATATTATGGGGAATGCCTGTCTTCATTACCCTTGGAATTTAGGGCACTGAGCACATAGTTTTACAGTCAATACATTCTTAAATCTGTACATCTGTCTCCTACTCAAAAGCCTAAAAAAATTCCTGTTTTAATAAACCCATGTCCTGCAGTCTGAATTTTCAAATAACTCCCAATATATTTAGGGTCAAAATGAAGAAAGCTGAGTTATTGAATCTTCCTGATTTTCAGAGGATAAATATTTGAAAGAAAGAATTACAGGGATAACTGAGCACAACATAGTCTCACATCTAATTTTTTAAAAAGGACCAGTTAATTAGCCCATCTCTCAACTGATGCCAAGACGTATCATTGCCCCCAAGCAGCATGTACCAAACATAACATGTTGATCTGTTGCATCAGTGAAACCGAACATCATGGGAGACGGGAAGAATTTATAGGAAAGAGTTTATTTGCCCAGAAACATTAACGTGAGAATGAACAACCTTCAGATACAATGAACACAAGGAAAACATGGTTGGAGTAAGTGAACACAAACACGATGTAGGAGATGGCCTTAGAAAGGAAGATCAACTTGTGGTAAAAGCACCTCAGGTTCTATTCCTGGATCTGCCACAGATTCCATGTGTGATCTTGTCATTTAATTTCCCTGTGCCCATCTGTAAAATGGGACTAATAATGCTTCCCTACTTCACAGTACAGTGGGAATAATTTCATACATATTTGTGTGAGGTGCTCAGAAACTACTGTGGTGCCAAAGAAATAAAGAAATGGAGCTAGACAACAGCAGGAGGATTTTCCTCATGCTGGCTTCTACCATGGTTTCTATGATTCTTCTCTCCTGAGGTTATGGGGAAAGGTGTGTGGGGTGGGGGGGGAGGTGAGACATGCTGAATTGAGGAGATGAACATTATCATCTTTTCACCCCACTGAGGACAAGAAAAGAATACCTATGCCTTGTCATAGGCAGGGAGAAGGGGCAGTTCTCTCTTCCTCCACACAGAAACCAGGGAAGAGCATGCACAAAGGGTGATAATGCTTCTTCCCTTCTCCATGGAGTCAATAGGCAAGTATGCCTGGTCTGTAGTCAGCGTCTCAAACACCATCCACTAACCAAAACAGGCAAAGCTAAGAGTGCAGGATCGGTACTGTCTGTTCCAAGCCCTGCCATTGCTAGACTCAAGATGCTTCTCTCAGTAATAGCTAAGATGTGCAAATCAATATTCCATCATCCAATCATAAGCCAAAATTACTCAGCTAAATTCCAATGACCCAAAAGTCTCGATTTTAGTGATACCAGGAAAACTGACTATATGATTCACCCATCCTTAGTGCGTGATCATTCAAAAAAATTGCTCTTCCACTGATTTACACACATCCTGACACAAAAGAGACTGAGTCATTTATCTCTAGTCAGTTTACACACATGGACATTCTTGAGATGGCTTCAATACAACACGGGATAGAATCCACACGTTTTTCTGCCTATCTTGGTCTGAAAGGAACTATTAACCTTTCAAATGATCTCTTCTGAACAGCTCAATTCATGTCCACCCTTGATAGACCATAGATTTTAAGGAATCTATATGCGTGCAGTGAAAAATTATCAGCCTATTTTAACATCTTCATTTCTTCTCGTAAAAGAGCTTCATTACCTTTCTGGTTTGGAATTGCTGCAAAGATAATTATCTGCAAAGGAAAATAATCCAGGTTCTAAATATCTAGTCACTCAGAAAAGACTACCATTTCCATACTGAGGATTTTTAAAGGAATAAACAACAACAATCCCTAGTTGAAACATTAGGGATGAAGGATGACCAAATAGTGGAAGCCTGAGTATGAACAAGCCCTCTTGGGGTGATCTCCACCGAACTTTTCTTCTGCCTTTGTTGTTACCAGTCTCCATAAGATTGTAAGTATGCACAGGGTTGTAAGTACCTCAGCACTGGGGCTGCTTTATCTTGTACCAGCCTAAGACTGTGAGTATGCATGATCCAGAGGGTATTTTGTTATATGCTTCTGTTTTTGCATAATTATGCTTGGATTTAACTGGATTTTAAGTAAAGCCTTCATGTTTGTATTTGTGTCTCAATCAATCTCGAATTCAGTAAAATATCTTATATAGCTGCAGAGTAAAAGAACCTGTTAGTGACTGATGCACTCTGCTCCCTAGATTTATTCCAGGATACTGGATGGATGCAGACAGTGCCATTAATGCTCTTTCAACCCTCACCCAACTACTGTTCTCCTACCCTCCCTTTCTCCTGATCATGCTTTTCAAATTGGCAGACAAGCAGAGGGAAAATACACAAACACGCACTTTACTGCAGATGTATGCAGTACTTTTTCATAAAAAAAACATTTGAATTGAAGTTAAAAAGTTTGTTGCCATATACCAGTCACAATGTAAATGGCTATAAAACTATGCTGAAAGGCACTCATTACCATCCCATAACACCTAAAGGCACCCAGACAAACTGGTTTACTGTTGATCTGATTTTGGATCATTCCTAGAGATTAATAAAATAGAATTTTTCACACAGTAAAAATTCCATGCAGTCTCTGATATTCCTTTATAAGGCAAGCCTCCCACTGCCACAGCTGTTACTTTGAATCCCTGTCCAGTCATCAGATCATGGGTCACAAGATACAAAAGATTTCCTTAACATAAATTGAAAATCTCATCTCTGATGGCTGGAATAACAGGTCTTTCTTCCTTTCTGGTATCTGAAGCAGCATATCTTGTAAGATTGCAGCAGACTGAGAAGGGTTTAACATCACCACCACTGATTCTATCTTCCAGTACCTGCCCCCCACCCCCAATACCTCATCCTCTCCCCGCTGCCCCACAAAAAAAAAAGTTATGGATAGGTGGAAGGTAGAATTAACTCTTCTCCAAGGATAACTTTTTTTAGAAAAGCTTTCAACAGGCAGAAATTTGATGGCAGAATGAATAAGCACAGGGAATAGCATTCTATTGAGAGGAAAAGTCTTACTTGTGATTTGTGGTTGCACAGACAGAGAATAAAATAGGATGATTTCAAGGGCACTCATCAGGTTTTTTTTCCCTGCATTTATCAGGAACAAGTGCAACAACCAAAGATTTGTCAAGGAGACAGGAGTCTGAATTCTGGGAAAAGCAATGGAGAAGCGAGGAGGTGCTCCAGGAGGTCAGAAGAGCAAAGGAAGGAAGGAGGTGCTATCAGAGTATCTTCATCATACTCATGAGATGCAGGAATGAGACTCATTTGAGAGACTATCCCAAGCATAAGCCACAGGGGTAAACACCCAGGAATCATGAGCCCTATGGAATCATCTGGACATCACTGCACTACAAAACATGCAAAATAATATCTGAGAGAGCCAGTCAGTGAGCCACAGACCACCACACCATCAGAAGTGCTAGCTTAAGTCTGCACCTGATCCAATGCACCAGAAAGAGAAGAGATACATGATATATAATGTTCTTAGGAATGACATGGTTTTACCTTATGTTTGCACCACATTAGGGAAATAATATGCCCACTTTTTTTAGCATCCATGAACTTATACCAAGGTGAAGGGAAAAGAATATATATTTCTTTAATGCATGCCTAAATACTACACTTGAATACAAGGCAATAGCTTCACTACACCCTATGCAATCCCATTATTCAGTCCTAGTGTACTCCCCATACAGCTCCAAAATTCAAGTGCAAAATGTGCCCTTTACAGCCTTTCCTACAAGGCAAAGTAACAGACTGTACCCTATAGCAGTAAGAGGCTAATTTGTTAGTTGTCTGTAAGCAGGTCCCACGTCAATTGTCGGCAACCCAGTCCATCCCAAAGCACTCCCTCTTTTCATCCCATATATTTTGAAGCTTACACCATGGCCCATCACAATTATGGCATTAAAGATTTTAAAATTTTATTAAAGCTAATGTATATAGTATAAAAAGTATATAGTACACAGGTTGAGAAAAGAGCGTCTGTACGTCTGGGTATAGTGCTTAGATTATTCACAAATACAAAGTTTGTTTTTAAAGTCATAAGATACATACAGTGCAATCAGCAATAACACAAATTTAGGTGAATAAATTTAAGAATAAAGTTTAGATATTAGCATCCAAGTATTCGGATACATCACTCATGAAAAGTTATACAGAGAGTTGGTTGTGGAAAGCAAATATAGCAATGAGAGAAAATTGTCCCTCAGTAATTGAGAATTTAGGGTAGGTTGTCCATTTAGAAAGTACAATCCATGAAGAAAGTATTTTAGTTACTTTCCCCAGTGTGCTTCTCATCATCACTCCAGCTCATCCCTCCTGGTATTGCCGATGTCTGGTGATGTGGCCTATGTAGATGTCCCTTGATGGTGTCCAACACCATGAGTTGCCGCATCAGCCGAGCGTAGTGCTGACTGATTCCGCATTCTTTCAGCACTTGCTCGTTACTGGAGTCCCATGCACCCAGAGCTCCGATGATCAGCACACGTGTCTGAACCTGGTAACCCTTAGCTCTCAAGATTTCGGCCAGAGGGGCATATTTCTTCACCTTTCAAGCTTGGGCATCATGGAAGGTCGAGGTCCTGTTCTCAAAGGACACTGACGTTCACCGTCATGATCTTCTTCTGATCCTTGTTGCGATGGCGATGTCCAGTTGCAATTAGCTGTCGGTTCCAGGGATGGTAGAGTTCACGGCCACCTTCCCTACGGAGGTACACCAGTTCATTGCTGGCTCTCTGGGGAAGAAACATCCACTTATTCAATAGCTGCCTGATGGTGTTGTCTGCCTTGTTAAGAGGTACCTTCTCCATGGCAGATCCCCTCAGGATGAATGAGATACGGGGGATTAAGAAGATGTTCAAGGTGTTGATCTTCTACCATGGTGCCAGTAGGGAGGAGTTGTTCCTGGCAACATCTCGTAGGATCTCTGTGATGGTATCCTCAAGTGTCTGCTGGACGTGGAAACCCGTAGGTGTGCAGAGATGTTGGTATGCTTCCCTTCCTCGAGGAAGATCATGGGTTCACCCTGGATCTGAAACGGCGTCACCTGGACCAAGTTCCTTCTACTGCCATCGATATGCAGGGATGCGCACTTCCTTGAGCTGAAGCAGAGTCTCATGCAGTTGGCAGACTGGCTGGTGATGTCTACCATTTGTTGGAGACACTCAGGGCTGAGATCAGGAACATATCGTCTGTGTAGGCAGGATATTCACTCTGTTGCCATATAGGTCGAAACCACCTAAACCACTGGAGATGGCTTGAATGAGCAGCTCCATGGCTAAGTTGAAAACGATGGGGCTGAGGGGACAGCTTTGCTTCAGACTCCTATGGACAGAAATTTCAGGTGTTTCGCCTTCCCTGGAGTGGATGGTGGTGCGGCAGCCTTCAGAAAGTTCCCGGATCAGTTGGAGAAAATTTCCTGGCATTCCGAACTCTCACAGTGTGGCAAAAATGTGCTGGTGGGGCATTGATCCAAAGGCATTAGCCAGGTCGAGCCATGCTATGGCCCACTGCTTTCTTGCCCTCCTGGCCATGTGGATGGCAGTCTGAAGGACAAAGTTGTGCTTGTAACAGCCATCACTTGACATGAAGCTTTTCTGGATGGAGCTGATGGCTCCTCCGTTCACAGAGTTATTCTGGCCACGAGGCAGCTGGCACACAGTTTGTACATCATTGAGCAGAGAGAGATAGGTCTCCAGATGCTGGGGTCGTGCTCGCCTTTCTTGTAGACGAGCACCATCACAGATTTCTTCCAGGAGCTGTTAATACCAGCAACTGGGGTCTCGTTTTTTTCAGGAAGTTGTAGCGAATGCCATCTTTTCCTGGGGCTGTGTTTTTGGTCTTTGTAAGTCTGGTTATTACTTCCCATGATGTAAAGTCTTGTTCCAGGTCCCCTGCATAGTCAACCCGGGATAGAGGATGAAGGCACCCTGTGATGCTGCATGACATTCAACACCCCCTTGAAGTACGAGAATAGTCTCTCTGATGGGATTGCACAGTAAGATGAGGGCCCACTGAGGATCTCTCATAGCCTTAGAGTGGTTGACCAGTAGAGCTTCTGGATCTTGGATGCTGCTGCTGATCATAGCAATGACTGATGTTCCTTCTCCTGGTCTCTGTCCTGTTGTTGTTGTTGTTGTTATGGCCCGACGCAGGAGTTCTGTGAATAGTCAGTGTGTTCTCCTGAGTTCCCATCCTCCCAGATACAATTTCTACAGACAGGTCTTTAGTGAGTCTGTCTACAAGGAGGTCAAAGCCATCGAAGGAGGTTGTCCTTGCCAAGTCCTCTATCCAAGTTGCTTGCCATGGTGTGGCGGCCCTTGCCGAAGACTGCTGCTTCTCTGGCTGCTGAATCTCCACAGGTTCAGGCTGGAAAATTGCTCTGGGATTAGCTCGTTGCCTATTTTCTTCATGGTGCTGAGTACTCCTTTCAGCCGGATCTTGAAGTGTGATCTCCAGAACGAGGGCAGTGTCTTCCCTTACAGATTTTAGGGTGGCACTGGTCCTTTTAGGAAGGACAGTTTTGGAGGCAGCAGTACTGGCCCTTTTAGGGATGCGGTCTTGCTTGGGAGTTTCTGGGATGACATTGGTCCTTCTGTCGGGGGGGGGGGGGTGTCTTAGATGCATAGAGAGACCTGCTGGGGGCAAAGGTCCCATTGGGTGGTCTTGGAGGCTGTGCTGCTCCGCCTAGGGGTGAGGTCCTGTTGCATGGTCCTAGCAGTGGAGATAGCTTCTCCACTGGCTGGGTAGCCTGTGCAGTGATGATAGCTCTTCCAATAACAGGGTCCTGTGAAGTTACCTGTGGGGGGGTGCTGACCCTTCTGATGACCGTGTCATGCTGGACGTTCTGTGAGGAAGCACTAAGCTGTCTAGAGATGGAGTTTTCTTGCGTAAGCTGCGAGGGGGCGCTCATCCTCCTCTTGGCAGGATCCAGCTTAGGGATTTTTGAGGCAGCACTTACCCTTTTGATGGTAGTATCCTGTTGGGTGGTCCCAGGGACAGGGATAGTCCTTCCCTTAGTAGATTGTTGGACCACCTTTTCATGCTTTTGCTCTGGGGGAGTTGGCTGGGATGCAGTAGCTGGACTATTTGGGGAATTGGAATTCAGAGCTGGGGCATGTGCTGTTTCTGCATTCGGAGCAGAGATGGGATGATGGCAACATAGTCTGGTAGGGTTGGCCTCTTCTGGTGCGAGATGTCCTTTGCAGGTGACGTGGTGTGACTTACATTTCTTCTGCATCTCAAAAGGCAGGTTGCAGAGGGCACAGCAGAAGGTGATCCACTTGCTATGGATTCTCCTGTGGTGTCTGCTGAGACTGCCAAGGTACTGGAATCCTCGGGCTGGAAAGCAGTTTCCCATGATGTGCAGCATTTAGTGGATGTGCCCATCCTGCTTCTTCCACTCCCCTTGGTGAGTTTCCTGAGCCATCTATCCTCCTTCCTACAGGTTTCCCACAATAGGGTATGGCATTCCCCACAATCTGTAAAGTTAACTAACGAACACTGAAAACTCCCATTGGAATTGTTTTGTTTCTCTTAAATTTCAAGAAAGATTAATTTTTTTCTTCTGATGACTTTGTTCTATAGACTGCGTTCACTGCGCTCTTCCACTGTTCACACAGAGGTCAAAAAACAAGTCTAGGAATTACACCTCATTCTTTTCTGTAATGTCATTTACAATAGTTGAGAGAAAGTACTGGGTTCATCCAAAGTAAAGAAACGTATATCCATTCTAGATGGTTGCACATATTAAACTAATTAATGTCAGGTAGATAAAATGGCCATTGCATATACAAAATGCATAAAACTATGCGAGGTTTTGCTGTCAAGTTTAATATTTGGTGCTGAGATAAACAGATCATTTATCTTAAAAATTTGTAAAGCAGAACTGTTTGCAGATTAGCAGATAAGGACTTTTAAAAAAAATAGGCTAGGAAGTCATATGTAAAGTAATCAGAGCAGTATCTCAAAAGCAAAACTGAGCAAATCTCAGAAGAATGCTGCTAGAAGCTTTTCATTCTCTATTTTGCTTTAGAAAGTAGTTCAGGAAATCTTCATTCAGGTCACTTTTACAACGATATGCAGACTTTTGTATAGATTTCCAAACAAAAGTAAAAATCTTTACTACCGTCAGCATCAGAGATTTAATATAACCAAATGCTCAACCATTTTGCAGTGCTGGCTATAATATGGACGCTAATCAAATTCATATAGTTCTTTATCCTCTCCCAAACTGTTGGCTAATCTAAATCACTAACTTGAAGCAGTGAAGCAAATCTCACATTAAATAAAATATATGTATAAAATGTAGCCCAGACAACCACAAGCTTTTATAATAAAAAACTAACAGGCAGCTACTTTGGGGGAAATCTTTATGTGAGCTAAGGGAAAGGGGATCAACGGAACAGCATTTAAAATGTCTCAGACAAGTTAGCTCTTACAAAAGAAAAAGATAAAGCAGTTTTCAGACTGCAACAAGGAAATAATTGCCTCTAGAGCACTGGATGGGCACCTAAAGATGTATTTTAAAACAATTAAGAAATAAATAAATAAAATGTCGCTTCAGAGAGGTGCAGGCTGGCAATTTCTCAAGGTTCTTTCCTCTCTCAATCATTTCCCTATTTAGAATACACCATTTTATTAATGCACACATTTTATTAAGAAGGCAGATTGAAACATTTTATATGACTGTCAAATTTGTATACAACTATTTACATTTCTTCAGGTTGTCCATAAAAAATTGATTTTTAAGGCACGCAGGGCCCAAATCATTGAGGGTCTCTCTTCACTGCACAGTTTATCTGAGCTTTAGCCCAAACCCCACTACCATCCACACAGACAAATTTCTGACCCTGGTATGGAGGTTCTTTAAGCTCAGGCTATCTTGCCCTCCTGGGGATATGGGTTAGAACCCAGGATCCTCTTTAATCCTATGTCCTCTTTGCAGTGAGGACATAGGCTAAATCCCTTGAGTGCTGATAGACCTCCAATGTCATTCCAACAGTACCGCCTCCTCCCCAAGGAGAAGATAAGTTTTCCCACAATTGACTGAAAAAGAATCCTAGAGCATCTCAGCACAAAGAAGCATGGACTATGCCCTTAGACATACACAGGTGAGTGCCAAAACAGTGAGGACACAGTAACTCAGGTATGGCTTTACTGTGGAGATGGCTCAGATCTGGTCTAGGCCAACCCAGATGCTCAAATCCATGTGCCTTCTCCCTGGTTAACTATGCAATGAAGACAGAGTCTGCGGGTTTAAAAGGTCAAGTGCAACTACTTAATGTGTGGTTTTACTCTGAAAATGACTTAAAACACCATGTAGGGCTCTAGGTCTATCATCTCTGTTTTCTTACCAATATGCTCTGTTTACTAGTTAAACAGTTTTCCTACCTCTCAGCCCCACAAACACAACATAGGATCTGAAAGTCAAGTTGCTATATTTCCCTTTTGAATAGCAGGCCAATAATAAAGATTCTGCAGACTAAATTGTGCTTCTCCTGTTATCTTCAAATTATACCCCCATTTACACCTGTGTAACCCCATGAGCTTTTAATGGGTTTGCACAGGTGTAACTGATTGGCACTCAGTAAACAATTCCATTTATGATACACAAGATGGATTATTAAAACACACTCCCTCTTAGCCCTGCTGAGCCAACACAGCCAACAGGCATAAAAAAAGCTTCAAAAACTTAGGACTGGTCTACAGTACTAAAAAGTTAGTTCGGCATAGCCACGTGCACACTCCCACGCGATGTAGTTAAGCCAACCTAACCCAATGTAGACAGTTCTAAGTCAACAAAATTCTTCTGTTGACCTAGCTACTGCCTCTCAGGGAGGTGGATTACCTACCGCAATGGGAGAACCACTCCTGTTGCTGTAGTACAGGGATCAGCAACCTCTGGTACACGGCTCACCAAGGTAAGCATCCTGGTGGGCTGGGCTGGACCAGTTTGTTTATCTGCTGCATTGGCAGGTTCAGCAGACCATGGCTCCCACTGGCCGCAGTTCGCCATCCCAGGCCAATGGGGGCTGCGGGAAGTGCCGTGGGCCGAGTGATGTACTGGCCGTGGCTTCCCGCTGCCCCCATTGGCCTGGAATGGGGGACCGCGGCCAGTGGGAGCCGCAGTCCGCTGAACCTGCCGACGCAGCAGATAAACTGGCCTGGCCCGGCCCACCAGGGTGCTTACCCTCGCGAGCCGCGTGCCAGAGGTTGTCGACCCCTGCTGTAGTATCTTCACTCAAGTGATTCAGTAGCTGCAGCTGCACTACCATAGCATTTTAAGTGTAGACGTAGCCTTATTTTAAAGGGCATGCACACCCAGACAGCCTCTCGGCCTTCCCAAATCAGCTTCACAACCTAACAAGCTCCTGGTCACATCACACAGTTCCGAAATTCAAGACACTGCTTTTTCCTACCTAATCATTGGCCATCAGCTTCTCCCTTCAACCACACCCTATTTTATTTTAGTTCCTCTACTACTCGGCATGCTTTTTGCCCTCTTCTTTCAACAGCTTTATCTCCTCCACTCTCCCTGCTAATTTTGGTCTTGCTATAAACATATATTTGAACCCCCATCCACCATTCCCCATTTCCATTCCAAAGAATGCCCACCCAAATGAAGACTAAAAAAAACTAAACCTATTAGATTAGAAGTTGGATTTTAAAATTATTTATTCAATCAATATCTGTGCATCACCTTCTAAGCAACTCCTCAATCTTCTTGCAACCCTTCTACTGTCTTCTCATGCACACCCCCAATGCTTTTTCATATTCAATTGTTTGTGGTTTCATAGAAAGCTTTTTGGGGGGAGGTGTCATTTCTTCTGTATGTACTGTAAAGTACCTGGCGCATTTGAAACTTTATATAAAAGCCATCTATATAAGTTGGAGATTTTTCAATGTACAAATGGCAGATATGTGCCTGTTTCCCGCTGACTCCCAACAGTTGAAACCTATCATCTCCAAGCAATTTTTTTAATACAATATCCCTTATGGAGAGTAATACTAATTACTTCAAAATGACCAATCCCAATAGTGTGATGTCAACTACTGTAAGTGAAACTTACAGAAGATAGCTTTCTATGGTCCAACTGTGTAAGGGAAAGGGCTGGTAGGATAGGACCATAGCCAAGGGCTCTAGTCCACAAAAATTCTATCCATTCACATTTTTCTAAGACCCCAGTCCTGCAAACACTTATGCACCTGATTATTTTTAAGCAAGAGTAGTCTCAGTGAAGTCACTGCCTCACACACATACACACTTTTCTCCTATTGACCAGCCTTGAATGACAACTATTAATTGATGTATTTGCTGTTCTGCACTTTTCAAACCCCCTGAATTTACAGAAATATACAAAACAAAAAGAGAAGGTCACAATCCAGAATGAATCAGAGTTGTATGTTCTCTCTTGGCTGCATAAGAGGCTGTTTGAAAACAAATGACTCACAATTCTCCTGCTATCAAGACAAACCCTATAGCATATAATACTGCTGCAGACCACCAGCTAATTAAGAGAGCTTTCAAACACATTAAGAACAGAATATATTCAATGACTTCTTAAATTATATTTAAAAATACACAAAAAATTGCCTTTTTTTAACCCCATCTCATCTCAGCATTGGGGCGGGGGGGGGGGGAGGGAACTATCAGAATGTTGAGGGGGGAAATCCCAAAACACAGAAAATACCACACTTCCCAATTTCATCTCAAATCACAAAAATAAGGATGATAGTGACCCACTTGTTTTAATAAAGAAATTTGTGTATTACTGAGAATAATACATTCACGTAACGTCTTCCACATGACGTTCAACCAAAGCTTTAGAACCATATGCTTAAGGCCTACTTATGTGTACTTAATGCACACAATATGTGCATTACTATATAATTAAAAAACAAACTACTTTTTCAAAGTTTCTTCACCCTAAGAGCATCTGCTGAAACTCTTGATTAACAAAATTACATAGTAGTTCATTCCTGATATGTATAACAATGTATTAATATTTATTTTGAGAACATTCTCCATTGAGCAGAACCTTGTAAACTCACACTAATGACAAAGACACAAGGTAATTTACTTAATCTTGTGAATTAGCAAGACACTGAACAAAGCAAGAATGATGCATCACCAAATAAATTTTGTTTATTTGACAAGTGTACTTCAGTTTTCATTATCTATGATTATCTTTAATAGTATAATAGTAAATGTTCTCTCGTATATTTTGAGCAAGTAATCATGTCTTAGACATAAGACCTCACAGTGCATATTTGTGAAGTTTTACTGTATTAGAATCACAACTTCTATTGCTATGGTATTTCTACTGCTGGAAGGGGAACCAGTCCAACGGACCTACACTAGATCACTATGTGCATTCCTAGGTCAGTGTAGCTCCTGGACACCAAATTCCTATTTTTAAAACTGTTTGACCTCATAAAAGCACATCATTGTCTAAAAATACATGATTGTCTAACTTCTACACAAAAATAACTATTTGAATAATGAACATCCTCACCCTCTGAACTGTCCTCAGACTTTTAACGTGATGGAAAACAGTGCAGCATCTCTCATTAAACTGATATAATATTAAATTCCAGCACCACAAATTAAAAAAAAGCCAATGTACCCACTTGCATGTTTGTACCTCCTATCACAATCATTTCATCATAAGGAGGTGAGCTCAGTGACAAAGTGAACACACATACAGGCATCCCCGGTACAGACAATGCACCAAAATAAGTGCAAAACTGCAAGGCCCATAAGAACTAGTAACAATTGTTGCAATTTAGCTGCAGAAAACAGAATATAATAAAAATATTTGATTTTTCAATGACTCCCAACTCCCTATGCATCAACATCTTGACTCTCTTTAATCCATCTCACATGTTTCTGTGATATTTTAGAAATACTTTAATGTTGGAACAAGATCTTGTTTTAAGTAGACATACTTCCCTGACTGCAGAGACATATTTGATTCATTAATCTGCCTTCCCCCACCCCCACCATGTTTTTTTTTTTGTTTTTTTTTTAAATGAAGAAAAGAATGGCAATGACGGAAGTTTACTTGCTTACCTCCAAAAATGAAAAGCGAACAGAGGACTGCATGGACTGCAAGGACTTGTTGGGGTTGGGCTCAGGCTCCTTGGGGTGAGACTGAAAGTTAAAATAATGTCATCTCTAGTAAACAAAAGGTTCAGTAAAAGTAGCATGATTTACTTTAGGGATTATGGTCCTTAAAACAGAAATTTTAGAGCTCTGTCTTGAATGAAATGGTAAACAACCATCCACTAATTATCACTATTAGCCACATCAGTCTTGGTCCACCCTGAGTATAAATTGATAATTTAAAATAAGATCATGTGGGAAGCATGGAGTAGCCTACATGTTTGGCGTTTTGCAGAAAAAAAAATTATTGCCATGTGAGTCCTCTAGGGAAGACTAAAAGGAACTTCGTAAAGGTTTGTGGTTAAAAAAAAACCCAACAAGCGCTATATAGCAGTCTTTACACAAGAAGATATCCAGATACCTAAAACTAAGTACACCTCTATCTCGATATAACACTGTCCTTGGGAGCCAAAAAATCTTACCGTGTTATAGGTGAATCTTGCTTTGATCTGCTGGAGTGCGCAGCTCCGCCCCCCCCACAGCACTGCTTTACCACATAATATCCGAATTTGTGTTATATCGGGTCGTGTTATATCGGGGTAGAGGCGTATTTGATTTTGCACATTGGCTTTATAAAAATATGATTTTGTTGGGTATAAGAAAATGTTGGTGCAAATTTTCAAATTTGGGAGTCCAAATGTAGGTACCTAAATAAAAGTGGCCCCATTTTCAAACGCAATGAACTACTGTAATAGTGGGAAACGCAGATGCTCAACAGCTCTGAAAGTCAGACCAAATATTTAAGTGAGTCAGTACGGACGCGTGTTTAACAGACAATCACATCGGACAATTTTGACCTTAGAAACGGTCTTTAAAAAGTACTTTGGAGCGTAGTTCTACTTTGAAAGGTTCGTCTGTAAAAACAGCATTGTAAGGCCACTGACAGATTACACAGTTGCACCTCTGAAGCATATGCATACAGTGACATGCACTATTCTCATAAATGCTTACTGGAAAGCTTTTTATTATGTCCGGTAACATGCCTATAGTTGCAACTGGCTAAAGTTAGACATCTTCCATTCTTGTCCTAAAGCAATTAGTTAGCTTTACTTGAACTTGTGTGTGCACTGAGGACTCTCTCAAATTCTCCTACTGTTACTCTAGCTTTGGTGCTAGCTCCAGACAGAGCAATAGTGAGAGCACACAGATAGACCAGTCACCAGCATTTTTTCCCCATCATCATGTCATCTACCTGGACCCTGTGGCCAACCTATGCTAGCACTCCCAAAGTTACATCACAGGCTGAGTTGCACCTGTGCTAGTGCAACCATAAGGATAAAATTTGATTGGTTTAGAAATCCTCTTTGCAAAGTTTATGTATACTTGATCCAACTATCATGGGCCTTGAAAAGGGGTAAACTAAACCAGTGTCCCCAGGAGGATGGAGTTTTCTGGGGAGGGTAAGTTTGTGTAACTGGGGTGTCTTAGGGGTGAGCATTGATGCTTGGCACATAGAGAAGATAGACTGTGGGAGTCTCATTCCCTGAAAGTACTATGATACAGAATCTGTGCCAAGAGGCTAGAGCAAGAGACTGCAAATGAAGTTCCCAAGATCCAGGAGAGCTTAGAAATACGATGGATCCAGGGCAGATCCAAGCACAGCAGCCTGGTGAGAATTCAGCAGGGGAAAGGACAACCAGGATCTGAGACACCATTATAAACATGTTTTCAGTTGTTTATAACTTTGCCAAACTTTAGAGTTTAGGCTGAGCTTTTCCATGTTGGGTGTATTTTTGGTGGGGTTTTTGGGAGTGAGGGAGGGAGCTTAAGTTCAAGCAAAAATGGTCCGGCCATTTCCAAGAATGAAATTAGGGAAAATATGTTGTTTTGACACATTAAAAAACAAGTCCTACAAACTTTTCATTGAGAAGCTCTAGCATCTCCAATCTTTGGAGCAGGGACCTGAAATTTGCAGGAGGTGGCCAGAGTGTCAGGGATGTGCCTTTTGTATTCATGTGGAAAAATGCCTTTGAAAAATCTCCAGCCATGCTCAATTGAGACTTGTTAGAATTTGGCAGCTAAATTCAGACTGTCTGTACTGGTCATGCTCCATTTCAGGGCAGCAAGGGCTGAGCAGGACTTTCCCTGCTGGTCCTGGGTGCTATGGACAGGAGAACTGAGAGCAGGGAGTGTGATTCTCCTGTGCTCTCCATGTTCCTCCCCTCCTGGGGCTCAGGGTGCAGTAGAAGATTAGTGGCAGGAGTGGATTGGGGTAAAGAGCCTGTGGTGAAACCAACCATAAATTTGCCATGTCCTTTCTCTGTTCAAACAAGTAAAATATAAGGAAGTACAGAGACAACTTAGTTAAGAGTTAATTTTTAAAATTTTGTTCAATTCTAATAAAACAAAAAGTATTGGTAAAAGGGGTAAGGTAATAGAAATAGATACATAATTCTTATTGTGACAATATTTTAATTACAAAAAGCAAACAACTAGTATTATAGTAATATACATTTTAACAATATATATGATTCAAAATCTGAGCACTGTGGCAAAGCAAGCATAACCGTGGGAGGTTGCATGATAAGGACGGATGATATATACTGTTTGGTACAAGTCATTACCTCCCTTTACAAAAAGAAAAATATTTGTTGTAAATGATTTTCCAACTTTTGTAGCTAGGGACATTATTTGCATAAGATTATTATGTATTTCCGGTGAAGTTTAATTTTTAAAATATTTAAATTGCCATTTCTTCGGAAAAGAGAATACAACTATAAATTATTCATGGAAACTATTTTAAGGAGCTCCCTGTAAGAAACTCCTTCAAAATTTGTGAAAAATAGTAATGTTCTTTCTCAGAATACACTTCTGAAGTCCCAAAAGGTACCTACAAGTTCACAAACCCCTCCAAAGTAAAAGCAGCAGGAGTATTATTAAGTCTTCGTTGAAATACAGAATTTTTCAATAATGTTTTAAACACATAAATGGGAGAACTCCAAAGCACTAACTCCAAAGTTATTTTATGTAATAAGGGTTCTGGCACCTTTAAGCAATATTAGAATGGATTATTTTCTCCATGTACACACACAAAATATATTTGCATACATGTCTCCCTTTAAAACTTTCCAAATGTCTTAGGTAATATCTTTTATAACTAAATAACTTTTCCTTTGTATTTGCAGTACTCAGGTATTTCCTGTAGCAAGAATGGGGAAGTCCAAGTGAATACTGCAGGATCTGAAGTAATCATATCTATTTATCTAGCTGAAATAGCAAATTTTCTGGGGTGCCCACTGTATAAACACATACATAGCATATGGCGTCTGTGCATGGGTACGTATGTATAGATATAAATACAACTGGCTGATTATTTAGAACAAATATGTGCTGACACTTTGTGAATAAGAGGCTTTGTCCAACATATTCACTTTAAAGCCAATTTGTATATTTTCATGTAGCTACTCTCTAAGTAAGAGCTGAAAGCAGGCAAATGAGTTAATCAGCTTTAAGAAAATACAAAGTAAACACACTGCTAAACTAGGTAAACACATTTA
The DNA here is from genome assembly GCF_016161935.1 of Mauremys reevesii. NCBI lineage: Eukaryota > Metazoa > Chordata > Testudines > Geoemydidae > Mauremys > Mauremys reevesii. The sequence goes on along the minus strand of NC_052628.1, from coordinate 40,467,409 downwards.
CTGCAGAGACTAGATGCTAAGCAGGAATCATTCAGAATGTTATACAGTTCATTAATATTCTGTTACACATGTAAAATATGCATCATACCTAATGAATGCTCACAAATAGCATTTCTATTATGTTCTAATCTCTTGTAGTGCTCTGTATTATTCACCAGAGACAGAGGCCTTTCTGAAAGGCAACACTGGGATAAACAAACAGTAACAGAGAGGAGGAGAAAAAGACAGACACCATGGCCTACAGATACATTCTTTCACTGTGAGCTGTTAGGATGCTTCATGATCTGAGATTCAGCAACTTTAAATATGCAGAAATGTTTTCTTCTAAATATACTGCAATGTCCTGGCTCTAGGCTCACACATTTTTTGAAATCAACTGCAATGCATTTAAAACATGTTCCTTCAACCTAAAGCTGCAGTGCTCCGAGACTGTCAGTACAAACATATATTAAATAGCTATTGGTTGCACAAAAGCTAATGCCATGCAGAAATCATTAAAATATTAAAGACAGACAATACTTACTCCAAGGTCAACCCTGGAATTTGTAGCCTTTCCCGCTGGGCTTTCATTGCTGTTATATGTTACCACACTCTATTGTAACCATGACACATTCACTGGCAGCATCCTGGTGATGACAGAGAGCCAAAATGAACCACTATAAAGGAATGGACTAACAATCTCTGGGGGGAGGGGAGGGTGTACTGCAAGTTTGGGTCCTTCCACCTCTAGCCGTCATGAAGAGATGTCAGCTGCCTTTTTCAAGTTAACAGCAATGCGCACCACACTGATTTTGCAAAGAGAATGAAGCCTTCAGCTCTGCACGTCAAGTAATTCATTTCTAATAGCCTAAAAAAGCAGTTGCCTCACTGACACGCACACTTTTCACCTCGACAGAATGAAAAGTCCCCCTCACCACACAGACTGACAGCTCAAAAACATAAAGCAACAGCAATGTACGCTGAAAACAGTTTCCCTCGGCAAATGTCAAACATTTACTACCCCCTATGATCCTATCAGATAGAATTTAGCCATCTTGTTTAAGTCACATTATCCCCTTTCTTGGTAAATAGAATTATTCAGTGTCTGTGGCAATAAAATAGCAAGTCACTGAATGACAATGTAAGCTCTTTTTCTTGATATAGAAAATGATTTTAGGAGACTTAGGAGCAAATACATTATGTTATTGTAGCACTGATTGTTAATGTAAGACAAAAAGTTAGTGTTCTGTTTGGGGTGGTTGTATTTGAATGTTAAAAAGGGAAATGTTAAATATTTTATTAAGGATGAGATCCAGACTGCAAACTGAAGAAAGACATTTTAGATTGCCTTTAAAAATATAAAATTTGAAAACAATCTCATTTTAATAACAGTAATGTGCAAAGTACAGTGTATATCTGATGTCTCTTATTTGATTTCATCTTACCCATTCCTTTCCCTATCCCCTTCTTTGGTCAATGCCTTTTGTTTTTTGATAGTAAACTACTTGATGAGAGCTATGTCTTTTATGAAACATGGAAAGCTAAAACTTTATGTAAGTGTTTATTACGAATCATATAAGAGCTAGAATATTTTACCCATTCAAATCAACGTTTTCTATGGCAAGTGCTTCATGCCAGTGTAATGTAACAATAATGTGAAAACAATTTATGTGAATCACTTATGTTGTTTTTATGGTTTTTCTACTTGTCAACCATTAGTTTTTTTAGTTTTAAATGTCTGCATCCACAAATTTCTACTTTTCCTTGTGATAACATATATATATTCCAAAAACAGCCTTTTTCAAAAGAACATTATTAAGGCTGCAAAGTCAAGTTTTCAAAAGCTAAGAAATATCAGAATTAAAGTTGCCTGAGCAATCTTAGTTCACCCACATTGTGCACATGCATTAGGATACAGCTTTAATTACATGATCATATTTTTTCCACATTCAGTGCACAGGATGGAGCTTCTCTGGGGATCACTCAGAATTGTGCATAAAGGGCCCCTGCCTAGTTTGTGGCAGAATTTAGAAGGTATGTTATGAATGAGGCAGGGGACTGCAGGAAGAGAAAGGGATGACTTCTTGGTTAAGGAAGTTAAATGACCCCCCCGCCCACCCCGGAGAATTAGATTGCTCTATGAAAATAATACCCATGAAGTCCAGTTAGCACATATGGGTCAGAAAATGCAAAAGGAATCTTTGGAGAATTTAGCTCCCAAGTGCTAACAACACTCTACTGAGCATGTGCAAACTGAATTTTTATTTTTCAAAAGCTCATAACTTGACCAAATTTGGGAACTTTTAAATGAGGAAGCAGAAGGCACATGCCTGATGCCCCCTGAACAATTTTTAAGTCCAAAGCACATAGACTCTAGAGCCTCTTTAAAACAATTACAACCAATTTGTTAACATGGACAAAAATCATATATTTTTCCCGAATCTCATTCTCAGAAATGGCTGAATCATTTTTGCTGAAACCTAAAACAAAAAACAACAAACAAGCAAAAACCAAAACCCACGCAGCCTGAGGCAGACACCTGGCATGGAAAACTTCAGCCTGAAGAGTCAAAGTGTGGCAAAAATATCAGGAACTGAAAACAGGGTCTTATGATGGAAAGTATCAGAGGCAGTGGTGCCACTGCCTTAACCAGAGGCAGTGGTGCCTACACCTCACACAATATTATATATAATCTTTCAGTTTTTTAAAAACTTCAAAGCTAATATAGCTCCTTTTATTTACATCTTGGTGTATCAGCATCACTTATGTCGCCTGCATGAATGCATACAACTATGGAGTTAGTTTAAGACGTTGGTGATCATTTCAGCATACCTCTGGTCTTTAAAAATATAATCAAAACTAACTGCGATGAGGTGGAGGCTTTTATTAAATGATATATGTAAGATTTTCCTGACCAAATTGTCAGTTCCTTAGGCCCAAAATGTGATCTTTCTTACAATGTACCTTTCCAAAACGATATTGAAATATGAAGTCTAGGTAGTAAATAATTGTTTGCAGCTTGCTTATTATCAGAAGCACCAACAATATGTGAGGTACGATACAAACACAGAGGTAGCTTATCTCCCTGGCTCCAAAGAACTCATATCATTATACACAAGACAATAAATAATCATTGTTATGTTTTTTCTTTCCATTACATATTTGTATTAGCCAATATTTCTAATGTGGTTGACATATTGCTGTTGGCCTTAGTTTGTTCTCTACTGGAAATCAAGTTAAAGAAAACCCAGAATTGTGTATTTGAAGTTCTAAAAGTCCTGTTTAAAAAAAAAAACAAAACTTGAATGGTTAAAAAACTCAGACAGGCCCAAACAAAGAGGACTAGCCCACATCTATCCTACAAATAATCTTATTGGTCAAATCTTATACTCTCTTCCTGTTATCTGATGAGAAAACTCATTACCAAAACAGGATGTATGCATGGAAGTGGATTAAAGTTATTAACTTAAGATAGGAGGTGTGTGCCGATTTTTAAAGGCAAAAAGGGGACAATTCGGCACCAAACTGCCAGTTTGGCCTTTGAAAATCTACCCCTCAATTTGTAAGTAAAACACAAGCCATTCTTTACAACTATTCTGTACCTTACAGATGCAGCAACCTGTACACAGACCACTTGCTGCAAGTCATCTTTCAATATTCTTAAGCCACCAGGAGTGGCAGCCAATTTCTCTACATTGTAAACTTCTTGGGACCAAAGATTGTCTTTTTATTCTATGTTTGTAAAGGGCCTAGCACAATGAGGTCCTGGCCAATGACTAGAACTCCTAAGCGCTACAGTGATGCAAATAATTAATAATAGCAGTAGTACATTATGACTATTGAATTTGGGACAGTCCCTCCAGATTAGAGATGTGACGCAACTGAGGGGCAATATGAAGAAAAGCTGCACAACCTGTGCACCGATTTATACTACTTCTGTAGACTTTGGGACTGGATGTTTGTCTATTCCGATTATATTCACTTAAATTTTCCTCAGGTAATATTACCACTATACACAGCATTTGTTTCCCTGATTGTTGGGTGAAGGTCATCTTGATGAGCATTATCATCCTTTGGTTGAAATCTCTACAACTACTATGTATATATAGGCAAGGTGCATGGCTTCTATTGTATAAATCTTTATAAAAACTTTCACGGCAGATTTAAAGGAAAAGACAGTTCTGTTTTAACAGGGTAAGAGCTAAATAGCTCCAAAGGCTACTTTGAAACCCACAGAGACCAAGAGAATCCAACTTCTGGTCAGATCAGGAGTGTATTCTTAAAATTTTCATATTACTGTTTCAGTAGACTCATGCTGGTACTTCGAGTCAGAGTCACCGGTAGTATTTTATTCTCACCTTGGATTAAGCTTGCGCTGGTATGGGAGATTTTCTTCCCTACGTTCGGCATTTCCAGAAGACTTGGGAAAATGATTTACTGAAGAACATAGTAGTGAATTCTGACAAATTCTGCTCTCGGTTGTACTTATACAACAAAATTTAGCCTTAATTTAATTAGATGAAGTCTAGCTACTAAGAACTGACTCCCCAATTGTTTGAGTTTAACTTCAGATTGATCAGCTACAAGTCACAACTGCCAGTTTCTGGTTGGAAAAACAATTAAAATGAGGCTCATGTTGTTGCAGAAAATCTCATTCATTAATTTAACGCAATTCTATTTTTTATTTCTGGAATAAACAAAATTAATTGTACTTCCAAGGGGCAGGGATAGGATCAATGTCTCAGTCAGAGATAATAATTTAAACTTCATTTCTCTCTACAGTAGTGTCAGCGTTGAAAAAGGTGACAAGTGTTTTATTGACTTATCCAACACTTTCAGTTTAGCACTGTAGATCACTATTTACTATTATAAAGATTAACTACTGCAATATGGCATTAAAAAGTTACATTTACTGTTTATTTGCTGTAAGTGGATAGTGGCTGTGCGCTTGCACTGACCTCTTGCTGTTTAGCTCAAGGCTCTATTATACTGAGGTTACTGGAAAGCCCCTCCCCCACACACACACACAGACACACACCACCACTATCACCATCAGTGAGTAGTTTAGTTGCATAATGATGGTTTTTACTAACAATTTTCTGGAGAACAGAATTATCAGCTCTTGATACTAAATTTAAAACCAGTTGTTATAATGTGGGAGTGAGGCAGCTTTTTCAGGTTTGTACACCAAGTTCTTGTATGCCAGTGGGATGTCCAAGCAAAGCAAAGCAGAGGCTAACTAATGCTTTACTTTCTTTATATATCCAAAGAAAAGGGAAAATAATGGGAACTAAATGCCAAGAGAAAAGTCCATTCTCAAAAACAGGGAACTATTGCAAGCAGTCTAATTTCCCGGAAATCAACCACTGCAAAATATCACTTCTGCTGTCAACCAAATTGCTTCTCTGGCAACAAGTCTCTGACCAACTGAAGAAATATCTCCTATTTTAGTTTCTGCTCTGTACAACGTCAAACACCCAGCAAGACTGCAATTAAAAATTATTCTTTCCTGCCAGTTAGACTCACCTGAGTATTGACAGATACTGCCTATGTTGATACAAGCTCCCACTGAAGTGCTGTCTTAGCTTGAATAATAGCCTTGATAATGTGACAAAATGTGAGGATCAGAGCTAGGGGGAGATTTTCCAGTGTACACATGGTGGTTCGAAACCTAGATAGGCTAAAGATGAAGGCCAACGTTTTCAAAAATGGGTACCTCACCTTAGTCACCTAAATCCCCATTTCAGGTGTCCGTGTACTTAGGAACTTAACCTTTTTAAAATCTTGACAGAAAAATTTAAGATGTACATTTAATCCCCCAAAATCTATTCAAATGCAGACACCTGAAAAATTGATCTTCCTCAGCACCACATCGAATCTCATCATATTGCACACTTTCAGGGTCTCCTCTCTTCCCTCATTCCTGGTGACTCACTACAGTTCTTTGGTTTCTTCCTTCTATATTCCATGCCAACCATAACAGAGAGAGAGAGACGGAAGGTAGAGGAGGAGGGATTAACCCTGATGTTATGGCAACTCTCACTACTAACAGCTTCCACTTTCCACAGATCTGCTCAGGTGCTTGCTGAGTTTACCTATGCTGTCACTTCTATTACCAATATTTAGCTTTGTGAAATGGTCTGAGGTTTACAGCATGAACAAGTACTATAACAAAGTTATAGTTTGATGGCACACAAGATTTGTAGCAGTTGCTTTATTGCTAAGAATAGGGTCTCAGAACGAGCTAGAGAACTTCGAGGGGAGATACGTCAAATGAGTTGCAATAATCAAGGCTGGAGGTCACAAAGGAATGGATCACTATGGCTAGGCATCAACTCAATAGTGTGGGACACTGTTTTTGGCCTCCTGCAGGTGGAAGGGAGGACATGTTTTGCTGCTGTGACTCTGAACCAGTGAGGACTCCAGGGAGACCAACTGATACAGAAAGACTTAACCTGACAATCTCTGTTACTAGGGGTCACAGATGGTCATGACTTTCGCTGGGCTGGAAAAGGAAGGCTCAGCATTGCTGCTGGTGGCTCTGACTGCCATCATTTTTACAAAACTACTACTGCTATAAAATAAACCGTGTCTAAATTAGCTGTTACCACTCAAGAAAGAGATCTTGGCGTCATTGTGGATAGTTCTCTGAAAACATCCACTCAATGTGCAGCAGCAGTCAAAAAAGCTAAGAGAATGTTGGAAATCATTAGCAAAGGGACAGATAAGACAGAAAATATCATATTGCCTCTATATAAACCCATATATATGCCCACACCTTGAATACTGCATGCAGATGGTCACTCCATCTCAAAATTGACATTGGAATTGGAAAAGGTACAGAAAAGGGGAACAAAAATGATCAGAGGTATGGAACAGTTTCCATATGAGGAAAAATTAATAAGACTGGGACTTTTCAGCTTGGAAAACAGACGACTGAGGGGGGATAGGATAGAAGTCTATAAAGTCATGACTGGTGTGGAGAAAGTAAATAAGGAAGTGTTATTTACTCCTCCTCGTAACACAAGAACTAGAGGTCACCAAATGAAATCAATAGGCAACACGTTTAAAACAAGCAAAAGGAAGTATTTCTTCACATTACACACAGTCAACCTGTGGAACTCTTTGCCAGAGGATGTTGTGAAGGCCAAGACTATAATAGGGTTAAAAAAAGAACTAGTTAAGTTCAGGGAGGATAGGGTGCATCAGTGGCTATTAGCCAGAATGGGCAGGGATGGTGTCCCTAGCCTTTGTTTGCCAGAAGCTGGGAATGGGTGATGATTACCTGTTCTGTTCATTTCCTCTGAAGCACCCAGCATTGGCCACTGTTGGAAGACACGATACTGGACTAGATGGATCTTTGGTCTGACCCAGTATGGCCATTCTTATGTACTTGTGCAAACAGGCTAATTACTTATAAGGCAGGAACTGTACTAATGATCTTGTGTCTGGTTTTGTGTCACTAACTCCTATCACTGTTTCTTATAGGAAGAGGTACTGGATTCTGGGGTTAAGTGGAAGTTTAACAAAGTGATTTGCTCTCCTTAAAAGTTCTATGGTGTCATAGGTTTATTCCCCACTTTGAACTTTAGCGTTCACAAGATGGGGACCTGCATGGACTCCTCTAAACTAAAATTCTAGTTTAGATCTGGTTCTCGCTGCCACCAGTCAAGTTTTAAGTGTCTGACACACTCCCTGTTCCCCCAAAAACTTTTCCTGGGGAACACAGATCCAAACATCTTGAATCTTAACATAAAGGGAAATAATTCATTTCCCTCCTCCCCTCTCCTAGTACTTAGGAGAGATACCTGGATTCAAATTCCTTGAATCAAACAAAGAGGGATTCACTTTTCCCCCTCTCCCTTTCTTCCTTGAAAATCCAAACAAGAGAAGAAATCAATCAAGTTTTAAAAAAGAAAAGATTTTATTAAAGAAAGAAAAAAAAGTACACTATCTCTGTATTACCAGGATGCAAAAATACAGGGTCTAACTTATAAACCTGGAGAGGCTCTCCCCCCGCCCCTCCTTTCTCAGAATAATCAAAGTAACAGCAAACAGAAATAAAGATATTTCTCCAGCAAACACACAATTGCAAATGTAGAAATTAAATTATAAGACTAATTCGCCTTTCTAATACTCACTATACTGGATAGTAGGAAATACTCCAGGAGAACCTGAAGACATGTCTGGCCTCTCTTAGATCCAAAGAGAGCACACAACTCAAACAAAGAACACAGACAAAGCCTTCCCTCCACAGGGATTTGAAATTATCCTGTCCCTTGATTGGTCCTCTGTTCAGGTGTTCATCAGGTTACTGAGCTTGTTAACCCTTTACAGGTAAAAGAGACTTTAACCCTTAACTAACCCTTAACTATCTGTTTATGACATATGGAATGGAACTTTTCTACCTTTGTGACAAAGGTAGCACCATCTCTTCAAAGCAATGACTTAGATTGGAAAGAATCCCTTGTGCTGGAATCTATCTGTACAAGCTAATGTTTTCCACCATCAACAGTCAAGCCTCCTTCCTTACTACTTTCTGTTGCAGGCCATCTGAGAACCACGGAGATCTGTGGAGGCTTTCAGGTGGGCTGGACACCTACAAACACAGAGGCCAGACAATGCATTCACTAACATTCTGGGGCACCACTGACACAAACCTGCCTGCTAGCCAACATTAGGAATAGTAGATACGGTACTGTGTCTTAGTGGAGACTAGCAGCGTAAGAGACAGAATTAGGGCATCATAAAAATGGAAAAGAAATAACCCAGACTATTCCTAGGAGACTTTCCTACAGATTGTAATTTACAAGAATCCCCATAAATATGCCACACATGAGCAAGTTGAAGTAATGCATTTTATTAATGCCTCAGTACAGCACAATGAGGTAAAACTGGGTGGTCCTAGAGAACACTTCATCAAAGTCTACCTGGGGTGGAAGGTGTTCTTACTATTCTACACAATATTTTTTTCATTGTAGAATACATTTCAATGTATTCAAATGTTAAGAGTTGGTTTTTTTAAAAGCACTTTGAAACATGAATTGTATGCAGTACTGATATGTCTACTGTATTTTACGTTGCCATGCAAAGAAAATAGAGCAGGGTGCCACGTGAGCTGATTTTCAGTGGCAATCACACTGCCTGGGAACTGGACACAGGTCTGGGGGGCTCTGCATTTTAATTTAATTTTAAATGAAGCTTCTTAAACATTTTGAAAACCTTATTTACTTTACATACAACAATAGTTTAGTTATATATTATAGACTTATAGAAAAAGACCTTCTAAAAACATTTAAATGTTTTACTGGCACGCAAAACCTTAAATTAGACTCAGCACACCACTTCTGAAAGGTTGCCGACCCCTGAAATAGAGCAACAACTGTATTCATTAGAAATGTTAATTAACCTTTTGTACCATAAAACAAATCTGAAAAATAGACCTCTAGGAAATTAAGTAATCAAGAATAATTTCAAAACACATCAGAACCATTTCCCATATAAAATACTACAGGTAGAAATGAGACCGCAACATTATGGTTGAGTAATCAAATATACAAAGTCAGCAAATTTGAGAAGTCAAGGTTTCTACTGAAATACTTACTTAGCCATGTTGCACATTCTGTATATTTTTAACACCATACAACAGTACTTAAAGCTTTGAAAAAGAGTGGACATGACCACATACGTGCAACCTGAGTTAAAGACCACATGATTATCTTTTTCTTGAAATTGCATTTCATACCTAGATCTGAACGTGATTGGTGCTCTTGGTTAAGGTAATTTGACGAAAAATCTCCTTTTGCCACTGTACTCATCTCAGAAGTCAGGCCTTAAAAGCAGCAGATATCTTAACAATGGCATCTTGATCTGCCTTGCCAGTGTTCTAAATCCTTCTTGGCTAAGGGTACCACAAAAAGCTCATGAAATCTGTTTTTTTCCCATGCAAGTTAGAATATGTTAATTTTATACATGAATCAATATTCTTCAAATGAAATTCTTAAATTTTTCTTCCTTCCACCAATTTTTGAACAATACAAGAGCAAACATTTCAAATCAGAAGATATAAGGGAAATGAATTTTTCCCCGTTTTCACACCTCCAAAATAGCTAGACTGATTTTGCTCAGGTTTTTCAGAAAAATTGAAGATTTAGAATAAAATAAACCATGGAAATTATTAGTCCAAAAATAAGTTGCTTGAAAGCAACTCAAGGAATTATGGGGGTTCTCAGGGCTTTCAATCTCCCATGACTGTCAGGCTCCTGGTCCATTTCAGGAAAACCTGGCATAGCAGGGCTGCCCCAGAATTTGGAAACTCAGACTCCTCAGCAGCCAGATTTCCCATTAGAACCCTGTCTATGATTCAACAAAAAATTGTTGAACCTGAACTGTAACCAGCCCCCCCCCCACCCTCTCTCTCTCTCTCTATATATATAGACACACACACACTATATATATATATATATATATATATATATATATATATATATATATATAGACACACACACACACACACACAGAGTATATTCCATGCATACTTTCTAAATTCATTTAAGATGGTACTTTCATAAAACAGAGTATCTAATGGATGTTATAACACTGTCTGAAATATAGTGCCATCCTGAATATTTATATATGGTTAGTCACTGGAAACATGAAACTGTATCTCCATCACATAGAGGCACTCAACCAGTTACTCTTTCCCTTCACTCTGACTGATTGAAGGTAGCATGCTCTCTCGCAAATGCAAATCCTAGCTGCTTGAAGGATGCACTTACATGTGGCAACAGTCAATAAGGTATACTGTGTAGCCCTTTAAATGTGAGAATGTTGATTGAGAACTATTCGTTTCCTTGACAGCTGAAATATCAAATAACCAAGCTTCAATATACTAGCTCATATCACAAATCAGAAAAGATAGGAAGTATGGAAGATGGAGAAATATAGCTCTTTTCTCATCTCTAATGAAAACACCCACCAAAAACTTAGCATTTTTTCCACTTGACAGTGAGTTAAAGCTGTGGATTCCAAATTTATTCCTGGCTGACACAACAGCCTCTTTGGGGCCAGGGGGACAGCAGTGTTCAATATAAAGTTGTCCATGCTGGATAGTTCTGGAGCACACAGAGCGCAGAAGGTAGTTAAAATCATTTCAGGGGCTGTGCTGAACAGAGGTTGGCCAGATCAAAATATCAGGGCCAACATTTCTCATCTCCTCTGTAAACACCACTTGGATCATTACTAATAATTTGTGACCAAATGATTACTATTTCTCTTCAAACTGTATAAAGTAATAACCTGTAACTTGAATTATTCAGTACAGTAATATGATTTTTTGAAATGCTTGATACTGCAAATTAATACAACCCCTGTTGGATAACTCTAGCTACCTCCACTAAGTACTCCAATGGTTCTGAAATCACAGAGACAGTGCCAACATATTAAAAAAGCTCCAAACGACTCACATTCCTGAAGTTAGTGCTGCCATTGCCACATTATAATGATATAGGCTATTTTGCTAAGAACACCATGGTCACGGAAGCCTGACAACAAAAGATTCCTAAAACTGACTTCTGCTCTGATATATACAGTCAGAGCTGTCACATTCTACCTGTCTCAGCAACTCATAAAATGTAACTGCTGTTAAAATTTCAAGGTAAAAATCTCTTTTCCTTCTGTTTGATAGATTATCTGTTCTAAAACTCACCAGCTTGAGCATCTATTAAAAAGAACACAGCAGCTATCAAGTGTAATGGTCTGTAAGACATCAATTTAGTTTTCCCTACAGACCTTCCTTCAAATGCCCATTCTCTTTGACACCCTTTATTAGAATACACCACTTCAAACTTCCCTACAGAAGGGCCAACCAAAGCAATGTGTCTCATGATGATACAGGCTGCACCAGTTCCACTGTGATCATTTAGTCCAAAACTCCCTTCTTGAACACTTCTTCCTAGAGCGTAGGTACCCCAAATATAGGCAGCCTCCCACCATATCACACATATGAAACTATGAGGAAAAACAACTCAACACCACCTAAATATTAGTTGAGAAGGCCAACAAAAATAACTGATTCATAGGGTCTTGTAGACGGGTCAGACACACCCCCGCGGCGCCTCCTGCTGGTGACTCCGGGAATTAGCTCTATTCTAGCGCTGGAGCGCGCCCTCTGCAGGCTGGTGATCCACCTGTCCTCTGGCCCCTGTGTCCCTCCCTGGACCCGGTGGCCTTTTACATGGGGTGCTGCCCCTGGCAGTAACCCCTTTCTTTCAGGGTCTCCCCCCCCTCAGGGAACCCTCACCCTCTGTCCCCACCTTGCCTCAGTATTTGCTACTGTCAGTCATTGTCTAGCCCCACACTCTGGGGCAGACTGCAGTATCAGCCTATTCATCACAGGCAAAAGGGTTTGGACCTGCTGCCTTGGCCTACCCCTGGGCTGCCTCTGCAACCCCTAGTACCTGTTGGCCCACTGCTAGGCCGCAGCCTGGGGCTTTCTAGGTGGAGCTCCCCAGCTCCTCAGCCTTTCCCCAGCCCTGCTTCACCCTAGGTACCTTGTCTCAGTTCCCTGCAGCCAGGCCCTTCTCTCTCTGAAGGCAGAGAGAGACTGTCTGGGCCTCTGGCTTCCCTGGCCTTTTATAGGAGCCAGCTGTGGCCCAGTTCAGTTTGGGGCGTGGCCCCAGCTGCAGCCACTTCCCCCAATCAGCCCAGCCTAAAGGCTGTTTTCTCCTGCCACAGCCCTATCCCAGGGCTGTTTTTAACCCCTTCAGGGAAGGAGCAGGGGTTCACCCTGCTACAGGTCTCTTGTAGACAAAGAAACTAGTATCAAAATCTGGAAGAATCTGGGTAATCTAGACTTTAATAATGATTGAATCAGTTTGTCTGGCTTCCAAATCTGGAAAAAGTAGCAACTGAAAAAACTAAAAGATAGTCAGAAAGATGGTGCTACATCTTGGAATATATTGAATCAACTAGGACTAAAATAACTATTGTTTGTTGTTTAAATTCAAAGGACTTGTCACTCAGTGATAGGTTGATTAAATCCAGGTCGATAATTTGCATTTGTTTATATGTTCTCTGTTGATGCTGGTTTCAGTTTTAACTGAGGTATCATACATAGGGCTGCTGGTATAATACAAGAAAAAATATGTTTGCACAAAAACTCTCTTCCGTCTAGGTTTTACAAAGATCACTTTGGTATCCAAATACGATCCAGGAAAATTCAGAACAGTAAAAAAAAGAAAGCCTCACTTTTTCAGATCACCTGGCAGCAATCAATATAAAGTTACATGCTTTAAGGATTTTCATAAGTTTATAGATTCCAAGGCCAAGAGGGATCATTGTGATCATCTAGTGTGACCTCCTGTATAAGACAGGCCATAGCACTTCCCCCAATGATTACTAGAGCATAGCTTTCAGAAATGTACGGCCTTATTTCCAGTCTGACCTTGTCTAGCTGCCACTTCCAGCCATTGGATTAGGTTAGACTCTGTCTGCTAGGGGAAGAGCCCACTATTAAATATTTGCTCCCCATGTAGGTATATTTTAAAAAACATAAAAATATAAAGGGTAAGATTCTGTGCTATGCCTCCCAAAGGTGCAGCACAGAACGCACAGCCTAAAACTGTCAGCCACTTGGTAGCCTCCTCTGCCTGTCCTATAGACCACAGTGCTACCCAGAATCTCTGCAGTGAGCTGAAGCCCTACCCCTGACATGCCCCTCCTTTTTATTGGATGATTCGTATGAAGCCAAAATGTTGCTGGATTGTTACATGTTTCTAATGAGCCACTAATCCCTGATTGGCACTCCCTACTGCATATTAATATCCATTCACATACAGACGTGGTGAACATGGATAAAAAATATTACATGTTCACCGTGCGCGCACACACACACACACACACACACACACACACACACACACACACTTCAGAAACCTTCCAAAAATGTGTATGCTAGCTCCAGCCCCATACACCCTGCACATCCCCATCAGGAAATATTAGCTTTTGTTTGTGGGGTAGAGCTGTTAGTCAGGGAGCAAATACTACAGTAGCAGGAGGACAGTGGGCAGATCCAGCATCATTCTTCTGAATTTCAGAAAAAATGTCGAGTTTTTTTTCCAAGTTGTTTTATACTTTAAAAAAAAGCCAGAGAATCTTGTAATTAAAGAAAATATTAATTATTCACTACAGGGGTGTATTTTCTCCCATGAGCACACTTTTTTATTAATACCACACCAAATTTCAGCAAAGACTTTAAATTGCCCTTCAACACCTACACCCCCACAGCTGTAAATGACTACATATTTTGTGCAACGTTCCCAAAAAAAGTCATTGCCCAGGCTTCTTACACTTGCCAGCACTCTCTTCCTGCCTAATGTTTCTAGCCACATACTGCAAATCCGTAGGTCCTTAAAAGTGATTCTTAAAAGAAATAAACAACAATTAAAAGACAGATGTGAAGACACGAAATATTGGCAAAGACTTCCCGAAAATAAAATCAGTTTTACAGAGCAATATTTAAATGCCATCCTGATTAAAAATCTTCTCAGTACCCATGACAGAGAATTACATTAAAATTCTTGTCAAGTATCAGAGGGGTAGCCGTGTTAGTCTGGATCTGTAAAAAGCAAGAAAGAGTTCTGTGGCACCTTATAGACTAACAGAGGTATTGGAGCATAAGCTTTCATGGGTGAATACCCACTTCGTCAGACAAGGAAAGAATCTGCTGCTCGGATTCAGAGCATTGCTAGTGCATGGGTGTGCCCTACCTGTGGACGGGACTGTCACTCACACATCAGGTTCAGCAGCCATCAAAGAACTTATCGGTGCACATGCCATGCTCTGTAAAGAGCAATGGTGCCACTGATTGATGAGGAAGGCTGGATTTATGCTGTCTATACTGAGACTGTTTTGGGGTCAGTAGGTTTATGTTTCCATTGCAGTCAACCTGTTAATTTTCTGAGCATTAAAGTCACTTAAAATGAAAACAAAGGTCAATGGGAAGAAATTGTGGGAGAGAGCCACTTGTTGACGAAGACTAAGTGGTGATAACACTGATTAAGTTGTTAGACAATAAAAAATGCATTGTTAGCTTGATAGGAACACCATAACCACTAGGAAGAGAGATTATATTGCCCTGTGAGTGGTCTGATATAGTGTTTCACTCTGCATGAGACGCAATTGAATAAAGCCATCTTATTTCACTTCACTGCTCAACTCCCATAAACATATAGATGCCCAGTTAGAAGAGATGTAACTATTGCCAACCAGTGAGAAAAAAAAGCCATCCAATCCTCTAGAACTCCATTTGGAGTTGTTCTCTCTGATTGAAGTGTCATGATTTCCACAAGCAGTTGTGTTGCGGGCGCTTATAAATACTTAACATTTCTATGTTGATGAGACTGGGAATAGTATTTGAAGACCTTTAGCACAAAGAAAAAAGGGACATAATGGGAAATTAGTGGTGTTTTAATAGAAAGAAAATTTACTGATCACCAACAGGCTATTAGTTAACTGTGAATTTTTTTTTTTTTTAATTCTAAAGCGCAAGACATAGTGAACTCAGACAGCACAGATATACAGGTGTTCCAGATGTACAGGTAACTCCACTGCTAAAAAAATGTTAAGATATTGTGATGCTCTGGAGCAAAACCAGACCGCTAAGGGGCTGCATCACTGCCTGACTTGTAACACTGGGTGCCTCCGTGCTGTGCAGCTTTGGCTCAGAGCCCTAACACCATCAGCCTGCTTACAGCACAATGACCTCACTCTGGCTTCTACCAGCCTGGTTTCTTTTTGGCGGGTGATACCAACAGTCCTTCCAGCCCCAAATTCTCACACCAAACATGACTTTTCCTGCAGTGCACAGCCCCCTTCACTGTAGCACTCACACAAGCTAACAAAATTCACTGCTCCTTCAAAGAGACAGTATGCAGCAGCTTATTAACTGGGGTTAAGACACCTTTACTTCAGTCACAGCACTGAGTTGGTTTATAATAAAAGTAACACAAGTTTATCAACATAAGGACATAGGTTAAAGTGATACCAAGTAGAAAGAATAAAGGCAGAAATAGTCACAAACGAAAAAGTAAAACACACTTCTAAGACTAAAATCTGACTTAATTTAGAGTCTTTTGGTCAAAGAAGTTTTTCTCATCACAATCTTTCTTCCAACGTGGCTGGCCAATCAATAACCAGGACCCAACGCCCGGAGCCCAAATCGTTTGTTTTCTGTGACTCCTCAGGTGAAAGATAATTTAGGGGCTCCCTCTTCCTCTCTTCATAGTCCAGTAAACCTTTGAAATACATTCTTCTGAAGTGTATCCCCAGAAAAAGGTCCCTTCCCCGAAGGGTATAGATGTCATGCTGTCATTTACATTGTAAAAATCACAACGGGGGGAGAAGTTACGTCTGATTTCACTCCAGCTTGTGATTTTTACAATGCAAATGATCTTATTGCAATCTCTGATACAAATGAACAGGCCCCTGTCTTTGGCCACAACTGGCTTGAGATGTTGACCCCTTTCCCTTCTCTGGAAAAGCCTGCATTTAGTGACATAGAATGTGTCTATACTGTGATATTAAAAAGAATTGCAGTAGAGTCTCAGAGCCCAGGTCCACTGACTCAGGCTCACAGGGCTTGGGCTGGGGGCTATAAAATTTCAGTGTAAATATTCAGGCTCAGGCTGGAGCCTGGGCTCTGAGACCTTCCCTGCTTGTGGGGTCTCAGAGCCCAGACTCCAGCAATCACAGTGTAGACATACCAGAAGTCATTTCTAAACCAATCTCATGATTTTGGGGAGCCTGACTCATGAATTTTTGAATGCTTGGGGTTGCCAATATTGAAGACATTGCAGAAACTTTATACATTAATAGGGACAAATTCAATGTATGAACTCAGCCTTTAGTTAAAAATAAATGTGATGCTTCAGAGGAAGAATTGACAAATTTTATTAAATATAATAAATTTAAGAATCCTGCATTTACCTAATTACCTCAAGACAGATTCTCAGGGGATTGAAAAGATACCTGGTTAATTTACTGGTCTTAAATATGAGCATTTACAATGACGTAAGGGACCTCACTGCAATTGAAAACCCTGAGGTTAGCAGCAACAAGCCTTTGAACTCTTCCATGACTAGAATTCTTCCATGACTTGGAACACAGTTGTATTCCAAACTAATGGGGCTGGGTCTTAAAATTATTTATTCAGGATCCAAAATTTTTCAGGTCAGAGAACTTTAATGTTTCTTGATATGTCAGGCCAAATACAGCCCTGCTGGAATAGGTTTTTATTTTACAAATAAGGCATTTTGTATCCTCAAATAAAAACTTTTCTGCTGTTTCCATTTCAGACATAGTGAGACTTCAAGGCATCTCATTTTTTTATGATGCAGATCATTCTGTGCATATTAGAGGAAAAACTGATTTAATAGGACTTGAATCACCATTAGCCATACCAACTGAATGAAACCTTTCATTTTATTTGTTTTTTGGCTCTCTCTAGTAGCATAGTTTGACAGAAGTCTTACCCGAACTCATTCAGAGCTGTCAAATCCACAATGAGGTTCTGAAGATTTGCATTAAATGCAATTTTTTCTTACATTGCAAGCCCAACCCTTTTCCCACTGAAGTCAAATGTGTGTCCTTTATTACAAGTAGCTACAAAAACGGGCATGTTCTCACTCTGGGGACTAAACCTCAGTATTGGTGCAAAAATGGTTATTAACCTAATATTATACTAAATTATTACAAACTTGCCTTTCATGAATTTTTAAGAGATGCAATTATTGGGGGTGGGGGGAGATAGCTCCGTGGTTTGAGCATTGGCCTGCTAAACCCAGGGCTGTGAGTTCAATCCTTGAGGGGGCCACTTAGGGATCTGGGGCAAAAAATCAATACATGGTCCTGCTAGTGAAGGCAGGAGGCTGGACTCAATGACCTTTCAGGGTCCCTTCCAGTTCTATGAGATAGGTATATCTCCATATATATTATATTATTATTTTAATATATATGACACTTGAAGAATGGATAGCATATATTGCTTATGTTTCAGTTGCTTTAATTACATTAAATATTCAAGCTATTATGGACATTTCTGGGAAGATCTTTGCTTTCTGTCAACCAGGAACAGGCCCCCCAGTGTCAAGGAAGATAACACCTCCTTAGCTATAAAACATTGTTTATTACCTCAACAGGTATTTACAGAGACACTGGAATGCAGTTTTATAACTTTAATTTTGCTTAACATTCTATATTTTCTTTTGTAATATGTTTGAAATCATAACATTTTAGTTCCTGTGATTTTACTTGTATAGAATACTGGACAGGCACCTTTAATTCAAAGTTGTAAATGTACTACAAAAAGTAAATTGTAAACCTAGGAATCGTAGTCAAAAAGGCAAACAGCCCCAAGATTTCATTCCCAAAGAACACCACACACCTCTCATTATCAAGTCAATCTATCTCAAGAAAACAAACTTTGTAAGATATATAGGTTTTTGAAAGACTTGATTGTTTAGAAGAATGTAAGGATGCTTTCTGTTCAGGATCAAAGAGGAGCGCTGCTTACAAATGTGTTATCACAGCTATAAACCGAGTCATAAAAATGGATTTCTTTTCACTCCTCTTTTTTCCAAAGGAAAACCTTTAGTTAAAACCTAACACAGAATTCTAGAAATAGCCTTACTGAAACTTGACATTGATATTTTTAGTGCAAATATTTGTAATAAAAAAATAATATACACTGATTTAAATTACAACATAGACTACAATATATATGAAAATGTAGAAAAACATTCAAAATATTTAATAAATTTCAATTGGTATTCTATTGTTGAACAGTTTTTTTAATTGTGATTAATTTTTTTGAGTTAACCGCATGAGTTAACTGTGATTAATTGACAGCCCTACTTTTAAAGTTAAGTGGATTTCCCAAGAAATCTCTGAGGTAGAAGTGTATGCAAATATTCCGTCTCTGGTTATGCAAAAACTCCTCAGTCTTTTGAAACTTCATTCTAAGGAAGGGATCTTTGTCTGATGATCACCTATTACGTGAGAACAAGATCAGAGGCTCAAATTATACAATGAGATTTGTGGGTGTTCTGGTTCTGAGCTAAGGCTGTTATGAACTTGCAGTCACAGAAAAGCCGCTTGGTAGTGTTTGAAGGACTGATGCCTATCAGAGGCCTTGTTGAAGTTGGGGTGAACTCTCAAACTTATTAGCAAGCATGACTGTAGGTTCTTTTACTGCTACACTATGTTTTCTCTTAAATGTTTTTACCTTAAAAATAAATGTGCTTGCTTAGTCTTTCAGGGGAAAAAATTTAGACATGTGAACGCTTCCTGGGCAGGGCACTAGGGGGCAGAGGAGTGAGGGAATAGGGAGAGAGGGAGCTGAGGCTGTAGCCTGGGCAGGGTATAAATGGAGATGACCAATAGGGGAGAGAAGAGAGGTTGGAGGAGTGGAGGGGTAGGACACTGGAAAGGGGAATGTGGTGGTAAGTGGCAGGGGGACTGGGGAAAAATAGGGGCAGGGGCACCTGTCAGCCCCAAATTCTCCCCTCCCATGTGTGCGCCCTTATCTGGGGGGGCTCTTCCCCCTCGAGGGGGGATGTCTCAGTCCCTTGCCCTGCCCTCTGATATGATCTGGGATGTGGGGGGCCCTTGTCCCTCTTGATGTGCCTGAGGCCCTCTCTCTGCCTGGTGTGTGTGTGTGTGTGTGTGTGTGTGTGTAAGAAGAAATGGAAAGACCCCATGCCCATCTACAGGGAATGGACTCCTACTTAAGTGAGCTGGGTTCTGAGGACTTCTCCTTTTGGAAGGTCTCCATATCTCCCCATGTGATCAAGGAACTGGAGAAGCCCCTTGCCTTCAGTTGGACATCTGAGAATGGGCATATTTCATGCATATCACAGGCTCTAAAGAATTCAGGAAGGGAATGGGAACACCCACTGAGCTGAATGCAGAAGTTCACACTCTGAGGTATTGTTTTACTCATCTCTGCGGCGTGTTTTCAGTCAGCTGAGAACATCTCATTGAGATGGACAGGCAACTTCACACCTTTCAGAGCCTCCTATGCTTCAGATGGATATGGAGAGGAGCCCTTTTTCATTCATTATCCTTCTATCCTTCCTGTTTAAAGGATGACACATCTCAGTCGTCTAAAACCCATATTTTCCCACATTTTATTAAAATTTCCTGTGCCTCATGGGAGTGCGGAGTGCGGATTTGGGATCACTTGAGCCAGGGCTTCTGGAGATAAGACCTGCAAATTAATGCCATTTTTGGAAAAGAAAAAAAAAAGTTTGTTTTTTTTCTTGCACAGAGCTGAAGATCACATTATTGCTGTGACACTGATTGCACCTGGAGTGTATACAAATAACTCACTGGCTACTGTGTGTGGGCGTGTGAGGCGTGTGTGTGACATGTGTGTTCTTTAATAGTATTAGATGGAATCCTGCAAGTGAGAGTGAATGGATTGTAAAAAGAGATGAAGAACTTGGGGGTTGAAGAAATAAAGGTATGTATGTTAACAGGATGTTTTGGGGCACTGCTGAAAGAAGGCAGAGTTAAAGTTGCATGGGCAACCTTAACCATGCATTTCCTGGTTTTCAGACATTTGAATTTTGTTTAACTCCATGTTCTGCAAGAGGACAACCTACCACCAAGCAACCTTAACTCTGTGTTCAAAATAAATTCAGTAGCAAAAAACTATATGAATTTAAGATTCTTAATATTCATTATTCGCCTGTCTCAAGACTGCTTCTTGAATTGCTTCTTTTAAGTAACGGAGTCAAAACACCCTTTGGTTTTATCAGACTTATACATTGTTATCAATGATAAACCAAACAGGATTCATCAAACAAAATTCTTTTGCATATATATCTGTTTTGGTTATCTAGGATATACTGCAGCAGGACGCATGACTCACTTTGGAAATAATGTACTTAGTTTTACCTAAAGATGAGGGTCCTCAACAGAGTATATCCACTCTCAGAGGTATAATCTCTGTTGAAAGTCCTCAACAGGATGACATACAGAACAGATTTTAACTGAAGTAACCATGGTTTATTGCTTGTGTCTGGTTTTCTTTTCTTTTTTACTTTAATAATAAAAGTCAGTTAATCATTGTGATTGTTTTGCATGCTTTTAATTGTGGCGTGCCCTACAATTTGGAAAGAACACCATGTAACTAAAGCAGTAAGTGACATCCCTGACCTGGCATTAAGAGAGAGACAAGTGAGGTTTGGCCTACCATTTCTTGTTTCTCTAAACCATACATTTTTGCAATTACTTGGCACTCAATTTAAAATATATCACATCACCCCTTTCTACCCCACATCACCCACATGTATAAATGCTGCAGTCAAGTCTCATTGTTTTGTCCAGCTCCAGTAATATTGACTGCACTTCCCATATACTGTACTGATGTGTTGGTTGTAGCAGGTTTCTGCCCGCTACTTCCCTGATATTTATTGTCATCCATACTTAATCATAAAGAGCCCAATTACCAACAGTAATCAAACTTTTTGAAACCTTCTTAGAATAAGCCCTTAAGCAAAGATCAGCTTTAACTTGTGCTTCTTTCTGTTACATTGTAGATAGATAGTCTCTTCTGTCTTGCAACTTATCTGATAATATTAGCAGCTCTTCTTATAATGTATAATATGATTTGTGATCTCTATGTGAAAAACCTGCACTGGCTGAATTTTCCAGGTGGGAAAGCAGATTAAATTTCTGCAGCAACTGAGTAAAAGAAATTCCATTTTAAATTTTCACAGCTGATTTTTCTCAGTAGACTGGATTTAACAAATAAACATGCACATTTTTAACGAAGTAAGCCTCTCTGATAGGTTAAAAACAAAAAAAAGGTAAAAGATTGAAATCATACAATAATTTTCAGTTACAAAGGCACCTATCAAATTCAGAAACCAAGAAATCCCTAATAGAACATTCACGGTAGTGTTGTTTACCTACAGAAACAAAGAAGAATCCTCAGTTTTTAAATCAGCGTTGCAGGGGGAGAGCAGGGACTCTTGTTATTCTATGAATATATAAAACGTAATTGATGGCTTCCCAAAGTCTGAAATCCTTAAAGGAATTTTTTGTTGTATGGATAATAGATCACATAGCTCTCCCTTTACACAACATACCACTTTAAATGCTAATTCAGACACAATATACAAACTTTGGGTTTTATAGTTATTTTCTTGGAATGTAAATGCACTAGTTGATCATTGTAGCCAAATTTCATTTTTAACATCAGTAATGTTTTTTGAAAAGGTTCTAACCTCCCTGGTTTTTCATATTTTGTTCTATCACTTTTATTCATATAAACTAATATTTATGTTATATATCAGACTTAATTGGCAGCTTTTTTCTACCTTTCTGGTACTCTGGAGTGTATTCAAAGTAAGATGCTAAATTTAGAAATGTGTGGAGTATTTCAACAGATGCTGTGCCACTGAAGTCCCTAACCATTTTAACATATGGTACATTAAGAGGAAAAAGTAATGCCCCCAAAGAAAAGAGAAGAAAACACATTCCATTGAAGTATGCCCTTAATGTCTCTCAATTTAAACTCAAATTTACCTCTGCCTCCAACAAACCTGCTGTCAACTCCCTTTTATTAAGGAAGTTTTTTATACCAAGAATGCTCATTCATAAAATTGAGGAAAGATCATATTCATGATAAATAAATTTGTTTCCCCTTATTATGAAGTGCCTGCATTATTTTCCTATGAATCTCTAATTTTGTCACATGGTATTTTCCACTTTGTGGATGAGGAAGATAAAGGAGGATGAACATATCTCTTTTTAACAATGTCACTAGTAATACAGCAATACAGCTAACTAAAATGAGCATCTAGAGAGCGCCGTCTCTCCAACTACTTACTTAGTTGGATACATTTCGAATGAAGTAGTATGTATTTTAATATACTGTTCTGCACTGCATCCACCATATGATCTGGCTTCTTAGAGAGATTTTCATGTGTAAGCGTATCTGTATGTTTTTTATATGCAAACACATCATACTTTAGCAATAACTTTTAATTTAACACTCCTCTCCCCCCACTCCCCAGAAGCAAAATTAGCATTATCCCTGGCACTGAAGCAAATGTAGGCATGAGCTTAAGTACCTTCCTGAAATGGGATGACAGTGCTCACTGAAGTCAATGGGAATACTCACAGTAACATATAAAGACTACACCTCTGCAGCAAGTTGAAACATTTCTACACATTTTTTTCTGCTTCAGTAGAGAACTTTTATATAATTTGCTAATAAAGAACCCTGGCCTGGGGAAGAGGCTGGATCCCTCTAACTGCTCATATTCCGTGTTCCAGACATTACTACATCTTAGTTTGGGGTTTTTTTGAATGTGTGGAGTATTAGTAAAGAATGTGATATTGCTCTGGAGCACCAGTTTGACACTTTAAACCTTAACTTTTAAAAATCGTGTCTTGTTTGGGAATTTGTTTTAATGACTGCCAACAGTTTAAACTGGGTCAATGTATCAGCCCTACAAGGAGGAGGGGGAGCTCTACTCTGACATATCTCAGGAGACCCACCAACAGAGGTCTCCACTTCTGTAAGTCTATAAGTGCCTTCGGGGAAGGGGAAAGTAAATTATACCTGCGTGGGAAGAATGAGTAGTGAATACTGTGGGGGACGGGTGGAAAGGCTTTTAACCACATTGACTAAATATAAAACTATCAAGCACTTTTCAATTTTTAAAATGTTTAAAGTTGAAAAATGATTTAAAGTCTCTGCCCCTTGCCATGCCAACCCCCTTGTTCTCTAAACCTTTCCATGTCTTCTTCAGTCCCCTGTACTCCACCCACAATGTCCTCCAAGCCCTCTGTACCTCCTTCATCCAACCCTTCTATGCTCTGCCTCCTGACCCACCTGCCATGTACCACATCCTCTTGTTCCTCCATTCTAATACCACATAGCACAGCTCCATGCCATGCAAACACCTATCCCCATTAGTCCATATGTCCATTCTAGTGCTCCCCACTTATAATGCCTCCCTCCCAGACTCCTACCTTTCCACATTGCTCTCCACACGCCACCTCACAACCCATGCCTGGAGTCAGTAGGTCAATTTATATTTACCACTATAATTATCTTAAACTTTGCTCTGCATACCCATGAAAACAGCTCTGAGTGCATTACCCAGATTGTAGCAATAAGCAAAAGAAAATGCATGAATTTAAGGGAAACAACCAGAAAACACAATACTGCATCCTAGCACTTCAAGGCATATGACCTGCGTAGGCCATGTCTTCACCCCAGCCTAAGGCACAAGGAATCAGAACCAGAGTTCTCTTAGTCTAGTCCAAATCCTCCTGCCTCCTTTTACAACCTACAACTAGTTTGTTAGCTTTATAAAGATGGGAGAAAAAATCCATAATTTACAAAGTGACTTAAGCAGCATATTCTCTTTCATTTTCCAAGTTCCTCCATTTTCTAACCCTGTGATATGACTGGGTACGTGCTTCCCTTCCTGTCCCCTCCTCAAGGGCCCTTCCTCAGCATTCTGTGCCTTCGTTGCTCCATGATACCAAGAAGTAAGCATGTATGAAGTCATGCAGAACTGTCAGAAATTTCTGTCATGTCAATCCTCACAACTAAGTGTTGAAGAAATTTTACTTATATTTCATATGTTAAGTCCCAGGTGTGGGGTAGCTCCTGATCCTGCAGCTCAAGCAGTGCTATTGATCAAGTGCTGCACTGCATTCCTCTGCATCTCCACAGCAATTTGAGCTTTGCCCTCAATATGCTCATAACCAATCACTAATGATAACAGGAATTATATAGGTGTGTCAAGTACAAATATGGGAAGTAGTAATAACTGGCATTTTGTATAAGTAATTTCACAAGGTGGTGTCATTTTAACACGGGTTTATAAAAGTATAGTACTCATAGGGTAGCTAAATAAACAACAAAAAACAAAAACCCTACTTTCTATGGATTAGCCACGCACCTAGTTTTAGCAGTTATGTAAATTCTTTTAGGAAACCCTTGGGAAGAAGAGGTGACCAGACAAGCCTTATTCTTTAGAAATATTTTTAAAATTACTCTGCCTATTGGCATTTCTCAGGCACCTAGTATCTAGGGGCTATACAAATAATGGCAACTGGAATTAGGTTCTTCTTTAAAAAATACTCAATCCATTTCCTTGTGTAATTGGGGAACTCTGTCAGCATGAGACTCTCTCATCAGTCCTGGCAAAGGGTACCTACCAACAGAACTACCAAGTCTCTAAGGAAGGAACTGTAGGATTTCAGTCAGTCAGTCTCCATGGTGCTTCACAATTGTACTTCAGCTCTTTATCAAGTGCAATTTCCCCATTTCAACCCTCTGTATTGGCATTTGTGATGCTTCAGTTGGGAACCTGTGATGACAGCCAGATGAATAAAGCTGGACAAAATATTAGAATCAAGCTTAAATCCAATCATAGTGAGCCTGGTTTGAGGTTCAATATGCTTTTTGCACTCAGAGAGGGAGTGGGGAAATTCCCATGCCTCACTGGAACATCTTTCCCTAGCTCTATAAACTACTGCACCTCCTGCAAAACCCCAGGACTCCCTTACTGTTGCCATTTGGTGAAGTACCATTGCCATCCATTCACTAACTCCTCTCCCCACCCTCACCCCCTTCCTTATGGATCTTTGGAGGGGAAAGGAGACATCTCCCTCCTGCACAAATTCTGCTGGGAGAGGAGGAGGAACCAGCCCACTCTTTCCCTTGAAGCCACCCAGCAATAAAATCACTACCCATTGTGTGGCCTTGTGCAAACCATTTAACTTCTCTGCTATTGCTCCATCTTTGAGCTGGGGATAAGAATATTCATGTATCCCCTCCTCCACAGCAACGTTGTGAGGATTAATCAGATTACCTTCAAAGCACTTAACAAAATAGGAAAGTTATTAAGTACCTATAAAACTGCAGTCTTCGTTGTTCAGCCACTCATGAGTGTCAGCCTGCAACACTTTTGGGCAAAGTCACAGAGCATCACCTCAGTGATGTTCTCAAAACAACAAGACCCCAAAAGGTAGTCTGGCATTGGATATACAGATGTCAATAATGTTGTCTCATTTGATATTGCTATGTGCCAGAAATAGAGCTCTCTAAAGTCTGAAGCACTTACTGGTTTCTGTAGCCTGTCCTGGCCAACATGAGCTAAACAGAAGCTAAAAATATAAGTTCTGGCAAGGGTATCAATGTGACCAGTATCTTGAACTTCGAACCCCTTGATCCACGTAAACGCACTAAGCAGAAAAAATGAAACACTATCAATCCGGCTTCCCGGAGTCCATTTCTGAAAATCTCATAAGGGGCCAGATTGTTCTGTGAACAAAACAAACAAAACTGTTGAATGTTCAGCATGTGATCGGTTAGAATAGCAACTTAAAACCACATGCAAGGCATTTTATAATGCCAAAGGAAGTAAAATGTTCAGCTCTTAGTGTCTATTTTCACATAATATTTCAAGAAGAGAATGGTCCCAAACTGTTGGCCACTTGACAGCTGCAGCTTATTTAGATCTAGTTAGTGACTTCACACTTAGATAGCACTTCACGTGCTCTGGCTTGCTCATGCAAGCTCTTCAATAGGCACAAAACATACATAGCCAGAAGGAATGTCTTAGCAACCTATGGGTTTTGAAATATCTAGACTATCTGGATTCACTGGTTCTAATCTTAGATTCAGTCCATCTTCTGAGGTAAACAAATGTTTTCCAGAAATGTATTTGTTCTTGGCCAGTATTTCCTCTACCTACATTATTAAGCAGCATGTTATAGATAATGCAATCACTTGTATGCCAGAAGTAGCAGCATTTTGATGGTGCTTTATGTTTATATAAAACTTGGGATCTCCGGGATAAAGATTCTATATATTAGTGTTCTTCTCAGCTATCTCCTTTGCTAGATTTTGCTCAGAGTCACGAGATTATGAAATCAGTCTTAAATACAACATTTCTAGGTTGCTTCTACATGGGATAGCTGTTAGTAAAGTAGTCAAGTACTATTACATTATAATAGACCAGTTGTGCATTGTAGAGTATGTAATTCTGCACAGACATCCTAGAGAAAGATACAAAAGAAATGCAAATAAAACCACAACTTTTAAAATATAATAGTTCAAAAATATATGAGAGATAAAGTCAAGGTACATAAATCTGCAAAGTGCAAATAGCCATAAAGTATCAGCATATTTGAATACCTTTTCATTAATGCACTGGCCCAATAATAATACATGCTAGGATGTCCACAATCTGTACTTTCTCTGGTTAAAACACTACATACACACAATTACATACATTTACCCAAATTGTTCAATTTTTTATTTCTATTTTCTCTACATCAGCAATATCAGGTTAAGTCAATGTAGGTTGCACTGTTCATGAGAAATCCAAATATTTGCCTGGTTACAACAACAATCTGAATTAAAATGTAACAAAGTAAGGAACACTTATTTTATTAATAACCCCAGCATAAACCTTCAAAGTCTTTCACAATAGCCTCTTTCATAACAGGCCACTAAACCACACCAGGATAAATCTTCAGAACACAACATATCGACCCATGGGTATTCATTTACAGTCTCAATTTTCTGTGTGTGTATCATAAGGCCAATCAACTGCCACATTTAACCTTCATTCCATCTCCCA
Organism: Mauremys reevesii; assembly: GCF_016161935.1. Classification (NCBI taxonomy): domain Eukaryota; kingdom Metazoa; phylum Chordata; order Testudines; family Geoemydidae; genus Mauremys; species Mauremys reevesii. The sequence continues at coordinate 40,439,750 of NC_052628.1, read as the reverse complement.
CTGAAAAAAGAATAGACATATCGAAGAACTGTCAAACCACATACTGTGCAGTGAGCACAATGGAAGGAACTTTAGCTACTTACAAACTTCCTCTTCTTGGAAGACTCAGCTCCTTCTGTAAAATGAAAAAAGAGCACGTTACATTTGAAATCAAAAGAATGCAGTTGGAAATATCCATTTTTTTAAATTAAGTACCACAATCCTTCAATCTCAACAATACTGTACACAGACAGCCCAGATGTGTTTTGAATATAATAAAGGATTATACAGATTTTGTATAAATCTTCTTTCATGTTCTGCTTCCTACTGTTATTTCAAACACTGATTTTCTTTAGGTTTATCTTTGGAAATGTTCAATAGAATCTGTGACAGAAATATTCTCAGATCATATTTCAAACAACAGAATAACCTAACAGCCAGATCCACTGGGAATTTTTAAAAGAATTAAAATTAGCAAGGGCCCAGTTCTGCAATATGCTAATCTTCCATAACGCTCACTGTGTGCAAAAATAGTTGAGGATATTCAGCACCTGGCAGGAATCAGTCACAAACATCAAGGATCTTACATCAGAACATGGACATTGTTCATTTATTTTGACAAGCATAGCTTGACCGGTTATACTACTTCATAATATGCTCATACAATGTTCTAGAGTACACCATTTTATGAAGTCTTAATACAAAGCACCCTAATGCACTTTTTTTTTTAAATACAAAACTTTTGCTAAGAAGTAGGGTGAAACTGCCATTTGGCAAGAATTATTGTGATTGTATATTAGCTAAATGAGAATTAGTGAGAAGTTACTATAGCTAATATATTTTCTATTAGTATTTTGGAGAGAAGACAGCTACAAGACCCACCAAGTTCTGTCCATCTAAAAGATGCATGATATATGCATAGAAAAGTGGGCCAGGTAATATCGGATAAATTATGTAATATCCATTTTCTGCTTTCCAATTCGCCCCCCCCTCCGCACACACACACATATCTTGTTACACTTTGGTACCCCTCATTCACCTCCCTCTATTTCTGCCATTCCAGTTATTTTCTCAAAACTATATTTGTAAAGTCGTCTTTGTAATATTGTTCAGATGGGAATATAGCCTGCATTTAAATGAAGGGTCACTCATCTGACCTATGAGATACACAGTACTAGATGTTCTCCAGGCAGATACTTTGATTTCAAAGACAACACAACAGAAGATGTGCCTGTGTTAGTGGGCTGTGGAGGCCTGTTAGATGGATGTTTTTAATCACCCTGGTTTGTGTATCTCCTATTTTATCACACCTAGCATACTGTTTTTACACATCTAATAGATGTATAGTTAATTTACATTGCCAAACCAAACTAGCTAAAAGGAGTGATGTTAGAATTTTTTCTCTTTTAAAAAAGAATCAGAAAAACACAATGCATAAAATGCATGTGCACCCTCTGACCAGATAATGCATATGAATGGATAAAAATGGCTCACTCAGTCACCCTAGAAAGGACCATGAATTCTTCTATATTCTTTGCAGACTTTAGATGGTGTACAGTGAATAAGGCAGAGGCCACTAAAATATCAAATAACTGCTTCATTTCTGAGCACCATCCATCCTGTACAGTAAATGAGGCTGGGGACCTGTGGACATAACATAATTAACTTTATTCTAGTATTTGCTAGTTCTGGAGTTTCTGCAACTTTGTAGAATTTTCAACTTAAATACTATCTTAACATAACCTTATATATGTAATATACAAGTGTTACACACACACAAAATTGTTTTATATAAACTAAATAATTCCAGTAAGTTCAAAATGCTGGAGACCACAAACATCCACTTAATTTTTTAAAAGCATATTGGGAGTGTGTGGGGATCCAAGCTCAACTGTACAAAGAATTATTCAGAAATTACAATTGCATTGTGTTCTGTATCTAATTTGAAATGCATCACAAGGACAATTTTGCTTCTTGTTCTACAACAGGTGAACTATGAACAGTCAGTCTGTAATGGATAGTGACTAATGCAAAGCTGTTCACATTTTGTGAGCAAAGGTCGCATTTATATCTTGTCAAGTGTCCAGAAACGGCTTTTAATTTAACACACTCTTAACAAGTATACCAAATCAATCCCTATACTTGTCTTTTTCTTGGTAGATGAACAGATTTTTTTCCCTGAGTTTGTCATTATCAGTATCAAAATTGCTGATGATCAGCATTGTATGCAGGTACAGCTGCATTTGGTCCTTGGGCCATGCTTTGGGCACCCTTGCTGTACTGCTTTGTAATTACTGGAGAAGTTCCATGTCAGATAAATCACTAGGGATAACTAGTAGAGGGTAAAGATGTACTAAAAGATGTTGGCAGCTTTTACAAAGTAAATTTCACACCCAAGTTATTTTTACTCACACAGATCTCATTTGAAGCAAAGCAGTGCAAATATCACTTTTTAAGCATGTTTTTTAAATAAAAAGCATGGCAATACCAATAAGCAGCTAACCAAAAATAAATGAAGAAATAAAACAAACTTCCTTTTTAGACAATGTCCGTATCTTCACATTTTCCCTATATACCATAGCGTTGACATCAAAATGCCAGGTCAGTTCTCTCCCACTTATCACAGGCTTGAGTACCTCCAATACAGAAAACTTCGCTTCAAGTCAGCATCCAATTATGTTTTGCACGCCTCCTATCACTAAGTACATGAAAGGCTCACAGTTTATAGCTCTTAGACATGTCTCACATCACTTGTGGCTTTTCTAAATTAGGGATTTCTGCATCATGATACAAAATTCTTTAATTAATGTGTTAGTATATACTGTCTTACTCCAGGTACATTTCTGCAGTTCAATCCTTTTACACTGATAGATACAACCCAGTGAAAATATCCCTAATTTAGACATGCCCTTATTCTAAGACCCAAGAAAAGAGGCATTTTTTCCTATGCATCTGAAAAGCTGTTATTTCACAAACTGAAGAGACAAAGTTTGACTGAATTATACAGCTTTTAGTATATAGTGGGGAAAAAAGCTGAAGAAGGCATACTGGAAACATGCTAATCTTTAACTTTGGAACTGTGGGTTTGAATCTCAGTTGTATTAAAAATGCCATAAAGTTAGCTTATGATTCCCAGGCCCTAAAAATTGTTGTTTAAGAAAGGATTTTGATAAAGTGTAAAATCAAGGGCAAGGTTTTCATGGGCTGGGTGTTCTAGTTCAGATGAACTGTGCCAGTGCAGGACTCAGGGATGCAGGTGGCACAAGGGTGGCTTCAAGCCAAACTTTGTGTATCCATGGTCCTGAGTTCATACACCTACTGGACAAATCTCCAACATAAAAGCTCGACCATCCCAGCAGTCAAGGATCACCAAGAAGTAGAATAATAGAAATATAGAGCAGAAGGCATCTTGAGAGGTCATCTAGTCCATCCCTCTGTGCTGAGGCAGGATTAAATATACTTCAGCCATCCCTGACAGATGTTTGTCAGTGGTGGTCCAGGTATAGAGACAGAAGACCTCACTATATATCTTTGTTTTCTCTTTAAGCTGGCATTAAGGTTGCTTTACGCCACTTCACAAACAAGACTCTTGTCCCAACTATGTAATGTCCTTTCTGCCTTGAGACTGTTGTCTGCAAACCTACAGACATATTAAGTTGAATCTCAGGTTTAGAAGATACGTAGAAGCCTCTGCTAATTTACATTGAAGATACAATAAGGACTGTGCGTACATGATTTAATTAAGCTAATAATTAATCAGCTAACTGTTACAATACCGTGAGCATTTTATTTTTAGTAACTTGTCTTCAAAAGCACAGAAGCTTTTTGGGTTTATAACTCACAAAAAATTCAGAAATTCAGTACATGTCGCAGTCCTTCAGGTCTTATGAAATGTAGGTCAGCCAGTGCAATTTTAATTCAGACAGCAGATTAGGTGTCCAGTCTTATGAAGCCCATTGATAAATAAGGCGTATCAACTCAACTACTAACTATGTTTTCATCTAGTAGGGGAAAGACTTTGACCTACAACAGAGTTTAAATAAAAAAGGATATATACCACAGCTGTGACCCACACGACACTGCAATTTTCAGTACTTCTACCTATTACCAGTAAATTACAGTAAATTCAAATATTGATCTATCCACCCCTATATGGAGGGGAAAAGGTGCCATCGACTTTTATTGCTTGTTGCTGAGTCCCATTCTCAGGAATCAATAAAAGCTACAATGTTCATAAGCTGCTAAAGAGAGCACGAACGTTGTGGATACTGGGTACCTTTTAGAACCACAGTAAATCAGCTTCATCTTTCAACAACAGTTGCAAGGTTTTCAAATATTCAGAAGCCTGATCTTAGAGACTTTTCAGCTGTCCATAAAAAGCTCCATAAAATAAATCTTTCAACTAAATATCAATAATGCACTATTTTAAAAAAAAACACGAAGAAATAACATGAGAAAGAACAATACTGCTATTTACCATCTACAATGTTCTGCCTTAGATCTGAAGGTCTCCAGCTTCTTACAGCTTATTAGATTAGTTGGTGACTTTATTTAATGTGTGTACACACACAGAGTACACCAAAAGTCACCTGGTTACAAGCAGTTTCATTACATAATTATTCTGCCACTTAAATACCAACCGCTTCCATGGATTATATATAAAAATTAGTAACCTTACATTTACCGTTTCTCCTTTTCACCTATAGGTGGCACCAACAGTTTTCCCTGGTGACTCCCCCTGAAAAAGGGTGCCAGGCAGGGCCGGTCCACAACATTTTGGCACCTGAGGTGGGGAGCTCAAATGACGCCCCCATGTCTCCTTGATTGGGCCAAAACTTTGAAAGGTCTCAATTCTGCCTTTTTCCTGTTCTACTCCTCTCATGGTACTGCTCTGCTTCCTACCCCAATAAAGGAGAACTAACAACTTAAAATGCCTTGTTCAAAAAATTTAAGTAACACTTAACTTTCAAATGCCCAAACAGCAAATGTAACTTTTCTTGTCTGCATAGTAAACACTGGCATTTTTATCTATTTGAATAATCAAAGTGGTGCTTTCCATGCCTTCTTGGTTGCAAAGATCTGAACTGCTTCCTGAAGGTGTGGACTGTCTTACTCCAGGTCTGGGCCAGCTCATGCTCTATTGAGATGGTTGCAAGGCCAACCAGCCTCTCCTGTGTCATTGTGGAGCCTAGATGTGTTTTTATTAACTTCAGCTTGGAGAAGCTGTATTCTGCACTGGCAACCGTTACAGGAAGCGTGAGAAGTATGTGCAGAGCAACAAAAGCATTTGGAAAGAGGGCGGTCATCTTATTTGTTCACATATATTCCAGAAAAGCCTTTGGAGTTGATCCTGCTGAAACGTTATCTTGAAAGAGCTTTCAGTTAATCACCTAAATCACTCGCACCAATATTGCACATGTCATGTGTCAACACTCTCTCTAGTGCCCTGCATTGCTGGTGTAGGTCTTCTTCAGGTATAGTGAGGAGTTCTGAAACATCATACAACATCCCAAATATACTGCTGTGTTCCTTGAGCTGCATGAAATGTTCTTCAACTATTGCACAATCTAGCACCTTGTTAAATAATTCAACTTTGAATTTTTGTTTGGGGTCTCTTATGGAATTATCCCGTGCCTCGTAATCAAAATGTCATCTTCTTCGGTGACTCTTGTATTCTTGAATGGGTGGGAAAATAGCTTCAGTGTGAAGCTCCTCTGCCAACTGCTGTGCACTCTTCAGAACGTTTTGAAATCCCTCATTTGACCAGTAAGACTGTAGGTATGACTTTGCTTTGTCCAGTTGTTCCATTGCTCCAGATATATCAAGGTCAACACCTTGGAGTCTCTTGCTTACAACATTTATTTCAAACAATATGCCACAACACTAAGCCACACAGAAATTTTGAAATTATGTATGTTTCTGGTCATTCCATTTCCCGCTGCCACTGTTCCTGTCATAGCATTATCCTCCATCATGGCAACTATGGCATCATCTATCTTCCCAATTTAGTGTTTGATAGGCTTTATCACCTCCACTCGACTTTCCCATCGTGTGGCACTCAGTGGTTTCAGTGTCAGAGGGGACGTTCCCAGATGTTGCTTCAAAATTTGCCATCGATGAGTTGATGCAGAGAAAAATACAAAGAGGCTTTGAATTACATTAAAAAATTCAGCAGCCTCACTAGAAGCTGATGCTGCATCACTGAACACCAAGTTCAATGAATGAGAACTGCATGGGACAAAAAAAGCTCGAGGGTTTAACTCTCGGATCCGTGTCTGCATGTTTGCACCATTATCGTAGCTTGATCTCTTGTGTCAGCTATTGCAATTCCCCTATCTTCCAGCTTTTTAAGAAGCACATTTGTCATATTAGCTCTTGTAGTATCAATGTCAATAAATTCTAGAAAATGTTCTCTGATAGTCACCAATGAAAAGACATTTTCACTAGGTTCCGTTGTTGTTACAAAACGCAACATTAAAGTCATTTGTTCCGTATGGCTGATGTCAGGCGTGCAGTCCAGAATAACAGAGTAATATCTTGCTGACTTCAGATCTGCCAAAATCTTCTGTTTGACTTTTGTTGCCAGTAACTGTATGATCTCATTTTGAATTGTTTTTCCAAGGTAGTGGTGTGTGTTCATTTCTTGGGTGGTGACTCTTCTTAGATGCTCCTGGAGTACAGCATCTAACTCAGCTATCAGCTCCACAATTTAAGGAAGTTTCCATTGTTTGGCACATACAGCTGATCTGAAGTGCCATGCAGTGCTAGATTTTGGGTAGCATGCATTCTCACAATGGCAATGAGCCTTTTCAGAACATTTTGCCAGTAAAGAGACTCTGATGCAATTTTCTCTTGACGCTGATCATCTATGGTGGCCTTTAACCTTAGTCTCATCTCAAGCTCTTTCCACCTATGGAATGTTCTCTGGTGATTTGCTGCCTTCTCATGGCATGCCAGATTTCTAGCCAAATTTTTCTAGTCCTTTGTTCCTGTAAGAACCCAGTGTGGCTGGAACATTAGACTGGAAGAGTTTGTAACAAAAACGGTATGCAGCATTCTGGGTTTTTTGAGTACATAAGCCATGGCCTCTCCACTTTGTCACCATTGGGGATTTCACACCAGTAATATGTTGGATGGAAACTTCTATTTTCCTTGTCTTTGGGGAACATGAAGTTTTTCACTTGCTGTGGCCCATGCAGTACAAGAAAGTCCTTCAGGCTACTCCACAGTCCTGGATCATCTAGGCAGCTGTTTCTTGCGCCTACACCACTCTTCTCTGATCTACACTTTTCTTCAGGAATGTGCATGGTTACATCCATTTGAGATGAAGATATCGATGCTGCAGTAGCTTCCAGGTCACCTACACTCTGACTAACTTGAGGATCAGGCATCTCCTCACCACTCTCATCCACACTGGGGGCGGAAGGCTCACCTTGAACATTTGTGTCTATGCATCTCAGGAGAGTTCCTTCCTGCTTAGACAGAAAAGCTTTCTTTGCTTTATTTTTCTGAATGCTGCCCCAGAGGGGCGTTTTCTTCTTTCACTCATGGCTGCTGGTCTGTGCCAACTATAATGGCTCTCAACATTCAATTGAAGGGAACAAATAAGCAGGCTGGTAGCAGGGCCTGAGTGAGGGAAGATATCAGCGTCTTAAGGACCTAACTGGCTCCTACTACTTCAGTTGACTGCCTGTTCTCCTCAAGTGGGTTCAGGGAAGCAGCAGGAAACAGGAAGCTCCCTGAGAAGCTGGTGTTAATCAGTCCAGGCTCCTGGGGATGCTAGAGAAGCACATAAGAGGTTCTTCCTCCTCTCTCTCCCTGCAGCTCCTGCTGCTTCCTGTTATTCCCTCTCACCTTTTCTCCTGCCTGCCTGTTATGTCTCTTGCATGGGCGGCTCTAGCCATTTCGCCGCCCCAAGCACGGCGACACGCCGTGGGGGGCGCTCTGCCGGTCACCGGTCCCGCAGCTCCAGTGAACCTCCCACAGGCGTTCCTGCGGATACTCCACCGAAGCTGCGGGACCAGTGGACCCTCCGCAGGGATGCCTGCGGGAGGTCCACCGGAGCCGCCTGCCGCCCTTCCGGCGACCAGCAGAGCACACCCCCCCCCCCCCCGCGGCGTGCCACCCCAAGCACGCGCTTGGCGTGCTGGGGCCAGGAGCCGCCCCTAGTCTCTTGTGCCCTCCTTCCTCCAGCACAGCACTCCACAATCTCTGTGCATCTAGAGCAGAGAAAATACATATGCACCAGCAACAGATACAATTTTCTACATTCTGGGTCCTAGTGGTACCCCCCCACAGTCTGGCACTTGAGGCGGCTGCCTCAGTTCGCCTCATGGTAAGGCCAGCCCTGGTGCCAGGGCATTTATACATCTAAACTGGGCCCTTGAATTTATAAAAGATATTACGTTATGTTTCAACTTTCCCCTCTCGCTTAATGCTAAGAAAAAAATGCAAACAGTGAATCAATTTCAATATACGTCAATAGGTGTCTACTACAGATTTCAGTAGGATGCATATAAATTAAAGGAAAGAGCCACTTAACTCAGATTTAACCTGAAGAAGCCACTTGAGTTATCTAGGCTGATGTCAGGCACTTGACAATACAATTCATTTTTGTTTTTTAAACTAACCTCCCCACAGTTATTTTGCAATAGTGACTGCTGACAACCTCTTTGGGCAGAAATTTATTGGTGGATCAACTCCAGGGGTATTAAAATGTGCTGTGAAGGGAATACCCAGAAGTCTGCTTAAACCTTGACATTACCATCAATTTACAAGCAAATTAAGTAGATGGGGAGAACACTTTAAAGACAACATATATTAAAAAAACACAATATAGAATGAAAAAAATCAATGGCTCTATCACATACAACATGAAACTGATTTAAACAGTTAATAAGTGTTCTACCATAGATTAACAAGATACTATGGCAATATTAAAATGTATAATAGACTAATAACATTACGTAAAGAGGTAGCAGTTAGATTTGTTTTACTTTGCCTACCATATGTTTATGAAGTTTCTTAATGTTTGAAAATACTAATCCCTATGGAGCAAGAGGACACTGTATTTTGGAATGATGGTTTGCGCAAGGAGAAAAGGTATGGTCTAGCAGTAGAAATACCATATGTTGTCTCACGTCTCTCCAGTGGCAAGGTCTGTTGTAAAATTCAGCAACAGGAGGAACACTGAATTTACCTGTTATGAATTATATTGCTTAAAAGATGTCCCTAAAAATGGATTTTTCATAGTTAAAGTCATGGGAGCAAATGCACAGAAGTTGAAGAGAAGAGCAGGTCATGTTCTGTAGCCAGGCAAAATACTTCTTTAGATTTTAGCCAATGTTAGATTTCAGAGTGCCACAAGCTCTTAATTGTTCAGACAGCAGTAGCAATTTAAAAACGCTACCAGCCACAGATATGCTCTACCCTTTAAAAGAAGAATACTGCTGGAATTAGTAGTCTCTAAAAATGTAGGAAACAAAGTGCAACCACTACCTTGGAAGGATAAAAGGTAGACCCTGGTAGGATTCAAACCTGTGGTTTCAGCGAGTCCTGGTGTGCTGGTATTTGGCATTAAGAAGCCAAAACACCCACATTCCAAGACTCAGGGCAACATTTACTTAGTACAAGTGTGCAAACTTAAAAAACTGTCCTTTCTTTTAATAAAATTTATTCCATGTTACATACATGGGTATTTTAAACCTAGTCTAAGCACACTTTAGAGGGCAAGTATCCAATTCATACCCACGGAATAAATTAATACTGAAATATTTAATGAAATTGAACTTTATTAATAAAATAATTGAGAATTGTATCTATAAACCATTTCTCAATTGACCAGTAGTTACATTACTAACTAACTTCATACTCCATCCTAAGTTCACAGTTGATAGCAGCCTATGCTATCCAAACTCTACTACTTTATGAGTACAATTAAGTGCTGGTTACTTGAACCAAAATTAATAAAATATGAAAGCCTCTCCTACTCTAAAGGATAGCCCAATAAAAAAGTAGCATTTCAATACCAACATGAATACAATACTCCTGACATGTACTCTAGACACTTTATAGCCATTTTGTCTTTTTGTTTTTTAAAAGACCTCTCAAGAAAATGCAGGAGAAAATAATTACTATGACCAGGAATAATGTTAGTTAGATTTGATGCCTACTATGTTGCATTCTATATTTTCTCAGTCTGACTTTTATCAATAAATAACCATGTTTCTTTAACTAAAAAGTGTGGAAAATTCTGATTGAATTTTCCACTTCAAAGTACACAAAATCATTTCATCTAACACGCTGTGTTAGAAAATCCATGCTCCATTCTGACCTCCTGTTGCACAGTCTATTTCACCCATTGGCAATGTACCATCTCACTGCATGACTGGTAGAGCAGAGTAAATACATTGACTGAGAAATGTTTGAAAAACACCAATCCCACATGGATTCCAGCTACTACCAAACTCAAACAAATATTCTCATCCTTACAATTTAAGTGCACTATAGTACACTCAGAAAAATTCATGCAAGACATAAAATCCCAGCTGCTTGTACAACTGTGCAGCTGAACAAACGTAGGAGCACTAGTATGGTTTTTCAGTGCTTTAGGTTTGGGGAAAAAAACTCATCAGCTTTCAGATAAATGCTTTTTGCATTAGGGAGGGGATGATGGAGGAACACATAAGGACAAACTCATTTGGGCATTTCCAAATGCACCACACAATTCACATTAAAACATAGCTGTGCAAGTTCCCGGTAACAGTTTTCTCTCTCCACTGTCAAGCATGTGGAAACATTGCAGCTCAGGTTCTCACTCACCCACATCTATTCTTTTTTCACCCTACCCCCTGGCCATTTGCCACACTTGCTGGCGGATGGAAACTAGATGCCATACCACTGCCTAACCCACACCTGGGTGAGCAAGTGGCTTCTACTTCACTTGTTGCACATACAGGTGGGCTGCTCCAGGGGCAGGACACAGGATGCTAGCCATGTTTATCAGCTCCCCAGCAACAGTGGATGTTCTCTGTAGTGATGATGAAGACATAGTAAATCCCCACTCCTGCTGACCCCTATCTTCTTTCTGCTGATTTTACTCACATGTTTAAATGCAACCTTAGCTCTGAATATCCTGGTTCTTATTTAAAAGATTTTTTTGAACTTCAAAGGTTCATTGAAAGGATTCTTCCCATTAACAAGCAGAACTGCACATCATAAACATTAGTCCTTTGCCCATCCAAGGATGTCAAAGTGCATATTGCCATCTCTGTGACGTCACTAAATGATGTTGGGGTCTCTGGCACAAGCCAAGTGTCCAAGTTGACAAAAGACCCACTTCAGGCATAATATCAACTTTTGAATGATGAGAATTTCCTTAGGATATTTTTTTGAATTAATGAAATGCTCTGACACAACGTTGTAAATCATTGGTTCAAAGATGGAATGTATGTATGTATATATTAGTGAATTATTAATATGATGTGGAGTCTGTGCAGGGCTTATCAAAATTCAAGTATGTGCATCTGACCTCCCGGATATTATAATTTCTGCATCTGGCAGCCTACAGGGTCCACTACTCCTCCCTCACCATCTTGCTGCACCAACTCTCCTCTGGCTCTTGTGCCAGAGCTTCAGAATTCATAATCAATCATGGAGACTTCACTGAGACTTCCCAGAAAACAAAGTTTCTAATAAATTATCCATTTTTTTGAAAAAATGCCTCCTTTCAGTACAAGATGCTACTGAAAGAGGATTTTAAAGAGAGATTAGAGAAATATTCAAGTGAAAAACCTTTGAATTTAGAATGTCATGAATTTTGACTACTCATGAATGATCTTGTTATATCAAACTTTACTTATACTTCTCTTCTGACAGGAGACCACTCAACGTTTTGGAGGACTGGTTCATTTCTGTCTAAGTTATGAAGGGTATGTGCATGTGCACAAACAAATTGAGTTTACAATAGAAAGCGTGTTACAACTTAAACTATGGAAATCGAATCATAGAAATATAGGACTGGAAGGGACCTCGATAGCTCGTCTAGCCCAGTCCCCCACACTGAGGAAGAACTAAGTATTATCTAGACCATCCGTGACAGTTTGTCTAACTTGTTCTTAAAAACCTCCATGACAGAGATTCCGCAACCTCCCTAGGTAATTTGTTCCAGTGCTTCACTATCCTTACAGTTAGGAAGTTTTCTCTAATATCTAACCTAAATCTCCCTTGCTGCAATTTAAGCCCATTACTTTCTGTACTGTCCTCAGTGGATAAGGAGAACAATTTATCACCTTCCTCTTACCTTATCACCTTTTACATAGTTGAAGACTGCTATCAGGTCCCCCCTCAGTCTTCTCTTCTCCAGACTAAACAAACCCAATTTTTTCAGTCTTTTCTCGTAGGTCATGTTTTCTAGAGCTTTCATCTTTTTTGTTGCTCTCCTCTAGACTTTCTCCCATTTGTCCACATCTTTCCTGAATACAACTCCCAGACCGGGACACAATACTCCAGCTGAGGCCTTATCATTACTGAGTAGAGTGGAATAATTACTTGTAATGTCTTGCTTACAATACTATTGCTAATACATCTCAAAATGATGTTCACTTTTTTTGCAATAGTATTACACTGTTGACTCATATTTAGTTTGTGATTCGCTGTAACCCACACACCCTCTTCTGCTGTATCCCTCTTAGGAGTGTAAGAACTTAGGGAGGAAAAGTGCTAGACAAAAGTGACAATCAGTGGTGTTTCTTTCTTTACACGCAACCCTATAAAAAAAGGTATAATGTGTAAGACAGCTATGTCCGGAAAGGGCAAGTTATTGTAATGCTTTCTGACTTAGGTCCAGCATATCTAAATAACCATCTAGAAGTAGGTGAACAATGCAAGTTTAAGAATGCGTGTCTGTAATGTATTTAAGATGTGTCTACCATAGTACTAGCTTACCAACCAGACAGTCTAGCCGCTCTCAGTTTTAAAGTCTGTTCACATTAGTAATTTACATATCTGCAGCCTTAGCTTTACCATTTTTCACCTAAGACTTAGGATCTCAGTTTAGGTCCCAACTGCTGGTGATATTAGAACATCAGAACGACCATGCTGGGTCCATCTATCCTAGTATCCTGTATTCCGACAGTGGCCAATGCCAAGTGCCCCAGAGGGAATGAACAGAACAGGTAATCATCACGTGATCTATCCCTGTCACCCATTCCCAGCTTCTGGCAAACAGACTAGGGACACCATCCCTGCCCATCCTGGCTAATAGCCATTGATGCACCTATCCTCCATGAATGTATCTAGTTCTTTTTTGAACCCCGTTATAGTCACAACATCCTCTGGCAAGGAGTTCCACAGACTGACTGTGCGTTGTGTGAAAAAATACTTCCTTTTGTTTGTTCTAAACCTGCTGCCTATTAATTTCATTTGGTGACCCCTAGTTCTTGTGTTAGGAGAAGGAGTAAATAACACTTCCTTATTTACTTTCTCCACATCAGTCCTGATTTTATAGATATCTATCATATCCCCCCTTAGTCTCTTTTCCAAGCTGAAAAGTCCCAGTCCTATTAATCTCTCCTCATACAGCAGCCGTTTTCATACCCCTAATAATTTTGAGATGGGGCGACCACATGCTGCATTCAAGATGTCGGCGAGGATTTATAAAGGATTTATAAAGAGGCAATATGGTATTTTCTGTGTGATCTATCCCGGTCTTAATGATTCCCAACATTTTTTTCACTTTGACTGCCGCAGCGCATGGAGTGGATGTTTTCAGAGGATAGCAGCCTCCAAGATCTTTCTTGAGTGGTCACAGCTACTTTAGACCCCATCATTTTATATGTATAGTTTGGATTATGTTTTCCAATGTGCATTACTTTGCATTTATCAAAATTGAATTTCATCTGCCATTTTGTTGTCCAGTCACGAAGTTTTGAGAGTTCCTTTGCAAAGAGCTACAAGTCTGCCTGGGACTTAAATATCTTGAGTAGTTTTGTATCATCTGCAAATTTTGCCACCTCACTTTTTACCCCTTTTTCCAGGTCATTTATGAATATGTTGAATAGGACTGGTCCCAGTACAGACCCCTGGGGAACACCACTATTTACCTTTCTCCATTCTGAAAACTGACCATTTATTCCTACTCTTTGTTTCCTATCTTTTAACCAGTTACCAATCCATGAGAGAACCTTCCCTCTTATCCCATGATAGCTTACTTTGCTTAAGAGCCTTTGGTAAGGGACCTTGTCAACGGCTTTCTGAAAATCTAAGTACACTAGATCCATTGGATCCCCCTTGTCCACATTCTTGTTGACCCCCTCAAAGAATTCTAGTAGATTGGTGAGGCATGATTTCCCTTTACTAAAACCTTGTTCACTCTTTCCCTACAGATTATGTTCATCTATGTGTCTGACAATTTTGTTCTTTACAACAGTTTCAACCAGTTTGCCCGGTTTCGAAGTCAGGCTTACGGTAATTGCCCATGGTTTACCTTTGTTCATTTGTTGCTCACCTTTGGAGCCCTTTTTAGAAACTGGCACCACATTAGCTATCCTCCAGTCATTTGGTACAGAAGCGGATTTAAATGATAGGTTACAGATGACACTGTTTCTTTTATTATTGAACAATATATGTCTAACATCTCAAAGTTACTAGCACTTATTCTTGGGATAGCTAGAAATGAAAACACAATCCTAAAAGATTTTCACTAGCTTGAAAACTAGAACATATGCTTTGTGGATACTGTAGCTCCAGGGCCTATTTCATCAGCAGGGGAGTCTATTTCCAATCATAGAAACTACTGAAAATCATAAAAGGGTTTCAGTATTACTGCATACTGTACATAACTGTTAAAGTATTCAGTCGGAATTAAGATTAGGAAGGATTTTTTAAAAGTCAGTTTCTTTGTTGCAATATTCTCTCCCTACATTAAGTTTGGAGCTTGTGTTATTCAGCACACTGTACTATCAATATTTTCTCCATGCTAACAAAATTTCAGAGCAATCCTCAGGAACCTTACCTACAAATGCTCCCAATTTATACTGACAGCTCATCTGGAATAAACCTTTATTACTATTATGTATTGAAACACCACAAGATTTTGAAACTAATCTTCTGAACACTTTCTCTTGTCCCTCTCCCTTCCCACCTCCTCACCCCACATGCTCTCACATCGAATTGATTTTTATTTGATGGTTGCCTTTGCCAGCTTCACATATAACTATTTCATTGTGTCCTTTAGATTATTATTCCTACAGCATATTCTTCTTTACCATGGTTTACCTTTGTTCATTTGTTGCTCATATTTGCTATCTACTGAGAAATTTCAGTGAACAAAGTCTCTGAGTACACTTCAAGTTAGTTTGGCTTCTAATTTTAGGCACTATGCAGTTATTGGTGAAAATGGATCAAAATTACTTTAATTTTTTAAATTATATTAATAGTGTTTTAAAAAATCAACACATTTCACTCAACATTTTTTTACCTGTAACAACACACACATTATTTTTATATTTTTCTGCATGAAACCCTGTCTCTTAGGATCTTTTGTGCTGTTATATGCAAAAAGTTCTAAAATACTGTAATATCTAATGCACCGATTTTTATTAATACCATATATAAGAAACTTGTGCAACTTGTCTAAAACACTGCTTTCTCCCTAAATACTCTCTTCTTAGTCACTATTGGCTTCTTTATTATGCTTCCTGGCTTAGTGGATAGGAAAAGCAGTAGACATGATTAAGTTTACGTTTTAGTCAGAAGTATTTTTAGTAAAAGTAATGGACAGGTCACGAACAGTAAACAAAAATGTGCAACCCATGACCTGTCCATGACTTGTCCCTCTTTTGAGGAGGGTGAAGGCACCAATCTACCGCCCTGATGTGGCATCCTGGAAGGTATGCTGCCTGCCGGGGGCCCGTATCTGAGACGTTATGGAGGGATTGTCAAGGATCATCCAGCCCTCTGACTACTACTCCATGCTACTCATCCATGTGGGCACCAATGATACTGCGAGGTATGACCCTCAGCAGATCAGAAGTGACTACAGGGCTCAGAGTAAGGGAGAAGGAGTTGGGAGCAAAGGTGGTGTTCTCTTCGATCCTTCCGGTCAAGGGTAAGGGCCTGCAGGTGAATGCCTGGCTGCAAAGATGGTGTCACCAGGAAGGCTTCAGCTTCCTTGACCACAGGATGCTGTTCCAGGAAGACGGACTGCTTCCGGGAAGGGGAAGAGCATATTTGGATACAGACTAGTTAAACTAGTGAGGAGGGATTTAAATTAGGTTTGAAGAGGGCAGGTGACCAAAGCCCACAGGTAAGTCAAAAACATGGAGAACTGGGAGAAGGGTCGGAATTTGGTGGGGGGAGCATTGGCTGTTATAGCAGGGATAAAGGAGAGACAAGACAGAACTGCGGGGGGAGGAGGGAAATCAAATCAGTATCTTAGATGTCTATACTAATGCGAGAACTATGGGGATTAAGACCACCTAACCAGGAAGAAGAGATAGATGAGGCTTTTTTTTAAACAACTAACAAAATCATCCAAAGCACAGGACTTGGTGGTGATGGGGGACTTCAACTACTCAGACATCTGTTGGGAAAACAACACAGCAAAGCACAGATTACCCAACAAGTTCATGGAATGTATTGGAGACAATTTTTTATTTCAGAAGGTAGAAAAAGCAACTAAGAGAGGCAATTCCAGATTTGATTTTGACAAAATAGGGAGGAACTGGTTGAGAATTTGAAAGTGGAAGGCAGCTTGGGCAAAAGTGATAATGAAATGGTAGAGTCCATGATTCTAAGGAATGGTAGGAGGGAGAACAGCACAATAAAGACAATGGCTTTCAAGAAGGCAGACTTTAGCAAACTCAGGGAATTGGTAGGTAAGATCCCATGGGAAGCAAACAGTTGGCAGTTTTTCAAAGAGACATTAAAGCCACAAGAGCAAACAATCCCACTATGTAGGAAAGATAAGAAGTATGGCAAGAGACCACCCTGCCTTAGCCAGGCGATCTTCAATGATCTAAAAATCAAAAGAGTCATACAAAAAGTGAAAACTAGGTCAAATTACAAAGGATGAATATAAAACAAACCACACTAATATGCAGGGACAAAATTAGAAAGGCCAAGGCACAAAATAAGCTCAAACTAGACAGAGACGAAGGACATAAAGGACATTCTACAAGAAGCAAGAGGAAGACCAAGGACAGGGTAAGCCCATTACTCAATGAGGGGGGGAAAAGAAGAACAGAGAATGTGGAAATAGCAGAGGTGCTTAATGACTTCTTTGCTTCGGTTTTCACCAAGAAGGTTGGTGGTGATTGGACATCTAACATAGCGAATGCCAATGAAAATGAGGTAGGATCAGAGGCTAACATAGGGAAAGAACAGTTAAAAATTACTTAGACAAATAAGATGTCTTCAAGTCAGGGCATGATGAAATGCATCCTAGAATACTTAAGGAGCTGACTGAGAGGATACCCAAGCCATGAGCGATTATCTTTGAAAAGTTATGGAAGATGGGAGAGATTCCAGAAGACTGGAAAAGGGCAAATATTGTGCCAATCTATAAAAAGGGAGAAAAGGATAACCTGGGAATAACACCAGTCAGCTTAACTTCTGTACCCAAAAAGATAATGGAGCAAATAATTAAGCAAGCAATTTGCAAACCTCTAGAAGATAATAAGGTGATAAGTAATAGTGTGGATTTGTCAAGAACAAATCGTGTCAAACCAACCTGATACCTTTCTTTGACAGGGTAACAAGCCTTCTGGATGGGGGGGGGGGGGAAGCAGTAGACATGGTATATCCTGACTTTAGTAAAGCTTTTGATACTGTCTCGCATGACCTTCCCTAATTTGTTTGTGAGAAATACAACCTAGATGGAGTTACTATAAGGTGGGTACAAAAATGGTTAGAAACCAGTTCCCAGAGAGTAGTTATCAGTGGTTCATAGTCATGCTGGAAGGGCACAATGAGTGGGGACCCGCAGGGATCAGTTCTGGGTCTGGTCTGTTCAATATCTTCATCAATTATTTAGATAATGGCATAGAGAGTACACTTATAACGTTTGCAGATGACACCAAGCTGGGAGGGGTTGCAAGTCCTTTGGAGGTTAGGATTAAAATTCAAAATGATCTGGACAAACGGGAGAAATGGTCTGAAGTAAATAGGATTAAATTCAATTAGGGAAAATGCAAAGTACTCCATTTAGGAAGGAACAATCAGTTGCACACATACAAAATGGGAAATGACTGCCTAGGAAGGAGTACTGAGGAAAGGGATCTGGGGATCATAGTGTACCACAAGCTATGTGTGAGTCAACAGTGTAACACTGTTTCAAACAAAAGCAAACATTCTGGGATGTATAAGCAGGAGTGTCATAAGCAAGACAAGAAGGAATTCTTCTGCTCTACTCCGCACTAATTAGGCCTCAGCTGGAGTATTGTGTCCAGTTCTGGGTGCCACGTTTCAGGAAAGATGTGGATAAACTGGAGAAAGTCCAGAGAAGAGCAACAAAAATGATTAAAGGTCTAGAAAACATGGCCTATGAGGGAAGACTGAAAAAACTGGGTTTGTTTAGTCTGGAAAAGAGAAGACTGAGAGGGGACATGATAACAGTTTGCAAGTATATAAAAAGCTGTTACAAGGAGGGAGAAGAATTGTTTTTCTGAGCCTCTGAGGCTAGGACAAGAAGCAATGGGTTTAAATTGCAGCAAGGGAGGGTTAGGTTGGACATTAGGAAAAGCTTCCTGTCAGGGTGGTTAAGCACTGGAATAAATTGCCTAGGGAGGTTGTGGAGTCATCATTGGAGATTTTTGAGAGCTGGTTGGACAAACATCTGTCAGGAATGGTCTAGACAATACTTAGTCCTGCCGTGAGTACCACTAGATGACCTCTCGAGATCCCTTCCAGTCATATGATTCTATATACCCCTGACTAAGTCTTGGGTGCTCTGCAGAAGGGGGCAAGCCCGGGGGCACTGTGGGTGCTCTGTGCACCAGTGGGGTGGCCCAGGGACACTAGGGCCACCCAGAAGATTCCGGAGGCCTGGGGTCTTCGGCGGCGGGGGGCCCCCGCTTCGGCAGTAATTCGGAGGCAGGGGGTCCTTCTGCTCCAGTACCCGCCGCTGAAGTGCCCCGAAGACCTGCGACGGGGGCCCCCCGCCGCCGAATTACCACCGAAGCGGGACCTGCCGCCTAAGTGCAGCCGGGTCTTTGGCGGTAATTCGGCGGCAGGGGGTCCTTCCGCCCCGGAGCGGAAGGACCCCCCGCCAGCGAAGTCCGGGAGCAGAAGCAGCTCTGGGGGCCCGGGCTCCGCGAGAGTTTTCTGGGGCCCCCGGAGCGAGCGAAGGACCCCGCTTCAGGGGCCCAGAAAAACTCTCGTGGGGGCCCCTGCGGGGCCCAGGGCAAATTGCCCCACTTGCCCCCCCACTCTGGGCGGCCCTGAGGGACACTGCGGGAGCTCTGTGGTGGGTGGAAAAGGCTTTTGACACCATCCCATATGACATCATCATAGGCAAACAACGTGATTTAAATAAAATTATTCTACGTTGTATACAAAACTGGTTGAAAGACTGTACTCAGAAAAAATAGTTATCAAAACAGTAGGGGGGGGAATATATAGTAGAATTCCATAGGAGACTGTCCTGGGTCCAGTACATTCATTATTTTCATTAATGACAAAAAAGGGAGAGAGTATGCTTATAAAATTTGCTGATGACACCAACCTGGGAGCACATTAATAGAAGTGTCTGATGTAAGACATAGAAAGTAACTGTCCTGCTCTACTCAGCATTGGTGATGCCTCAGCTGGAGTATTTTGTGAAGTTCTGCGCACCACATGTAAGAAAGATATGGACAAACTGGAGAAAGTGCAGAAAAGAGCAACAAAAATGATAAAACATTTAGAAAACCTGACCTATGCACAAAGGTTAAAAAAATGGGCTTGTTTAGTCTTGAGAAAAGAAGACCAAGGTGGGACCTGATAAAAGTATTTAATATGTTAAGAGCTAGGATAAAGTGACCAATTATTCTCTATGGCCACTGAGGGTAGGACAAGTAGTAATCATCTTAATCTGCAGCCCGGGAGATTTAGATTAGGTACTAGGATACATTTTTTAACTATACGGGTACTTATGCACTGCAATAGGTTTCCGAGGGAGGGTGTGGAATCCCTGTTCCTAGGTTTTTAAGAACAGTTTAGACAAACATCCTGTCACGCGTGGATTCAGATACACTTGCTTCAGTGCAAGGGGCTGGATTAGATGACCTCTTGGGGTCCCTTCCAGCCCTACATTTCCATGATTGACATTTCTCCAATTCACAGCTCTGGTATAATTGTCAACTCTTCTCCCCTCACAGAAAAGTTATAATGCTTCTTCCTCTAATACTCCAAAGCCCACTCATTCCTTTTGTCTACATTACCATAACCCTAGTTCAAGCTGTGATTCTCTCTCACCTCAGCTCCTGGAGCCTGCTCTTCTCATGCACATCCTCTGACTTCCACTTTACTTCACCTTTAATTCATCTACAGTGCTTCCATAAAAATAATTTACCTGGCCCCAAGGCTCTGACCACGTCTAGCACCTCTTCAAATCCATTAACTGGGTTTCCTGTAACTTTATCAGTACTAAACTCTTAGACCTTGATCTCATCATCAATGTACTGTTCTGTTTGAATCAATTATTGTTGTCCCCCTAACAAGGTCCAACTTTCCTGAGTAACTCCCCCTTTGGGTTCATCTCCAAACCTCCTTCCATGCTGTGCTGTGCAGCATAATGTGATTCTACTCTCTCCTCCTTTCAGTCCTTCTTGAAAACACAAGGATGAACCCTATTTGTTCAACCTCGATCCTGTCTTAACCTGTATAACAAGAATTCACATAATAGCTTTGGTACTAACATGACAGGAACCTACTCTTAACATATTCAGTTTCATTGTTTCCCTAACACACTGCCCTTCTCTGTATGATCTATTTAGCTCTGCACACAGCGACTTATCTTCCTCTCTATGAGGATGCAGCATGTTTGGCACTATACAAAAATAACTAGGTAACAAAATAAGAAATGGCTTGGATCCTAGCTAACAAGTGACTATCTCCCTCCCAATAACCTGCTATAACTGTTGAGGTCAGTTGTGGTACTCAGGATAACAGCCCCTAACTTTAGGTACCTGGGACTGGCTGACCAGTTCTCAGTGGCTGGTTCATGACTCAAATTCAGTTCTCCCACTGGTCCACCAGAATCTGAGACTGTTGAGCTTTAGGGTAGAAGACAAGCCATATGTCCTTTCTCAAATGTACAGTATTCTTCTGGGAAAAGGGGAAAACGGGAGTCTGCTGTGATTTTATTTTTGTTAGATTCTTGCAAAAAAAGTAGGAAAAATTGTAGCTGTATTACGCACATGATCTGAAATATGCAATGTGGTACATTTCATTAATCTAGAAAATAAAACTAATATCCACAATAGCTATCGTTTCCCACATCCCGCTGATTAGATTTCTTGAACCATACCTAATTTTTATACACCTCTAACTGAAATGATCTTCTAGAAAAGACAGAATAAGCTTGTCAGTATATCTGACATTGCTATTGAATCTGCCAGCATAAATACTAATGCTCCAACGGTATCTTTAATTCTACACATTTGTATCAGGGCTTGCTCAAGAGACTAATCAATGTTATCCCAGGCCACAAATTGTTATGGCATTATTATAAGAAATATTCCATTTTAATAATATGAGAGAGAAGAATTAAGTGTATGTCACATATTTGTGAATACACTTCAAAAATGTGAAAAAAATACAGACATTGAACAGAACACACACCAAAAGTAGCAAATATAAATATAATTTTCTATACACACACTGTACATCTAAAAAACTCACCCACAACTCTTGAAGGAGGTGCAGCATTATACATGCATAATGAATATCTTCAATACGCAAATTCATCTTTATGAAACAGTGCTGACCATATTACTCACAGGTGGGTAATAATTAATGCTCCTATCAAGTGTACATCAGATCGTCACTAAAGCTGTCACATTCCACTGGTACAACATTCCATTTTTAAACTGTCCTTCAATAAGTCCACTCACTTTTGTAGTCGCTGGTTCCACTAGTCTCTGACGGTGCCGTGTTGAGCTGAAATGGCTCTTCTGAGGCGGCCCTTCCTGACAGTGAATGGAAGACAGGAAGGGAAAAGAAGAGAGAAAAGGGAAGAGGATGGATCGTGGAGGGGATGGAATGAAGGATGGTCAGAGAAGGGAGAGGGAGAGTATTTAACTGAACTGTACTTTCACTATCTTTCTAAGAGCTTTATGAAATATATTCCACAGTTTCATCATATGCGTATCAGAGAAAAATGAAATTATTTTGCTTGTAACCTCATGAGGCTTCTATATATGTATTGTGTATGGACACTTAATGAGATAGCATGAATATAGATGACAAAGATACACACACTGAAGTTACAAAAGCTTTGTCTTGCCATTACCATGTACTTAAACTAGCAAGTAACGTATCATCAATTTTGAAAGTGCACAGAAAAAAAAATCATATGTAACCCAACTCGATCCATATTCTAACTGAAAACTCTGAAATCCCCTTAGTAAAAAAAAACCTCTTTAGATTTACATCCCTCGTACACATTTTTTAGAGCTCCAAAAGATGAATCAACTACATGATATTTTTCAGATTTACACTTAGCAGGTATGAGAGATTCATTCCTTCTTTTGAATGAACGGTTAAGTAGTGGGTTGTAAAAGACAACTGTTCTGGTTTATGGACCAGGATCTGAAGGAACACTCTGTTGGAAGAAATGCAGGTACGTAGTCCAAAATACAGGCACAAAAATTTTCTAGGTCGTTGGCTCACTTGCTTTGTAGACTGATTCCAGAAAAACTCAGCTGTTCGATTGTCAACAGCTGTTGCAGTTTTCATAAGAACAAGTGGAGACTGACTATTGTAACCTTTGGTACCCTATTTTTGCCATTCCTCATGGTCCCCCTTATGGACCATGGTAAATGTGAGAGTGACACCTCATAAAGAGCTGCTTCAACCAAGGGCTCCAGTATAGGCACCATTCTCCTCTAACCGCTTATCATGAGAGTTAAGATGGCTACTTTCCTTTCAGGGACTTTACCTCAACATGCTAACTTAAACTGTCTAAATAAGAAACAAGATTTATTAAGAAGAGAGAGAGAAAAATCAGATTAAAAAAAAACCAAAGGAGGCATGCATACCGTATAATCTGCATCTCTGCAAGAGATAAACTAAGCAAAAGTATCCGGTATTAGCTTCAGTAAAGAAATACAATGTTTTACATTTCAATTAATCACATCCATCTTTGGCAGGTCAGCTTATCAGATCCATATGACATCATCTGTTCTCCCTCTTTCTCCTCTTTATCTAACTCACCGCCCTGATACTCTCTTTTCAGGATTCTTTGAAGTGCCTGGCTCACCATACCAAACCCACCCCAATGAGGTGAAAACCCCAGCAGACTACACCATGGACATTGAATGAATTTTGAATATAGACAAGATTGTATTAGCAAATCTGAATGAACACTTTCAGTTCTCATTTATCTTCACTCTGACACCCTATACATACACCCTCTTGTTCTCTTAATTATGATGATATATCATTTTTATTGTATGGGTATTTGCCTAAGTATGCTCAGTTTGCTTTTAAAGCTATGATTCCAATTCATGTTCAATATTAATTCTACTTTATATCACATATGAATCAGACAAATTTAATCTGTCAAATATAAACAGGAGACTGCAGATGAAAGAGGAATGTGGGAAATGTCCTAATAATATCTTAAACATTTTCCTCTTCTAAAAGATGAAGAAGTGTTCCTGAACCTCTTTGTGAAGTTACAAAATACATCAATTTGACTAAAATAAATCAGATTTTACTGCCCATTAGAATATACCGTAAACTACACATCCACTGGTTCGAAAATTTCCTAGTTATGAAAGGAGTCAAAGTATTACTATGCTAATGATTTTCAATGCTGAATGAACTTAAATGCTAACTTCTGGGCAATATGTTTTTAATATCACAAGCTTTCATCTCTAATATCAGAAAATCCTTTTCTAGAGTACAACAGATTCCCATGCTTTGGGGACAAAAAGGTTAGGAAAACAGTTGTTGGTGTTTTGGATATTAACAATAATGCAATCCCTCCATAAAATGTACTATAAATATTTTATTTAAATAAAAAAAAAAGCTAGACAAAAATTAAATTGAGATGAGAATTGCCATATCTATTATCCAAGATGTGGAATTATAATAATTACCTTCTAGTTCTATCTAAAAAATGATTTTATATGCCATAGGTGAATCCATGTCACCCTTTTCCTGGTCCCAGCTTGATCTCATTAGTCAAGTACGAAGAGGTTGAGTCAGTACCAAAATGGAGGACTTCCAAGGAATATCTAATATCACATTCCGGGGCGCAATCCACACCAGGTTATGTTACCACCTGCCCTGTAACTTTATGTGCCCTCACAATGCTTTGCTGCTATCGCTCCCATATGGGCAGCTCATAGGCACCGACTTCTACTGCTCGACCCCTCTCTGCCCTTGACCCTGCCCTGACTCCACCCCAGCCCTGCCCCCCCTCCACCCCCATTCCCCAAAGTCCCCACCCCAACTGCACCCCCTTCCTGCCCCTATTCTGACTCCTTCCCCAAATCCCCGGCCTGGCCCTGCCTCTTCCCCACCTCCTCTCCTGAGCACACCACATGCCCACTCCTCCCCCTTCCCTCCCAGGGCTTGCTACAGCTGTTTGGTGGCAGCAAGCACTGGGAGGTAGATGGAGCGGGGATGAAGTGCACTCAGGGAAGGAGACAGAGGAGGAGGTGAGGTGAGGTGAGGTGGAGCAGGGCGGGGAACTTGGCTGCTGGTGGATGCAGAGCACCCACTCATTTTTCCCCATGGGTACTCCAGCCCCAGAGCACCCACAGAGTCGGCGCCTATGGGGCTGCTCACAAATAGCCCTCCAACATTCTGGCTTCCAGCAGCCTCCGTTACTACTTGCAGAGTGACCCTACCACATTCCCAGTCCCAAATTTCCCCAAAACATGTGCTCTGCTGCCCTCTCCTGGGCAGTTTAGATATTTTAGGTCTGTTGCCCCTATAAGGGGTCAACGTACAACAGCTTGCTCCTTTAATTGACATTACCAAACAATTCAGTTTAAAGAGAACCCTGCATTAGTTTTGATTATGGTAAATAAAACTTGGTTTATGCTTTGGTTACAAGCAGATAGGCTTTACCTGAGTACAAGTATAAGGCATTAAAGTTAGAAATGGTTACAGGAGAAACAAAGATAAAACACTTCATAGTAACTAAACTTAAACAAACTAGACTTGGATCAAGGTGAAATTTTTAATCAAACGTTCCTCACAGCAGGGCTGACCAAATTCTCAGTTCAGAACGCCTCCTTAAGTCCAAAGACTAGTTTCTTTGTCTTCTCAGGAGAGAGAGAGAGAATGAATATATATGTGGGGTGGTTTTGCCCCTCCTTTTTATAGTCCAATCACCCTCTGAAAGGCATTTTCCTGAGGGTTACCCCTAGATAAAGTTCCTTCCAGATGTAAGGATGGAGACATGGCGTCTTGTAGTGAAAGAGGTTCCACATTATGGTTTGTTAAAATGAAAATTGATCTGTTCCTGCCCCACTTCAGTGCCAAAAAATGACCACTTGACCAGTGAATGCCAGTCAACTTTGATGACACCTGGCTAGAGATGTCATCTTGTCCTTTGTCTTTGAAAAACTGGTATATCCACTCCTCAGACTAGTCTGGTAAACACATTTCAGTCATAACTTCATCTTATATTCATAACTTTACATATGAATGTTGTTACATTCATGTCACCATGATATTATTGACCAGAAAGTTATTAGTTTTCAAACAATACCTCACAAGGCATGTTTTGTACAAAAATTATTTCAATAGTGTGTAGGGTGTGACTACAGAGTTGCATGTGGTCACACCTCAGTATTGAGGGAAGTGGTGCTAATTCAGAAGGTGGTACTTTTCCAACTAAGTCAGTATTCAACTACAGCCCCAGACTAGAGCCAGGGGTCGTTTCTGCTGGAGATGAAGTCTGGATGAGATGTAAAACTTGAGCACTGGAGCATTACAAACCTCACAGCACTCTTCAGAAAAGTAGGAGTGTGAACCTGGTGTCCTGACCAAATTCCAATCTAGGCAAGTATATTCTGGAGTATCTAATTTCTCCAAAGTTTCATTTGGATGTGGCATTCCTCTTCCCCCTTCCTAAACACATTGAATAGTAGTACTCAGAACTAAGACAGTTGCTGCACGACATCTCAGCAGTGGCTATATTCTGTAGTGAATAAAGTGAATCCTTACTTACCTCACGCAGATACAGAATTGCTTAGCTAAAACATATGTAAAGTGCTTTGAAAGCCTTGGATAAAAGCTCACGTAGATATGAAAATCATAAAACAGTAACTGACTTCTGCACTGAGGATCACAGTATTAAATACACACTTACAATGAAACTATAAATTAATAGAATTCTAGGATGCTGTAGTTATTTTTGGTCCTCTTACATGAAGGTGAAATTTGTTTTTAATATTAGCTAATCAGGGAGGAGTAGAACTGGTTGTTACTATTAATTCTATGATGTTACACTGAATTCAGAATATGGAAGCTCACCATTTCCTCTGAAGTAATTTTTAAGGTAAATAAAAGTGTTTGAATTCTTTTCTGATTGGGTCACCTATTTTCTAACTGGATCAAATAAATCCTTAACATAAAAAAAACAAGATTCACAAACAGGTTTTTTGTTTGTTTGTTTTTTGGGGAGGGTTTTTTTTGTTTGTTTTTTTTCCCAGTTACAAGCAAGAAAGAAAAAATGGCAGGACAGCCTTAATTAGTACTCTTATGAATTTAATCAACTGTGGTAATGAAGGAACTGTACTTTTACACCAAAAAGTAAGTTTAAAAAAAATCCAAAATCCAGTCTAAACCTAGGTCACCAGCTGAGTTTGGCACTCTTTAGTTGTTAGACATGAAAATCCTGACATCCAGAATAAAACTCAATAAATGTAACTTCCATGCTCTGTATAATTTTGACCTACTACAATGTATTTATTTGGTGCTCACTTTTCTTATAGGTGCCAGTTGCAGGCAAAAGATTGCTTATTATTGCTCTGAAATGGTTTGTACAAAGTCAGGTTTCTGGGTAAACTATAGGATTCAGCTATCTATGAATACTATGAATAATAATACCTCAGGGAAACAGATTCAGCAGCCGTTCTGCCACTATATATGGCATAATATTAGACTCCGGCTTTGGTATATTATAAATTCACATTGCTCCCCATTATCTTTAATTTTCTATTTGGAAAGAAAAACTCCTGCATGCACCCTGCCTGAGTGCACGCCTCATTCAGACCCCAGCTACATACCCAATAGCCTGATTTTTATATATGGTCCTGGATTCCAGGTTCTGAAAAGAGCCTATATGAAGGCCACAGGGTCATTATATAAAATGCATTATAATGTATATTCTGGGCAATAAATACCCATAGTTTACGCTTACCTAGAACAATGCATATAAATATTTCTAAGGATTTTGCAAACAAATTTATTTTACATTGTGAGATAATTTCGACTTATTCGCACCAATTTACAGACAGGAAACATAAGCACAGATGTCTTGTCCAAGGTCACAAACGATATTTGTGGCAAAACTGGGAATAGAACCCAGATAGAAGGAGAAAAGACAGGGATTACATAATTAAGAACATACAATTGCTTTTGTTGCTACTACACATGTTCTTCAGGGTAACTTTTTAATGACTTATTAACAAGGGAGGACTAGAACACACGAAATGATAGTTTTCTGGAGAAACTTGAAGGAGTAGATGAAGTAGCCATGGTAGATCAGATCAAGATGTAGGGTATGGGGAAGGACTGAAGAAAGTTCAAGACCGAATAAGAAAAAGAAAAAAATGTGGTTAGTTGTGCAATTTGAAAGGAAGGATATTGTCAGGATAGTCAATGTTAGGATCAGAGCAAGCAGCAGAAGTAGAAGTATTATTAAGTTCCATCTTTAACATTTGAACTGCAAAGCTCTCTCTCAAATGCACACATTACCTTTAGTGTTGTATAATTGTAGAATCATAGAAATGAAAGACTAGAAGGGACCTTGAGAGTTAATCTAGACTACCCTCTGCGCTGAGGCAGACCCAAGCATATCTAGACCATCCCCAACAGGTGATTCTAACATAGTGGACCACAAGCTAAATATGAGTCAACAGTGTAACACTGTTGCAAAAAAGGAGAACATCATTCTGGGATGTATTAGCAGGAGTGTTGTAACCAAGGCACAAGAAGTAAAGCAAGATGTGGCTAAATTGGAGATGTGGATAAACTGGAGAAAGTCCAGAGAAGAGCAGCAAAAATGATCAAAGGTCTAGAAAACATGACCTATGAGGGAAGATTGAAAAAAATTGGGCTTGTTTAGTCTGGAGAAGACTGAGCGGTCACATGATAACAGTTTTCAAGTACATAAAAGGTTGTTACAAGGAGGAGGGAGAAAAATTGTTCTTGTTAACCTCTGAGAATTAAATTGCAGCAAGGGAGGTTTAGGTTGGACATTAAGAAAAATTTCCCGTCAGGGTGGTTAAGCACTGAAATAAATTGCCTAGGGAGGTTGTAGAATCTCCATCATTGGAGATTTTTAAAAGCAGGTTAGACAAACACCTGTCACAGATGGTCTAGATAATACTTAGTCCTGCCATGAGTGCAGAGGACTAGACTAGACGACCTGTTGAGATCCCTTCCAGGCCTATGATTCTCTGAAACCCATCTAAACTGAGAGTTAGAATGAAAATGACGACAGAGTGGCTATAGTTAAACACTAGTGTCATTGTAACAAAACATGCCAACTGTTGGATATTTTGTCTGATAAAAAGTTACACTCTAGGACAAGCATCAGTAGAAAACTTTAATTCCCTAAATGATTAATCCCCTGTTTATTCTACACAAGGTTCCTTGGCAAACCCTATACTGCAAATGGATTGTTTGTTACATCCTAAAGTCTAAAACCAGGCAATGTTATTTTTTGCCTGACAAATCTTATCTTGATACTATTATAAAAATGACTGCCATTTGAAACTGTTTTTGCATGTTGTCAGTACATTTCCACACTGATTGTCTAAATACCTTGTGGAATACAAAGGAGGTGGGGCAGGGGGAGTAAGTACAGGAGAGTGGGTGAGAAGAGTACAAATACACAAAAAATGAAAATCTGAATAAATTAAAAATAAAAAGACATCTTCCACAGTAAAAGTGAAGATACTCTCACATACGCAGAATGTGCTAATCTTAGTCAGATTTGTCTCTAAAACCTTAAACCCGAAATAAATCCTGTAGAATTCAGTAAATACTCAAAGTTTATCTTTGAACAAGGCTTCTCTCAATTTTAGCAACATTTTATACTTTAGATTCCATCAATTCTAACAATGCAACACAACCCCACTAACATTAGTCTTCACCTGTAACACACTATAGTCAGTATTAATTAATGCGAATGACACTAAGTCAAGTTTCTCTGTAGCTGGAGAGGGCATGCCTAGAGAGACCATTTCCTACACAACAGAGAGCAGTGGTACAGACTTTTAATTCTCTGCAAATGTAAAAATGCTCCTTCCCAACTGTGTGGGAGCTCTCCACAAGCCTTATCATCTCTCCCATTCATTAGCAGGAGCAGCCCAGATATTCAAGGCCCAGCAGTGAAATCAGGTGCTGGGGATTTTTGCACTCCCAATCACCCATAAGTCAATGGTAATGTTTTCACCTGCAGAACAGGTTTTAACCAGGGTTTTGGAAAATCTGACATAGTTAGTCCTCAGCTAAACTTGCAGTTAAACAGTGTTCACTTCACTAGCTGCTGGTGCAATAACGTCTGGTCTACATTTTAATTTTACGGTATAATTTTGGCAGGGGTGTCATTTTTTTACTGAAGCAGTTATATTAGCATAAAACATGAAAGTGGTATAATTGTATCCCCTTCCCACATGGAAGTAGCTACACCAATACAATGCACCTTTATACTGATAACTGCATCCAAAACATGAGGGCTGTACCACTTTAAACCATACCAGGTATAGTTAAAGCAGTACAGTCTTCTAGGGCAGGGGCGGGCAAACTTTTTGGACTGAGGGCTGCATTGGGTTTTGTAAATTGTATGGAGGGCCCGTTTAGGGACAGGGTCGTGGCCTGGCCCCCACCTCCTATCTGCCCCCCCGGGACTCATGCCCCATCCAACCCCCCCATTCCCTGATGGTCCCACTGAGACTCCTGCCCCCATTCAACCCTGTTTCCCCCCGGCCACCATCCACACCCCACCCCTTAACCACCACCCTGAACTCCCCTGCCCTCTATCCAACCCCCCCTGCTCCCCGCTTGGAGCACCAGTGGTTGGCGGCGCTATAGCTGCGCCACCTGGCTGGAGCTGGGCCATGCTGCCGCCACCACCACCACACAGCACAGAGCACTGGGTCAGGCCAGGCTCTGCAGCTGTGCTGCCTCAGGAGCTCACAGCCCCACTGCCCAGAGCATTGCGCCAGCGGCGGAGCAAGCAAGCTGAGGCTGTGGGGGAGGGGGGACAGCAGGGGAGGGGCCGGGGGACACCCTCCTGGGCCAGGAGCTTGGGAACCGGCGGGGACGGTCCCGTGGGCTGTAGTTTTCCCACCCCTGTTCTAGGGTACACAAGACCTAACAGTTAATTTTGCTACTGTAGGGGCCAGAGTAAACAGGAGGAGGGGCAATGGCAATTCCATTGGCAGGCACTATTTAAACACCTATCAGGTATGTGATAAATTCCAAAGTAGGAGCACAATAGAAGGAAACATTACTATACAAGGGGAGTAAATTGAAAAACATTGCAGCAATTAGGCCCTGTCACTGGGTGGCTGGTCTCTTAAGTCAGGTTGGGCCAGCCCGACCTGTGATCAATCAAATAGGGATCAGACGATAGCTTGAAGGTCATCTGATCCTTGAAAAAGCCAGCAAAACCAGAGCTCAGTTGCTGGGGAAAGTTGTAGGAAGCAGGCTGGCTCCTGCAGGAATCCCTGAGTTGGGGAAAGAGGACAGTTCATATATACACTCAGAGGGTACATCTACACTATGATGAAAAAGCACAGCCTCAGAGCCTGGGTCAACTGAATCTGGCTCAGGCTGCAGGGCTAAAAATTGCAATGCAGAAGTCAGAGAGGTAATCTATCTGTTCGTAACCATCTGAAGTAAGAGGTCACAGCAGTATTCTACACGGCTGGAGGCAGAGGAGAATGGGCAGGCTAAAAAGAAGAGGACTGGGAGGAATTCAAATCAATATCAGGTTCTCTGCATGGAAACTTTGGAAGATACCTCTAAAGAGCCAGCAGGTCCAAAGGAAGTATGAGAAACATGTGGATGGGCAGCTCAGCCCAACTTGTAAGAAAAATCAAGCTTGCTCATAAACAGTTCTCCAACTGTCCAGGGAAAACAGACAATCCTTGTTGGAGATTCAATACTCAGAAGAATTGAAAGAATGTTCTACAAGGGAGAGGAAAACAACAGGACAGTGTGCTGCCTTCCATGAACCAAGACATGAGACCTCACTCTAAGATTGGACAGTCTTCTGAAGTTGATAGGCAAGGATCCACTGGTGATGGTTCATATCAGTACTAATGACACTGCATCCTGGGATATCTTGCAGATACAGTTTATGGCTTCAAGGAACTCGAAAGCGTGCTAAAGAAGAAGAATGTCCAAGCAATCCTCTCTGAGATCCTTCCTGTCCCACAACTGAAGGAAGACAGAAGGCAGAAGATTCTGGAAGTGAACTGCTGGCTATGTAAGTGATGGAGGGTTTTGGTTTTGTAGAAAATTGATCCACCTTCTATGGAGAGAGAGCTGTATAGTATGGACAGCATCCACCTCAGGAGAAGGGGGACCAATCTCCTTGGGGCCAGGCTGGCTACAATAGTCAGGTGGGGATTAAATAGCAAAAGGGGAGGGTAAAAAGAGGGAATATATGAGCACGCAGCACAAAATTGGGATGTTGAGAACAACACTAATTAAGAAATTAAAGGGCATGAAGAGAAGAAATTCTTCAACTGCCCAATGTTAGGAGCCTGGGAAGCAAACAAGAGGAATTGGAATTGCTCCTTTATGAGCATAAATTCATTCTAATTGGTACTACTGAAACCTGATGGGATGAGTCCCATGACTGGAATGTTAAAATCAATGGTTATAACCTATTTAGGAATGATTGAGTAGGCAAAAGGGGAAAGGGGTGACCCTCTGTCAAAAATGGCATTACCTGTTTTCAAGTCACTGATAACTTGGAAGAAAATGATTTTGAATACTTATGGATCAATGTCTTAATAGATAAAGCACAAGATGGGGTACTGGTTGGTGTCTGCTACAGAACACCAAAACACACTAGCAAACAGAATGACCACCTACATAGGCACCTATCTATAAAGTGTAGGAAGAAAACCTGTCATCATGGAGAGCTTCAATTTGAGTGACATGCTGGAGGTTTCATACTGCCAGTATAAAAACATTCTTGGAATTTCTAAACATTATAAATGGCAATTTTCTAACATAAGAAGCATTGCAGCCAACACAGATAAAGAGGAGCTTATCACAGAACTAAAATTAATGTAGCTTACATAAAAGTGATAACAAGTGTTCACATTTATAATATGCAAACAGAATGAAGTCCAGACTAGTAATATATATACACTTGGTGCTTTAATACAGCCAATTTCACAATGCTGAAAACAATTATGAGCCAAATCAGCTGGGAGGAAGAATTTAATCAGAGAAATGTGAATGATAATTGGGAATAATTTTAGAATACCTTACTAGATGCTCCTATCCCACAATTGAGGAAGAAGGCTGTGGTGGTTAAAAAGACTGACCCGGTATAGAGAGGGAAGTGAAGGCAGCTGTTAAAAAAAAGGTTTTTAATGAAAGAAAGGGGATATTGACAGTAATGAATATAAATCAGAAGTTAGGAATTGCAGAAAATTGGCAAAAGAGGCCACAGGACACAAGGAGAAATCCATGGCCAGCAGAGTTAAGGACCATAAGGAGATTTTTAAAAATATATTGGGGGGGGGACGACTGCCAATGGTATCAGTCCATCACTAGATGGAAATGGTAGAATTATCAATAATAATGCAGAAAAGGCAGAAATATTCAATAAATATTTCTGTCCTGTATAGTCTGATACAGTATCATCATATGGTGGTGGTAACATTCTTTCCATGCCATTAGTATTGCTAGAGGATGTTAAACAGACTCTACTAAAGTTAGACAATTTTAAATCAGCTGGTCCAGATAACTTGCATCCAAGAGTTTAAAAAAAAAACTGGCTGAGGAGTTCTCTGGACTGTTAATGTTGAATTTCATTAAGTCATGGAGCACTCGGGAAGTTCCAGAAGACTGGAAGAAGGCTAATGATGTGCTAATTTTTAGAAATTATACACGGGATGACCCAGCCTGACATTATCAATCCCAGGCAAGATAATGGAGCACCTGATACGGGACTCAAAGAATTAAAGGAAGGTAATGTAATTAATGCAAATCATAGTTAATAATGTTGACATAGTATACTTAGACTTTTGTAAGCCATTTGAATTGGTACCACATGACATTTTGATTAAAAACTAGAAAGATATAAAGTTAACATGGCACACACTAAATGGATTAAAACTGGCTAGCTGATAGGTCTCAAAGTGTAATTGTCAATTGGGAATTGTCAGTGAGCGGGGTGTGTTTCTACTAGGATCCCGCAAGAATTGGTTCTTGGGCCTATACTATTCAACATATTGTATCAACAACCTGAAAGAAAAACAAACAAAATCATCACTGATATATTTTGCAGATGGCACACAAATTTGGGTAGTGGTAAACAATGAAGACAGGTCTTTGATTCAGAATGAGCTGGATTGCTTGGTAAACTGGCACAAGCAAACAATATGCATTTTAATATGGTTAAATGTAAATCTATGCATCTAGGAATAAAGAACGTAGGACATACTTTCAGAATGGGGGATTCTATCCTGGGAAGCAGTGATTTGGGGGTTGTGGTGGATAATCAGCTGAACAGGAGTGTGACGTTTGAGTAGGAATAGAAAGCTTATTTTACATCTGCATTTGTCACTCATGTGACCATTGCTGGAATACTGTGTCCAGTTCTGATGCTCACAATTCAAGAAGATTGTTGATTAATCATTCTTGTGGATCTTCTCTGAACCCTCTCCAATATAAGGATTAGAAAAAGTGCTTCAGGAGCTCAACCTATTTAGCTTAGAGAGAAAAAGTTACAAAGCTGGCTTTCTTTCCTACTTGTGCTTCAACAGATTTGTAAAGTAAATTCCAGATACAGGATGAATCAGTTAAATCTGTGCAACCCCACTGAATGCACTTAAAGGGTGCGACACTGGGGTTCTAAATGAGGACAGCGGAATTACACGAATGTATGTCACCCGCTGCACAGTGTGCATTACAAGTCTCCTTTTATACCCAATCCCAAAGTGAGAGTCTGTCATAGCCCTTAGATACAGAGTCAGCTCATTTAGTTAAACAACTCCTGCTTAGCTCTGGAAGCCTTCAGTTCAATCCCAAGTGTGGTAGTTAGAAAAAATTGTGAAGGGAACACATTTGATATGGAAGTCATAGACAAACAACCTGAAGCTTTGACACATCATTTAAACAGAGACAAAATTCAGCTTCACTCTCGAGACAAAAAATAGAGGATTCAAATTCCCTCCCTCCCACCCCCCACAAGTTAAAATTTAAGGAAGTCTGTCACAAGTTAATATGGTGGTCATGCTACACTTGTGTTTTACTGAAGAGAAATAAGCAGACAACAGTTTTCACCCTCCCTTATAGCCTGTTATTCTTACTTATTCATACTACAAAAATAGAGCTGTTCAAAGAAACATTAATGAAACCATATTCCGTCAGAACATGCAGTTCCACTGAAATTAAAAAGCTTCATGAAATCAGGTCTTCACTTTTCTCAGAAAACTGAGAAAGAGTTCCAACAATGTCAAAATATCCCATTTTGACATTTTTTGGAAGGAAATGTTTTTATTTGTTTTTAAATGACTTCATTTTGAATTTTATTATATAATGCAACAAATATAAAACAAAAAGTTGAATCAAAATGAAATGTTTTGATTAACCCCCTAAATATTTGTAGGAGGTGATTTTCCTTCAGAGAATTCCAAGATGTTTAGTATTTGCTCTGATTTGAAATTAAGACAAATCTTGAAATCTTTCATAAAAATAGACCTGTCTTCCATACAGCTCTACTAAAACAAGACTAACAGTGTCTCAGTGACATCATGAATGTATAGTTCTGCAAACATATGAAAGCCCAACAGAAAAAGTATAACCACAAAGGGAAAAAAGGCAAATAAAAGAAGAAAGCAGCCTGGAAAGTAAAAATATAATTTTAAAATATATTATTCTTGCTGTGACTATTTAAGATCACTCCTTGTGGTTTCCTATTACCTTGAGAGGACTTTCCACCATGGGGTACAGGAACAGTGAAAGTTCTAAGACATAGCATTGCAAGCTGCAACAGTTTGCTTGTGAATACATTACGCACTCATCTCCCACACACACACTTTCTTTAAAATTGTGAATTAGTGATACAACTTAAGACACTTTTGATACATCATCAAAATTATAATCTTGTTCCTTTATATATTAATAAATCTCAATATACTGCAAAAAGGAGTAGTATTTCTACATGTGCACAGCTACTGGAGCTCATTGCGTATTAGCTGGAGTGCTTTCCACCACCTATTTATTAGACAGATCACTGAAAGCCAGTCACTGAATTTTCAGTCAGTCCAGGGTCATATTCTGACCCACATGCCTTACAGGGAGATCTCTCTTTACGAGATCTATTGGAGGTCGGTAGGAACGAGTTGTGTCTGGGTCATTGTTGCTAGGCAGATGCACAATTAGCACTCCACACCCTGAAATTTCTGGAATTGGGTGTCGTAGTTTTGGGTATTCTCAACAGGTTCCTTGTTGCTGGACTCAGACTCCATGAGGGTAAGTAGTCAGGGCAGCTGCTTACAAAAGTCCATGTGCCCTGTGTGGATTGAAAGAAGATGAGCCACAGAGAAGAATACAGGCTGTTTTTCCCTGACTCTGAAGCATTTTGCATCAAGTTAAGGATAGTGCTAACCCTTCATCCGGGAAGCCCTGGCAATGTTAATATTAGAAAGGGGAAATTGGGAGGGGAAAACTAATTTCTTTTATTTTAATTGTACACTTGGAATGTTGTTTGATTTTAATCAAACTGTTTTAGTTGTCTCATCTAGTAATAAAAACAGGAGTACTTGTGGCACCTTAAAGACTAACAAATTTATTTAAGCATGAGCTTTCGTGAGCTACAGCTCACTTCTTCAGCTCACGAAAGCTCATGCTTAAATAAATTTGTTAGTCTTTAAGGTGCCACAAGTACTCCTGTTTTTTTTGCGGATACAGACTAACACGGCTGCTACTCTGAAACTTGTCAACTAGTAATATTCACTAACTCTTCTCTTATTTGAATGTGATGATGGGGAAAAGGGTCATTTATATTTTGCTATTCTCAGTTTTGTATTTTTCTTTTAAGAGGGTGTTTTAAACTGAGTTGTTGGTTACTTAGGCCGTGTTTACACTGCCACTTTTGTTGCTATAACCGTATAGCATGTTGCTCAAGGGTGTGGAGAAAAAAATATACAGCCCCAAGTGACGTAAGTTACACCAACAGAAGCGCTGGTGTGGACTGTGCTATGTCAGCAGGAGACACTGTCCTGCTGACATAGCTACTGACACTCAGTAGGGGTGGTTTAATTATGTCAACATGAGAGCTCTCTGCTGTCAGCACAGAGCAGCTACTTGGGACATCTTATAAGCTCTCTAGTGTAGACATGGCCTTAGTTAGCTAACTGAGTGATTGCAGCAGAGGAAGAGAAAGTCTGTATGGAGTCCAACTGGAGATTTCTATAAGCAAGTTGTTGCAGTGCTTTTGACTCAGAAAACTGTATAGCTTTTGATGATCACAGATTGTAACAGACTCAAATGAACTCAACCTTAGCTTTTGCGAATTCTGAGTTACTTCTCACTGTGTTTCTGTGGAGACTCACCTGTTTACATTTAATTTGTTTTCTTTATGCTTATGTACAACTGTGAAGATGATGTATGTGGATTATAAAGTATCCATGTTATGTTGAAAAAAATAAATTATTTATCATGTTGCTTTATCATTGTAAGATTCTATGAAGTTGGTACTTAAAAATTAAGTTAATTCCTTTTGTTCTTTTTGGACTTGATTGTGGGGAGGTTGACCCTGTGCAATTCTTGCTGAAAACCCTCAGTGACTGAATTCTGGGTTTCCATGTGCTTTTCCATGGGAGTTGTGTTTTTACTGGCACTGGAGAAGGACATTGAAGTAAACTCTACTCCACCCAAAGGTTACACTATCATGAGTGTTTCATTCACTAAGAGTGATGATGAATGTCAGTGGGTGGGACTTTATTAAACCCTGTGCATTGCTCTGTCCATGTGGCTGAGTTGCTTCCAGCCCATCTCCTCACATCTCTGTTCCCCTAGTGTCCCATCAATAGCAGACCCCCCCAGGGACCATGAGCCTTCTGACTTCAGTTCCATTTATCATGATACAATGGGCAGTTCAAAATGCTTCCAAATTCTTAGGCTGTAGAATTGTCCATCACCCTGTCGATTAATATAAACAAAGCAGTGCTCTCTTTTAAAGGCCATTATCTCTAAAACAGAGGTAGAAGAATTCAAGCCTGCCACACAGAAGATGTGGGTTTATTCCTGGCTATGCCAACTTATTTCTGTGTGACCTTGAGCAAGTCACTTAATCTTTCTGGGCCTCAGTTTACCAATCTATTGAAAGGGGATATTAATGATAAGGATCAATAAAAGGGAGCAACTTGGGAAACACTAATGCTGAAAAAGCTTGGGATAATAGTAGATAATACACGAGTTTGAGTTTGCATTGCTATACGGTTGCATATCTGGTCAGTGCCATTTTGGGCTGTCCATGCAAGGAGATCACATCACAGACCAGCAAGATAATAATCCTGTTTCTTACAGTTTGGTTCAAGGTGGTAATAATACAATTCCATATGTTACTTTATGCTACTGCACCTAGAATATTGCATTTAATCCCACAAGTACCAGGCTATCAAAGAAAAGCGACAAAAATGCTTTCCAAATCACTGAAAGAATAAAAAAGATTTCCATATGGTGTAACTTGGTGAATTGAAGACCAAAGAGGCAAAAGGAGGCATTGAGAACCTACCAACATTTGAAGGGTGTAAACACCATGGAGAGAGAGAATTATTACGTAGGGTGAAACACAGGGGCATAACTGGAAATAACAGCACGTAACAGAGAATGGATTAATTTAGACTGAATTGGAATAATCTCCATAGGGAAATGTGAGGTGCCTGTACTTTTTAAGAACACTTGAGCAACACTCTAGAAGATAAGCTGCATGGAACAATTCTGCACTCGTGTGGGATGTACTGAATAATCAGACTGTTTTCCCTTCTTTACCTCTATGATCCCTCACAGAAATGTTGTGAAGCTAAACCCATTAGTTTTTGTGAAGTGCATAGAGCTCTTCTGAGGAAAGGTGTTATATAACACGAACTAGAGCTGGGTCCAAGCTACAAATTCAGACAAGTTTTTCTGAGGGTCCAGGCAAGTGCAAGGTAGTACATTTCTTATTAATGATAAGCCTTCACTTTTTGCTAACCTCATTTGCCTCCAACAACGGGTCATCAAGTCTCACACTGTACCAAGCCAATAGACTGATCAGAAAAGTTATTTCTATTAAAGAACAATCTCACAGCTACCACATCTGACTATAATAGATCAGAAAAGTATATTTACAGAATTTTTAAAAGATATTTTTCAACTACTGTATTTATTATTTTCTCAGAGTATTAGCAAGTATAGCAGAACATTCAGTCAATGCCTCACTTTAAATTAAGAAAAAAAATGTGTCCAATTTCTACTTCAGGTCTTAAAACATTAATAAAATTGTAAACTTTAAATTGTAAATTCTGTAAACTAAACTGTAACAGAGCCTGGGCTGTAGCAAGAACTGGCAAAGGAAAAATACATCAGCGATAACTTGCTGCATCTCATTCTTGCAGCACTAATATAGATGTTTTATAAGAACAGCCATACTGGGTCAGACCAATGGTTCAGCTAGCCCAGTATCCTGTCTTCCAACAGTGGCCCATCTCAAACGCTTCAGAGGGAATGAACAGAATAAGGCAGTTATCGAGTGATCCATCCTCTATCCTCCAGTCCCAGCTTCTGGCAGCCAGAGAGTTAGGGACATGGAGTTGCATCCATGGCCATCTTGCCTACTAACCACTGATGGATCTATCCTCCATGAACTTAACTACTTTTTTAAACTCAGATATACTTTTGACCTCCATAACATCCCCTGGCAATGAGTTTCATAGGTTGGGTGAATACCACCTGGCCCTGGTAATTTATTACTTTTTCTATTTATCAATTTGTTCCAAACCTCCTCTATTGACACTTCAATCTGGGACGGTTACTCAAAAGAAGGAGTCATGTATGGGAATCTCCCTCACATCATCTGCAGTGAAGACCAATGCAAAGAGTTTATTTAGCTTCTCTGCAATGGCCTCATCTTCCTTGAGTGCACCTTCGGCACCTTGATCATTCAGTACCTCCCCAACATTTAGCAGGTTTCCTACTTAAAAATGTTGCTGTTAATTGCCCTCCAAATGCTTTTTTGGCCTGCCTAATTACCCTTTTACATTTGACTTACCAGAGTTTATGCTCCTCTCTTTTTTTCCCCTCAGTAAGATTTGACTTATTTTTAATGAATATCCTTTTGCCTCTGACTTTTATTCTGCTGGTTAGCCATGGTGGCATTGTTCTGGTCCTCTTACATTTAAAACAAAAATGTGCAACTAATGGATTAGCTCCAGTTGCTTGACCGTCTAAAGCCATTAGTCTGCAGGATGCTCTCCTATTAACACTGCTAGTCATGGCAAAGTTACTCCTTTCTCCTACTGCATCCTGTTGAACAGAGATAATCGTTATGGCTGTTATTTGCATAAAAGACACTGCAGTGTTGTGAGGGGAGCAGGGGTGGATAAATATTAAACCAGATTCTCTTCAATTATTACATGTTTTTCCTGGTGCTTTAGTAGGAAAACAAACAAAAAATAGTGAGTTCATATTTAAAGTTTCTAGAATGGCCCGCATTGTAGAAATGCATCAATTTAGAAGTACCAGGATTCCCTCCCCCACAACCCCAGCATCTTGTTAGAGCCTAAAGACAAGAACACACTGCTTTATGCAACTATAAGCCTCACAACCAGCTTTACTGGGTTCAGCATGAAAGGAGGATGGCACTGATCTGCACTGTCTAGGCTCACTACCAGACAGAAAAAAAAAAAAAAAAAGCAAGCTAAAACCACATGCTATAAGTTTATAACCATTTAGGGTCAATTCTAAAATTCCGATTTTACTGTTACTGTTGTAGCATTCATCATGTGAAGAGGGCACCGTCCCTAAACTGAAGAGCTTACACTCCAAGTAAACAAAACAGAGGGAGCATAGGAAAAAGGAGTCCAATGTACCAGGAAAATGGACAGATGACTGGCCACATTCTCCAAAAACATATTTTTAATTTTGCAGGCAGAGATCTTCACCAATTATTTCAGAGCCTTGTCATAGGTGCCATAGCAGGAGTCTTCTGTTGGGATGTGAATGAGAAGATGGCAGTGGCCTTACAAGGATAGCTCAAGGTAGACATTCTATATTGAGGGGATGGCATAGAAGAAAGTCCAGACAACTGCGTTAGAAGGACAAAGGGGCACAAAAGCTGGCATCATTAGCCGAGTTGAAGGGAGGCAATGTAAAAATGGATATATAGGGAGAGGAAAAGTTACACAGAAACTTGAAGACAAGGAGAAGGAGGATGAACTTGATGTTGTAGAGGAGAGTTGGAACTTGAAGCAGGGGTAACATCCAGACCAATGAGTAAGGAAGACGATCTACCAGGAACATATTTTCAGTTAATGCAGCTTCTTAAGCCAGAGGTTGCCATCTTTTGCAGATCAGAACAGAGACTCATGTGAAATGGCTTCAAGTACCTTGTGTATATTCTGCCAAGTGTCAAACAAGAATGATCACTGCAACCAAACCACCCATGAGAGCCATCAAAGCTGCATAATTAGGTTCAGATATCTATGAGGCATGTCAATACAGTCCACGGATTAGAAAGCTATATCAAACTATAAGAATGAACAAAACAAAGCTGAGAATACTTCAGAAAGTAAATGGGATTGAGGTGAAGACAGGAATACAGCAAGAAAAGAAAAGGGCACCAGTAAAATTCCATATTCGGTGATCAACTATATATTGGCTCAGTGCAAGATCTTCCCCTTTCCACTCCCAGCCACCACAGTGCCCACCCATCTCAAGTAAACTGTAGATTTTGATCACCTTGGCCTTAGAACAACTCCAAATTGTAGCCAACAGACAAGTGCAGTTGTTCAGGGCAAAACTGATAAAATGTGAAGATGATACGCAGATTCATGCCTGCATGTCAAATCTGCTATTTTTCAACATCAAATAGTATGAGATATTGTCTAATAACCTAACCTATTTGATCACTACTAAACTCACACCCGGTAAATTACTACAATCTTTTGTGCATCAAAAAAAAGGTATTGCTTGCTCTTGAGTGGGTGGAGATAGCCAAGACATCAACTAATCAATAAAAATGAATCCAGGTAACATGAATACAGATTTCAACTTGGGCATGATATTAACACCTCTTACATTTTCCTCTACACTGTTCTTTCATTTTACTTATGCGTTTACTAATCTTGCAAAAAGAGAAATCACTTAAAACTAAGACATTGTTCATAAAAAGCATTAAATTCTACTAGCAACTTTCCAGGTAAGGAGTAAATTTTCCAAAGAAATGTGCCTGAGCTGCACTCTCAAAAAGCACCACAAAATCCACTGTGATCCTGCTGAGTGTAAAAATCAATGCGTAGCCCTAGGCATGTGACTCTCTCACAGTTTTCAACACAGTTACATTTGTATTCTCAAACTCAGCCAAAGGATTTCCAGTTTTTGGAATCAGAGATCACTAAAAAGGTAGACAAGGTTAAGTTCCTGAAGAGAGCATTTTAAGCACACAGTTATATATGCAAGATTGTGAATGTGCAAAAGCAATGATCTTCTGTTACACAAGGATTCTGTTTCAATTACAGTTTCATGATTATTTTAAAAAAAATTTTTTTTTGCAGACCCAGTTCTGATCATTACCCATTTGAGACACTCACTTTTAGCTAGCTTCTCACAGCTGCTGGAATTAGATTTTTCTCCTTCCTCTTCAGTGGTTTAATTAAAAGAAATTAATTTTAATGAACCAATACCAAAAGTAAATTCAAACAAAAACAAATGAAATCAACTCCTTGTACACTGCTTTACAATTAGCAGTTTTGATTTTTCTCTTTTTTGACTGCAGTCTCTCCACTTTTCTACTCTGCCTTCCCTCTCAATCATGTTCTGTTTTATTGTGCTAGACTAAGTTTCTTGGGGCCAGGCCCTTGTCTTCCTACTTAATATAGTACTTTGCAGTGGTACATAAACAATAACAGCAGTATGATAACATATACCCCTGAAATTCTGGTTCTTTAAGTTAACCCTCAAAAAATAAAAAAAACCAAAACACCAACACCTGAAAGACTGCAAAAGTTTGACGTAACACACCATCTATCTCTAGAAGCAGCTTACTAAAATGTGTGTTCCATATACCAATCCAGTGTGTGCATTCTACAAATCCATCTGGATACCAGATATCTGAAGACAAGTTCCACCATAATAATGTAAACCTCAAGGTCATTACAGGCAGCACTGGTAGTTAAGGTTGCCTGAATTTCCATGATCAGAGTTGCTCTCAGTTGCTTAGATCTTTGCCAAACTTTAACTGTTTGGACTGCAATTCTCCATTCTAGATATCTGCCTCAGGCTGAATTTTTTGGAGAGCTGCAGCTAAACTGGTTCAACTCTTTCTAAGAACACAGAGAAAAACACATTTTGCCCATGTTTAAAAAAAAAGTTATTTTGCTGCATTGAGAAGCTGTAGCATCTACTTGCTTTGGAGCAGGGACTTAAATTCTGGCGGGAGTGTCACTGTCACACAGGGATGAGTCTTTTGCCATCCCTGTGAAAAATGTGCTCAAATTTGGATAAGTAACAAGCCTCCCAAAAAATCTCATTTCTCAGATGCTCAATAGAGACATGTTAGCGTGGCAGCTAAAATCTCCGAAGATTGTTGGATCGAGCATGCTCCATCCAAAGGCTGCAGGAGCAGATCAGGACTCAATCTCTGTACTTTCAATGCCCCCTCTGCTGGTGTCCAGGCAGATGAATGAGAAATGGAATGGGTGACCATGAGAGCAGGAGCCAGAGGATGTATAGTTTGAGAGGAGTGGGGGGGGGGGGGAGGGCATGCAAGACTCAGTAGAGAATATAGATTAGAACTGGTCAGAAATTTTTCTTCTGAATGGTTTTCACCAAAAACACTTTTCGCAAAACCAAAATTTTCTATGGGGAAAAAAAACCTTAAGTTTTGCTGCAAGTTTCTGCTGTCAAGAAAATCTAAATGACAGTTCCCCAGCTGACTGCTAGGAAGGGTCTTTGGCCCCTGGCAGAAACTGAAATTGACAAAAGCTTTCCAGGAGGGCTGCCAAGGCTAAACATCCTGACTCTCCTCCTCTCACTCAACTCAAGAGCCAGACAGGCTGAGCACCCCAGGTCTCTGTCATTCTGGTTGCCAGAACTGGAGGGAGGCGGAGAACTAAGGTGTTTTACCTCTCCAGGAACTGGGCGGGAAGGCTTTTGTGAATGTCACTTTCTCAGAAAAATTCAAGGAATCCTCCTCCCCTCCCCCAAAATCAAATAAATGAAGTGAA
Source organism: Mauremys reevesii (assembly GCF_016161935.1). Classification (NCBI taxonomy): domain Eukaryota; kingdom Metazoa; phylum Chordata; order Testudines; family Geoemydidae; genus Mauremys; species Mauremys reevesii. Next base: position 40,395,696 of record NC_052628.1, on the reverse strand, counting down.
CTCTTTGGTACACTGAGTCTCTCAAAGTGAAATTGACAAGGACCTTCTGGGAGGGCAGCTGGGAAGCCTAAAACTTCCATTTTAGTTTCCCAAAAACAGAATTTTTCCTGAAATCCTTCTAGTGAAAAATTCCACTGTTTTGACATTTCATGCCATTAGAATGAAATGTTTTTCAAAAACATGAATATTTTTTCAGGAAAGGATTACCCTTTTCCGGTCAGCCCTAATCACCATCCGTCTTGTGTAGTGAATGAGGCAGGAGTCCTGTGGAAAAATAGTGTGAGATCATGTAATTAAAAACTATCAAAATACACATGTAGAAGGCGGTGAATGAAGGTTGCATGGGCAGCCTTGATTCTGGCATTTCCTAACTTTGCAACCTTAACGTTCTTTTAGGATTGTTTTAAATTTATTTATTTGCAATATATAGATGGATAACATTACTGTAATCAAAAAGGCGATGGTTTCAACGTAATGGAAAATGGATTTAAGAATATGTTAACATCTGTGGGAGCGGGAACAACCTATAACTCAAAGAAATAACACATATAATGTTTTAAAAGCGTAAGTAATATACCAGAAAGTAAAAATAAATTTAAAAATCCTTAGGCCAAATGTGACTGAAAAAAGTAGCAATGGCATAGGCAAGTGGAAGGGAAATGTAAAGCAACTTAAGGGAAGCTTCTCACAATGGAGCAGAAAGACAATTACAATCAATGTTACTATTTCCATGTGATTTAACAGGAACTAAGTTAATTACTTGTTGCCATTGCATTACATCTATACTAGCCAACCTGTTTGTCAAACCATACTAGGTGGGCACAACTGCGAGATAAAAAAAGTCCCACAAGTTACAATTCTTAGTGTAATCAAGCAATAGTAGTGGTACTAATTAGAGGTATGCACAAACTATTAAAATTAAAAATATTCATGGTTTTCTAGGACAAGATGAGTTATTTGGGAATTGGTGGTAACTACTGCAGACTGAACCAGAAAACTAGTTTTGCGTATGGCTCAAAGAACACAACAGAGCTTGATTCAAATCATCTCAAGATTCCTCTGTGAGAGGCACTGCTCACCAATGGATCTGATCTGAAGGAACATTAAGTTTATGTCTCTCCTTCCCAACATAATAGCAAACAGTCAGTTCTGTGACATATTGTAGGCATTATCAAGAAAGGGTAGTGCAATTATCAAAAGGCATTACTGAGAAGTACGATATGGGCTACAGACAGAGTCTGGCCTAATGCCAAATACACTGGCTAAGAATATAGCAGTTCTCTTTATTTGCTGTGAGGTGACCACAACACAGAGACAACTGAACCAATGAGAGAAATGTTAACCCTTTCAGGAAGACTGACTTTTATAGCGGCCATAATAACAAAGAATCCTGTGGCACCTTATAGACTAACAGACGTTTTGCAGCATGAGCTTTTGTGGGTGAATACCCACTTCTTCGGATGCAAGTGTTGTTGCTTTTACAGATCCAGACTAACACGGCTACCCCTCTGATACATAATAACAAAAGAGATGTTAGACAAAAGAAAGAATCTTTTAGAAAGCTTGACAAACATGTAACAACGGATGAATACCTTGAAAATACAGGTGAATTAACTGATCAAGAGATTGTGCACTCTATCAGGCCCACAGAAGTGACAGGTAATGAGGACAGGTAATCAGTCTCTCATCTTACAGAAGCATTGTCTATCTCAGGCACTTCTAAGACAGCTGTCACTGTGGTATCTATCCATTATAAAAGCACCACACAAGGTTCTTCTCTTTCTATATCAGGATAGAATAAAGATGTTCTGGCTTCCAACATGGTGTCCACAGAAACTGTTAAAAGGAATCTAGACATAGTTATACCAACAAACACTGAACACATTTAACCAAGAGTGTATGAAACTACATTTTTAACTATGGCCAGACAATCTTGCTCACACAAACACCTTTTTCAATGTTCAGCTCTATATAAAAAATAAACACACAAGCAAATGCATTGATTCTTTGTGGCTTAATTGAGTGCCTATTTTCAGAAGGAAACCCATACAGAAACTACATGTTAGAAACCGAACCGTGCAAGCAAAGATTCCAGATCCTCTTCCTGCTCCTACCACTGGGTTTCCCCTTTTCTTCACAGACCAAGTTCTGTTCTTTTCTTCCTACTAACAGGCAAAGGCACATATCTCAGGCCCAATTCACGGTTGTATCACTCCCCTTCTAGAATGCTATGACTCCATTCAGTGAAATTATACCTTTGTAAAAAGCTGAATCAGGCCCCTCATGTCCTAAAAGAGGGAGAATGTATTGTACACAGCTCATGAGTGAGTAGAAAATGCTAAGAGCCTCTCTAGCCCCTCCTCTAGAAAACTAACGTCTCTAATCTCCTTCCTCTGAGCCTGAAACACAGGGTAAGGTCTAATGAACATTTTCCAGCTTCTATCATCAGTTTTCTCTAACAGGCTAACATCAAAACACATTCCCATTCCCAAATTAAGTCAACAACCGTTATAATGTCACTGCCATTTTCTTACTTATTTCATTTCCTTTCATACATAGTATGTTCTCCCCAACCCCAATGAACAGAGTAAGGGACCAACTTTTATGTCAATTTCCAATATTTTGAGAATTATTTCTCTATAGTAACAGGATCCAGGGCTTCCTTTCCCACCAAGAAAACTGTGTGGCATAGCAGCCTCAAACGGTGATTTTTCTGGGAAATTACTCCTCCTCTGTCTGAAGTCATACTGGTAGAAGCAGTGAGTAAGGACTTGGGAAATCCCATATTTCTGTGTTATGGAAGTTCTGGACCTATTATGTCCAAGATTTCAGCGCATGATGGTTTCACTGTGCATGTTCAGTTGCAGTGTCTCATACGTTAGCATAACATCAATTAATACATTGCTCCTGGGAAGCTCCTCTGTATGCTCTACCCCAGGCTATGCAAGAAGGTGTTTACCATCACCAGCAACAAAGCCAGAACTGAAACTAGAGAGACAAGGTGGGTGAGGTAATATCTTGTATTGGACCAACTTCTGTTAGTGAGAGGGCTGGTCTACTCTACGGGGGAAAATCGATCTAAGATACGCAACTTCAGCTACGTGAATAACGTAGCTGAAGTCGAAGTATCTTATATCGAATTACCTACCGTCCTCACGGCGCGGGATCGATGTCCGCGGCTCCCCATGTCGACTCCGCTACCGCCGTTCGGGTTGGAGGAGTTCCGGAGTCAACAGGAGCGCGTTCAGGGATCGATATATCGCGTCTAGATGAGACACGATATATCAATCCCCGAGAAATTGATTGCTACCCGCCGATACGGCGGGTAGTGAAGACGTACCCAGAGAGAAGTTTCCAGGGCTCACAGAATGGATACTGAACCAGCTGTAGGGGGCATGTGAACATAATGGAACGGAAGGCCCAGTAAGGCTTTTCTAAACAGGAAGTATGTCCCTTAATGAAAAAACACCTTTTTTCTGCAGAAAAGAGATGGTATCATCAGAATGCCTATCTGGCATTGGCAACAATGATTCTACTTTCCCATGCCCTCTCCCTCCCCAATGAAGGGAAAGTGCATCATTTCACCCATGACTTATCACCACAAAAAATATTTTACTTTTACATATTTTTTGAAGGATAGTGTAAACACAAACCATATTAGACTAGTACTGGGGCTGAGAGACCAGTCAACAGCAAGGTAATTCTGAGCTACGGATCCTAATCTCAGCAATGTGATGTCTAAGCATTTCAGCACATGCCACTGAATATATCTCAGCTGCCTCTCTGCTTTCTGAAACAGAACTCAAGAACAAGACAAGGACAAATTATGAACAAGGAAGGAAATCAGAATCACTGTAACAAAACATAGGACTGTGGAAAAAATGTCTAAATACGGAAGTTGCTTCCGTTGTTGGTTACTTTTAATGATCATCATCTTCAAGTGGTATCTTTTCACATACCCACTACAGTATACTTGACATTTCAGAATCAGAATGAAATGTCAATGTTTAATGACATCACCAGAAGGCAGCTAGAAAAAGAACTTAGTTTTTTGGTTGATGCCTCAAAATCACTTTATAGAGAACCTGTTCATTGACAAGTTACAAAAGTCATTTAACAGCTTCGTATTCAGCTATTTCTACCTTTTTATGGTTGTATCCAATAATAGCAGTAACAGGAAATAAATCAAAATGTTGTTAAATGATTAACAGACTCAGTCAGGGTGAAATGTAGGAAGGGCCAGTTTCTGTTTGAAAAATTGAGTGTCTAAACAAAATAAAAATGCCAGAGGTTTACTTAAGTCCAGCAATTTGTTATGTATTTTATATATTTTGAAATGCAATCGAAGTAGCCTCCTGTTTTATCCAGAGTACGGTGGCGGCTGGGCAGCAGGCACCACCATATCAGGACCCCATCTCAAAAAAAATGACAGACGTGTTCTGACACAGGGGCTGAAGTGAACAGCATACAAAATGTATGAAAATATGCAGTTATATAGAATCCTTACCCTTTACAAATCAGGTTTCAATGTGTAAAATCTATTATCACATGATCAATTTATAAGAAATCAGACTTGGGATAAGATTACTCTTTCAAATTTAAGTGAACCTTTATCATCTAAGCAAGTGTTCACCCTTCTACTCAGATGCACATATTTATAATGCTTCTCTAGGGCTCCTATTTCTAATGTTGTAACCCCACAAACTTTTGTGCTTGAAGATGGACAAACTGAAGTTTGTTCTCTTTTCCCTGAAGACCAAAAACCACAGGCAAAACTCACTAACTTATCATTTACAATAGATGCACTTCTGTATACATTTTTACAAGTCTTTAAATGAAAGCATCTGTAACGCATGAGAAGAAAAAATGAACAGAAAAGGTACCACAGCATTCAGTCCAGCATAACAATAGACAGACATTGGTTTTATAATGTGGGATCCTTTAAAATTTACTTTTCAACTAAATACATGTTACTTACTTTGCATTACTAGTGCTACTTAAGGCACCCATTATCTCTAGTGTGTAGTATTATACAGGTAAAAGTTGAGTCCCTGCCTTGGAGAGTTTACAATCTAGGGACTTAATCCAGCCAGAACTTGCTAATGAGCATAGATTTTTGTGGAACTATGCTCCAAATTAAGCGTTTGTAGGATATGGTCCTTACATTGTGAACATTCCAATTTAGGACCAGATCCTAATCACAGGTATGTGGTGTGCATCACACACCTCTTTAAAAACAAGCCAGTATTGCATGTGTGCACTGCTGATTTTGATATTAGGAATACATTTAGTGCATTGAGCCACATCCTTTAAAAATGCTCAGCTAAATATAATGGTAAAATGTAAATGTACAACTAAATGTATTTGAATACCCATACAAAAAGATTCATAAAGTTAGCAGATTACAGAAACAAATTACAGAATGTTTTGTTATCTTGAAAATATTTATGCTACAGAATTTTGCAACAGACATATGCATTACAGTTTCACCTATCCCTTAATCTGTACAGAATGCTGTTCAATTCATGTCAAAAGGCAGATATCTGGTTTACATTACTTAGTGGATTATAGCAGGTTTAGTAGGAGGAAATCTGTTTTTACTGTGAAGATCTACCTTTTGAAACTGTTAAATCCTCTTAAATGCTGTCACTGGCAACCCCAAAATATAGTAGTTGAGATCCCCCCCCACACACACACACACACACAAAAGAAGGAGTCAGGCTCTAAGAGACTAAGGAAAGCATAAAAGCAGTTTAATTTAAAAAGTTAACCTAGTTCCCATGGCCAAATACAGTAATACGAAGTTAAAGAAAAACAAATGGACTTTAACCAATAAGAGGTCCCAGGGAATTTGAACAGATATTTTATCACAGTGACTTAAAAGGTTTTATTTTGGTTTTATTTGTCTGATAGAAATTACATCAGTCTTTAGAAGAACTGGGTTATCTGGAAGCATATTTCAGTAGGAACAACCAGGTTTCTGTGAAGTTTACAACTTTTGGAAGTTCGGTGCATTGCAGAGCTTTTTTGTACAGTTTTGCATTGTTTAACAAAGCCATAGTGATCCCACATACAGCATGGGCTTTCTCTCGCTCTCTATTGAAATATTGCGGAAAGGAAAACAAAAGAAAGGAAGTACATTCATTGCTAAGAGTGACTTGAGGAAAGGGTTTTAAAAAAAAACAAAACAATAGACTACAAACATGTAGCTTAAGGTGGTGCTCCTTTTTGCTTCAGTTTTGAAGAGAGTCACCATATTCCATCCATAACTGTGAATTTTCTTACACATATTTAGTATTATTAAGAAACTGATTTTCAGACCTTAATTAATATTAATTACTTTCCAAAAAGGTCTAAAGTGGTCTAATATGCAGTTAGCATATGCAAGTACAGATTTTGAGATAAAGTAATAACCATTAGAGACAAATGAAAAATTCCCAATTGTGCACAGCACTTGTGAAATGAACAGTTTGAATATTTTTTTTGGGGGGGGGGGGAGGAATACTGTGGAATGATGGATTCCAAAATGTGATTTAGATAAGCATGTTTTGAATTATTTATCATTCTTACAATGCAGCTCAGATTTTGTTGAAGTTCCAAAAACAAACAAAAAACCCATCACACCCACTTAGCCCCCAAATAATGGCCTTATTTTACCCAGTTTTATCTTCAAATACATCTTTATAATTAAGTAACTTTGTTTACAATGTAACAAAGTCAACCATGGTATCACAAATCAATTCCTTTTAAAAAAAAAATACACAGTATCTCTTCTGCTTTCCCAACCCACAGAAAAAAAAAACTTGAAACTGTAGCCCATATTAATTATTGGTGAAACTCCAATCAACAGCTGAACACATCTGCTATGAATGCCCAGTGATGCTAAGCTTAGATTCCCCTTGACATGCTAGTGTATCAAACATATCCATATACTTCACCATAGTTGTACACAGAATATTGCACTTTTAAATTGTTAGTGTCAGCATATTAAAAACCAAAACTTCTTTGCTGAAGAAAATGTTATTCTAAATATACTTTATAGATATTACTCCCCACCCCCGAGCCAGACAAATCATCAGACAGTTCCTATAGAAGAGAGCTGATGAGCATTCTTACATGTTGTACCTGTAGCATGACACTCAACACATCACACTGAAGGTATGTAGTTTTAAAAAATTGTCCATACATTTGTGTACAGGAAAAGAATGAAACAGGAACTTTGAAATGATCAGTGGTTCATTGAGAAAACATATTTCATGAATGGACAGTTTCCTACCTGAAGCCCTCGTCTCCTCAGAATGCTGGACTCATCCATTGCACTATTTAGCGTCTCTTATTCCTCCCACAACAGTATAGCCATGCTGTACTACCTCAGACTTCAGCACCCTTATTCAGATCCTAGCAGCTGCTAAACACTTACATCACAGTTTATCTGATTGGAGATTGAAAGTCAGCTGACTCTGGTTTAGTTATTCACTCCAGCAACTTCAGAGATCATGAATGCTTGCAGTACTGTGTTACAAAGCAGCAAGTGGGCTCCAGACACCTAACACATTCATCCAGGCAGGAACAGCTATTAGACAGAGGAAATCCTGTGAGCATTGTTATAGTCAAACAATAACACTGGCATCCTGTGCTAACGGCAAACTGCTTTGGGCACTGACTTCTAGGTCAAGCACTTTCAGAGGCAACTGTAAGGTCAAAGTGTCTGAGTAAATCAGCACTGACACCTCAGTAAAGGCGGCAGCTGATTGTGATGGTGAAAAACTGGGGCACAGCTGGTCAGTCAAGCAGCACAACCAAGTCTGGCTCTCATCGTTTTGATGGCATCAAAGAAAACAAAATGTAGCATAACACGCAAGCTGCCTTTTAACAACACAGAGGCAGTTTTCCAGTCACCACTGGCATTTTACCTAACAGCTTGAAAGCCAATTCATTTACATAAATACCTTGGAAGCCTATTCTTAAACCACAAATACAGAAACATTTTAGAGTTTAATGTCATTCACAGGAATATTAACACCTGATCAAAATGGGATAAAGTAAAAATGAAATGCTTTCATTAGGTGAAATGTTAACCCAGCTACAAGAGTAGAAACAGTCAAAACATAGGATTACCTGCCTGGCTCAGTGATATGGCTGACCTCACAGCTAATGAACGACTGGCATTCTGCAGAAAGGGAATGCCTGGAAAATTCAAAGCAATTTGGGCTGACTTTTTAGAGGTCTATGATTAACGTAGACCCCTAAGATAGATATGTCATGTCCCCTCCCTTCCCTTTATTCTAAGGCTCTTTATTTACTTAGTGTATTATGATGAATCTGGTATTTTGGTATATGTTGTATTTGGAAAAATTAACAAACAAACAAATAGGATTACCAACATGTGTAGTTTCACAGTCTATTTCAGCTTGTTTACCTTGTTCATTCTCCTTTAATTTCAATTCAAGGCAGCCAAGAGATGAATATTCAAGTTTTCATTATCTGTATAGTTCATTAGTAACACCGCACTGTAATGCCACTTTATAAGAAATTACCCCTTTGCTTTCAAATTGCACATGTTTAAACTGAAGAAGCAGAATGGGGTCTAATGGTTAAAGAAAAACAACAGGAAATGGCCACTAACCCACCTAGTGACACTGGGCAAGTCACTTGGGCTCCTAGGCCTCAAATCAACCTAACTGGACAGAATGGGTGGAAAAAGGCAAACAATGAAGACAGCTCTGTACTGAAAACCAGATGCTGTCTCTGAGATGATCATTCCTGGATAAACAAATGCCAAGAGGAAAAGTAAAGTATTTGACTTTTCTTATCAGTACAGCTGCTACTGAACTAAACATTGATTTTTTTTGAAACTGTCAGACTATTAGCCTTGATATCAATTGATACTGTGTCATTAAAAATCTTAGACGTTTAAGAACCCAGCCACTGAGTTAAATTGATTACATTTTATGTTCAAAAATGATCTCTGCATACATCTGTACATTTATGCGGGAAAAATCTTGTCAAGAAATACTAAACACATTACCAAGAGAGAAGATCCCCAACAAGCAGGCCCGTAGGTTTTCAATTTGGGATTGATCAGTTGATACAACATAAATTAGGAAACATCCAGGCATTTTAATTTCATACGCCTAGGAAAAGAGTTGCAGCATTTCCAAAACCGAGAAGCACAATCAAACCCTGAAATGTCATATTACCAAAAGTCCAATTGTAAAGACAAAATAAATTTGAGAGATTCTGAACACAGATGTGACTGCCAGCTGATATTCAGAGATGGTACCACCCTTTTTTTTTTTTTTAAACTGTTTAATTGGCTAGTGTTGGGGAAGTTTTTTATTTCAGAAGTGTCATCCCATGAATGACACCACAGCCCATAGAAATGAAGTTTGGCTGCAGGGATACGCACTTCTTCTATATGGAAGTAGCAGGTACTTCTGCAGATGCCTGGCTCTCGTACATTTTCATTGAAAGATATGATGTACCTAGAAAACTTTTCTGGGGGGAATGCTTTGGGGTGGAGGTGAAAGATACAATTCTTAGCAAAGGATATAAAAATCAAGATAAAAAACTCAAGGTTAGTATTCAGCCATTAACAAAGTCTAAGAGGAGGATTATGACAATCACACCACCAAATCTAGTATGAAAAGGTATTGATTTCCTGTCAAAATGCATCACTTTGAGAAGTGGACCACATACATTTTAAAGAAATAAAACCCGCTAGAGGCAAACACATTTGGGACAAATATAAAAGGTTGCTAAAAGAATAACACTGAACAATAATAGCATAGCTGAGGAATAAGAAAAGAAAAGTTGCTCTGTTTGCCCTAGGTCTACATACCTTAAGGTGATCAAAAATGTATGAGAAATGAATTTAAAAGTCATATAGTAACAATGCTCATGCACAGAGCACAGAAGATTCTGGCACTGACTTTGATTATAAACACCAATTTTCTAAGGCTTGCAATTATGCTGTAAACTTTGCCAAAACTTCCTATATTAAGTTACACCAGGAGTAATTTTTAAAAATATACTTTTAAAAACAAAAAGTGTTCACGTTAGATGTTTAAATTACACATCTACTAACTCAAAAACAGCCCTTTTATTCTACTGATGTTTCTAATGAGCCAGATCCTCAGCTGTGACAGAGTTCCAGTTAAAGCCACCTTGGCATTCTCCCAGTTCCCAGGAACGGTAGCAGCCAATTTAGGACCCAGCATCAGACAAAAAGAGCAGCACAACAGCTATTGGTTAAACTTCAGTTTAACCACAGACCTGACTAGATAGCCAGCAATATTAATATACCAAGTGCTAAAAGTAGGTCGACATCTCATTCCTTCTCCCAGACTTAAAGAGAACTAGGATATAGGTGCTAAGCAATATAATTTTAAAATAAAGTTAATTAAACTAGAGCCTGTGGCTTTTCTGATTTATTCTCTGTTTCCTTTATCCCTCTCCTTCCAGCTCATTCTGGTACCATTCTCTTCTCATTTCCATTTTTATTTATCTCCTTTTCTTGTTTCAGCTTTTCTTTCCTTGTTTTTTTTAAATAAACTTTCAAATTTGTCGCCAAACTCTGTTCACTCCACATGCCCGCATGCATCTTTCCATTGCTTGCTTTCTCCATCTCCAAACAGTGGATGGGGTAATGAGTCAAAATAATGAAACTTTCTGAAGTTGCCAATGAGGACTCTCAAAATGAATCTGAAATAGCAGTTAGGATTTGTGGGATCCCTTGGTACAGTGCAAAGTCCTGCAGTTTGTCCCATGGACTGCACCACATATTTCAGCTTGTAGGGAATAGTTATAATTATAATTTATATAAAATGTTTAGCTAATCCTAGATGCACATTTTAAAAAGTTTTTTTAAGTTTAAGAAACAGAAAATTTCTTTAAACCGAAACTGTTGCGCTTGTTTTCCCCACCAAAATGTCATCAACTGGTCTAAAAGACAGGAATGTTAAAGTTAAACACTGTTAGTTGTATCATGACAGCAAATGTACAATTTAAGACACAGGAAGCTGTGTCTGGTTTCCCAATGTACATCTTTATGAGCTAGTATACTTCTGTTTAGCTCCAAAGCCTTTAAGGTATTAAGAATTCTGCATACCAAGAGTCAGATCATTCACAAGGTTAAAACTGTGCTAATAAGTAACTCACTGCTTAACAGCATAGCTCACAAATGTCCACAATCTGACAAGAAACCAGAAATGTCATTTGAATCTGTATCAAATACTACAGGGAGTGTCTATTTCTAGGAACAGACAACTGAAAAGAACTAGGAATAATCTATACAGAAAGGAATTTCCTGAATGAAATTACAGCTTTAATTAAGACAAAATATTGCCTCTCTGTTGCTCAAGATGTAACATTTACATAAGAGTTATCTGAAAGGAAACTAAAGGTTATTCATGTAATAACCTAAATAGGTTGGAAGGCATGTTAAGGAAACAAAGACGACTGCCTTCCAGTGGAAGATTAAATGTATCCCAGATAGAAAAGCGCAATCACCTTTCCACTGACAATATATAATTGTATCAATTGGCATTTTAATACACTTATGTTGCATTTTAGCATGAATTACAGAGGGGCAAGCAGCATACATTTGCGGCCGTGCTATCCTACCATTTAAGCAATTGTTTCCATTCAACCCATAAGCTTTTTTAGATGCTTCATGATGCATGCACTTGGTGTTTGAGGTACGTGTAATTTGCATCACAGCTTTTCACAAGATGTTATACTGCTGTCTGGAGGTGTGCATCACCTTTTCATTTAATTATTTCTACCATATTAACCAACAAAAGTGTAACTGGTGAAATGACAGGAATCATACTATTGAACAAAATGACATTCCAGAAGAAAATTATAAAATATAAATTATATAAATAATGTTCTTTGGAACACTAACCATGACATCCTCATATACATGTGAAATATAGCAGACTGTCCCCATAAATACCCTAACATCAATCACAGGAGGAAAAACACTGGATTGGTTGCACGCGCACACACGCACACACCACAAAATACAGCATGTCTCGTAAAACTGAGAAATAGAACTGCATTTTTTTTTCCTATCAGGAGGAGAGAAAGCATTTTTAAGAAAAACCAGCAAAACTATTTCTGGAAGGTTTGTTCCTCTCATCTATATGGGCAGAGTATGGCCTGATTAAATATGATGAAGGTCTCAATATTTAGCATAGGTACATCTTCACAATAACGTCATCTATTTTTACTTTAAACTGCAAAAGAGGTGATGGGAAGTAACATCACTACAGTAGATGTTTTAAGAAGCAATTCCACAAATTTAGGCAATTTATAGTCTAATTAATATTGCTATTCATTGCATTCCCCATATTATTTTATCTGATTACATCATCTAATCTTCAGTGTTTTGAGAGAAAAGTTAGAAATTACTAAGACATCACTTAATTGAAAAAAAAATCAAGCTTGACCATAAGACACACAAGTTTCTGTAATTAGGAATTTACACTGCACAGCTGCTTCATATGGTTTTGTACATAAACACACTCCATGTGTGGTGGTCATATCCATATGACACCCTATGGCAGCATGTGACAAATAGTATTCCGTCAGTACTATTCTAAGAACCTAAAACACTTGGCAACATCAAGCCAACATCATTGTATTTTTAAAGTCAATCTGCTAGAGAAGTTTTTTACTTCTCTTCTCCCCAGATGTGGGAATTTAAGGTTTAGGAAAAAATCAGTCCTACATCAGTGATTGGTTTAAGGTCAGATAACTTGCAACCCAGAAGGGCTAGAAACTGATATTTTACACTACTGGAAAGGGGAGAGCCCCATCTAGCTTCTAGTGCTGGAAAGACCGAAGATATTGGACTTTAAAATTAATGGTAGTTTTATGCACAAAAATAGCATTTAGGTAAAATTCCCCTAGAATCACAGTCGCTATATTCTTCTCCTTGCCTTTAGAAGTGCAGATGGCTGGACTCAACATAACAAAGATACTTACTTTTACAACTAGGTGGATGCAAAAAGAGAAATGTTTAAAACTAATCATTTTCAGGACAACATTTCTGTAATGAGGGTTAGAAAAAAGAACCAGAAAAAAAATACAGGGTGGTGTGATGTGTTTTATTGGAACTCACAGCAATGCCACTTAGGAGTATCTGAAACTTGTACTGATTAATCCATTACACTGCCCCACACACCGCCATTTATTCTCTCGACATATGTAAAAGATAAAAGGCCTACCAAAGTAGCCTTCACTCACCCATAATGCACATAGACATATCCTATGCAGCACACCAGACCTAAACTATGCAGCAGGGACACTGATCCAACCATCTCCACTCACCGCCCACTTCCCTTACTTCAGTCCCATCAGTACAATGTTGGGAGGGTGGCTGGTGTCAATGTTAAACTCCATTTCAAAAATTAAATATTTGTTGTAATCTTAATCTTCAACAGCTGTCTTGCAAAAGGTGTCAAGGGAACGCAGGTAGTTTGAGCAGCTGAATAAGGGAACACTAGGGCTTTTGGTAAACGAGATAGTGTGGAAGATGGCTCTAATATTTTGGTACTCAGGAAGTCTGGCACTAAGGATGGATATATCACCTCTTTCCTGCCTCCTTTTTGAGCAGGGGCAGAGGAAACTTTAAAATTTCAAGGTGGGGTAGGTACTGAACTTACTTGTCCCACCTTCCAGCAACTCTTGACAGCAGCTACCCCACTACACCCAACCCAAATATCAGCCACAATTGCCAGCAAGGACAAGAATGTTTCCACTAAATGGTCACCAGTCAAAGCGTTAGTGCCCCCACATTAGGCTGTCTGGCCAGTTCACACGGCTCACAACTATTGTTTCAGGTGGTGCACAGATATTAGGGAGATTGTGGAATCTCTGTCATTGGAATTTAGTAAGAACAGGTTCTGTTAGACAAACACCTGCCAGCAATGGTCTAGCTCAGGGATCGGTAACCCTTGGCACGCCGCCCACCAGGGTGCAGGCTACGTCCGCAGGTTCAGCTGATTACAGCTCCCACTGGCCGCAGTTCGCTGCTCCAGGCCAATGGAGGTGGCGGGAAACAGTGGCCAGCACATCCCTCGGCCCGCGCCGCTTCCCGCAGCCCCCATTGACCTGGAGCAGTGAACCATGGCCAGTGGGAACCGAAGTCGGCTGAACCTGCGGATGCGGCAGGAAAACAAACCAGCGCAGCCTGCCAGGGGGCTTACTTTGGTGGGCCATGTGCCAAAGGTTGCCGATCCCTGGTCTAACTACTATGTAGTCCTTCCTTGAGTGCAGGGACCTGAAGTCGATGACCATCCTACACATCTATGATTCTAGGCTTATTGCATCTTTGCGTCACATTTTGAAGATTCACTTTGCTATCATTAGGGATAGAAACTGTTTTTATCTTTTTTAAATGAAAACTTAGATTCTGGAGCACAAATATACAGAAGTTTTTTAAAAAATAAGCCCTAACTATAAGGCAGTTTTGTGACCCAGTAATTTGGTTTGATTTCAGAACCCACTTCCTTTCTCCATTGCATCAAGTTTAATTTTATTAGGCAGGTCTGAGCATGTTAAAAAATCCAGATGTTTGTAATGAAAACCTCAAGGTAAGACTGTCTATACAAATGGCACTGGAGTAGGGCAAAACCACTTTGTATTTTAAATCTGAAATCCCAAGACTGAGTCAAGTTTAAGTCTACCTGGAGGCTTCAAAAGTTCAATGAATTTTGTCTTGTTAGCCAAAGGCCTTTATTCTGATCTTATTGAGTGAACACAAACATCCTAGTATTTCCAGCAGAGACTCTATGCAGTTTATAAAGTGCATAATAATGACAAGACCCTCCAAAGATATGGAGGCTCAGTTTGGTTAAGAATGCAAATGTACACAGTTGAACTTTCAGCTATCCAAACACTCTACTAGCCCAACGGCTCTCCCTCCACCAATTTAAATGTATTTTAGATATTTTGAAAATGTAGGAAAACACCCAAAAATATTAATTTCAATTACAACACAGAAAACAAACTGTACAGTGCTCACTTTATACTATTTTTATTACAAATATTTTCATTGTAAAAAAAAAAGATAAACAAAAGAAATAGTATTTTTTCAATTCACCTCCCACAAGTCCACTCAGTCCTATTTCTTGTTTAGCCAATTGCTAAGATAAACAAGTTTGTTTACATTTACAGGAGATATTGCTGCCTGCTACAATGTCACTGAAAGCAAGAACAGGCATTTGCATGGCATTGTTTTAGCCAGCATTGCAAGGTATTTACATGCCAGATATGCTAAACATTTGTATGCCCCTTCATGCTTTGACTTGTAGGCTCTAAAGTTTTACACTGTTTTGTTTTTTGAGTGCAGTTATGTTAAAAAGAATAATTCTACATTGCTAAGTTGCACTTTCAAAATAAAGAGATTGCACTACAGTACTTGTTTTGGGTGAACTGAAAAATACTATTTATATTGTTTAATTTTTTTACAGTGCAAATATTTGTAATAAAAATAAAACGAGCATG
The DNA here is from genome assembly GCF_016161935.1 of Mauremys reevesii. Taxonomy (NCBI): domain Eukaryota; kingdom Metazoa; phylum Chordata; order Testudines; family Geoemydidae; genus Mauremys; species Mauremys reevesii. The sequence continues at coordinate 40,380,180 of NC_052628.1, read as the reverse complement.
GTACACTTTGTATTCTGTGTTATAACTGAAATCAATATATTTTAAAATGTTGAAAAACTTCCAAAAATATTTATAATAAATTTCAACTGGTATTCTATTATTGATTAACAGTGCAATTAATCATGACTTTTTTTAGTCTCACGATTAATTGCAATTATTTTAATAGTTTGAGAGCCCTAATAAATGCTCATTCATTTCTACATTGAAAAAGTGGCATTTGGAGCTGGGATTAGAGATTCAGAAACTACTAATTGTTTATAGTAGTATCCCACTATGTGTTAGGCACATTCCAGAGGAACAAGAAGGAACAGCTTCTGTCTTAAGGATCTCACAATCTAATGATGGCCAGATAAGGAGACAATGTAGTGGGAATGGGAAGATTCTTTTTAAAAAATGGCTCGCATTATTCTTGTTAGGGCTGGGGACATGCATCATCTGCTCAGACATTCCTGCATCTGGTGTAGTTTGAGATCTTTTAGGAACAGTGCTGTACATTGGAGTCTCACCAATGATCTAACAGAATATTATGACCATCTTTCGGCCTCTACAATTGATAGACAATTGACAATCTCTTATACCTATACCGAATCCTTAGAGATCACACTGGAATTGTTCTATAAATGACCAGCAACAGACGTAATATATGGGACTGAGGTTAGATTACCTATGGTGATAATTGATCTTCACTTCTTAGCAGCATCATAGAGAAACAATGAACTCCTATTTAATGGCTAGGTGCTTTCCTCTGCCACAGCACTCAAAAAGTTCCAAGCAGATGAACTGTATTAGAACAGGATAGTGAATCTGGACTGTATTTGCCTGGAAGCAGAGTCACAGCAAGGAATTTTGTTCTAAGTTTGCAGTTATGAGTTTAAAAAAAAAATCTCTAGTCTTTATGGTTGTCAGGAGAAACTTCAAATTGTGAACCAAGTCTGAACTGATGAAATTATGCCTGCCTAACTCTTCAGACAGACTGAAACACTAGCGCCGAGAGGCGTGACCTTTCTCTATTTATCTAAATGGAGTGTTAACTTTAAAAGCCTAATAATAATTTTTTTAAAGTGAGTATGATCCAAACACACACGAAAGGGGGATAGCATGAAAATCTGCATAGTACACGCGAGCATAATCTCATTCTGGCATCTTTACTCGATGTCTTAATGTGGGTGGAGCTTGGTATTTTACCAACCGCCAATTCAATCCCTATTCTTCAGTTATACAGTTCTCTCATTGAAATTGTCCAAAGGATACAGATGCACAGAACGTGAGGACAAAATAGCATTTCTCTAAGCATGTTGAATTTATGCTGTATACTGATGTAAGCAGAGTCAGGAGGAGCTCTACCCTGACATCTGGTGGTGAATTATGGCAAGTGTGGAAAAGAACTTAGGGGGCTGATCTCGTCTACATAGGCACACCCACCCTGCCTAGCATAGCCCACGGCAGCCTAAAATGGTCACTTTGACAGCTGTGGGATCCTCAATTTCTCTGTTATTGGGGAAGGAAGAATAAAGTGTTGTTACCTTGATTATGTGAATGAGGGACTATGAACCTGTTTTATGACAGAGGATCTCACCATCAACTAAGTAGCACTTGCTAGACAAGGGACATGGGTTTCAAAACCCAGTGAATTGAGAGAGGTTGAGGACTGGTATGTGTACCTGATGGTATGGGCCCATTTTGGGGGCCTGGAACACCCATTGCACCTTCTTCTCTCTCCACTGTTGAAGAGCAGAGCTAATTTTGATTCCATTAGGAATCCACCTAGAGGCTGCTGAGCTGAATTCACTTTACGCCAATGGTGCACCAGCACTGGGGCTCCCCTACTACAAGCTGAAATCACTAAAAGAGCTAAACTTACTGAGCTGAGTTCTGTGTTAACTAGTGGGGGAGCCTGAAGATCTATTACTAAGCGGCTGGCAGAGTGGAGCAGTTGCAGCAGCCCATGGAACAGTGAGCAGAGCCGAGCGGAGCAGTTTGCGGGATGGTTGGAGCAGCGAGCGGAGCGGTTTGTGGGATGGTTGGAGCAGCCCATGGAACAGCGAGAGGAGCGGAGTAGAGTGGTTTGCAGGGACGGCTGGAGCGGCACAACTGGTGGAGTGGAGCTGGTCGTGGTGAAGGTGGCAGCAGAACTCCATGGAGAGGCGGGGCAGTCGGCCCAGGCCCACGTAAGGTGCCCCTTAACACCCTGTGTGCCACCTCCCCATTTCCACCCAGGCTGGGGGGGGGGGGGTAAAACTCTGCAGATAAACTTTTGAACTCTGTCCCTGGTCAGTACTGCTCCAGAGACTTTTGGGTTGTTGGACTTTGGGGTGATTGGACTTAAGATCCTAAGGGGAAAAGGACATTGCCAAAACTTACTTGGTGGGTCTTTTGCTCATGGTTCATGTTATGAATCCTGTTAGTGGTGTTTCCCCAATATGATGCCACATTGTTTCCCTCCTTTATTAAAAGGATTTTGCTACACTCAGACTCTGTGCTTGCGAGAGGGGAATTATTGCCTCCTAGAGGCACCCGGGGGGGGGGTGGTATGTAATTGTCCCAGGTCACTGGGTGGGGGCTCGAGCCTGTTTTGCATTGTGTTATTGAAACGGAACCCCTGGATACTGAACCTGGCCATTGTTGCTGCCAACTCAGAGGGGCAGAAGGGTTACACTAAGAAATAAGGCAAGTACTGTATAGGCAGATTATAATCCACTGAGATCTTAAATTTCCACATACGGAATCCAAGGGTCATTTGCTTATTGTTCATTGCGTGTGGACTAGCAGACTGTTCACTTGAGACCAAATTAGGTCACTTAAGTGTTCACTCATCCCATTGTGAGGACAGCATAGATGTCATAGGTTAAGATTAAAGTGCATCAGTACATCAATATTAACCTCATCTGCCTGCTACAGCATTTTAAAATTCAGTGATTTCAGTTCCAAAGGAAGTTGACACCCATTGTGTTTTGCTGAGTTTCATATCGGATAAAGGAACTCCATATGAAAAACTCCATATGAACTTTTTCTCATTTCACGTTAAAATTGTGCAAAACTGCTGACTCTTCCAAAATTCCAAACCAAAGCCACAAATCTAATCCCAGAATCCTTATGGAAGAAGGGGTCCACTAGAAACTTTCACCAGATGTTGAACCTGGGTCAAATTTCAGGTGTGAAACAAAAAACAAAGCCAGGTAAATTTAATCCAATTTATTTGGGAGGCATGGGTAGGGTGGTGAGATATTAATGAAAGTTTCACCCAGCTATTGCCTGAGATATTTTTGGCTCCAGCCTGTTAGGGTCTTATTTTCAAGAGAAGAGAGACTATACCTATGGGCAAAATATGGACTATTGCATAGCAGACTATTGCTTATTATAAAGCACTCTCTCACTAGGACTCAATTAAAGTTGCTGATGAAAATAGTCTCAAAACCACATGAGAAGTCTTAGTAGCAGGTAAAACAATTTGCAAGAGCCCACACTTTGTTGAATACATACACAAGTTTTTCCAATGCTGTCATTTATCTGAAATCTGTAGAAACTAAAAAGCAATGAGACAATTAAATCCTAAAACTACTGGCAAAGCCATATCCTCCATATATCTGTAGAGAGTTTCTAAGTTACTGCTGCCAATTTTCCTTCCCCGCCCAAAAATAATCACACTTGCCTTTTCTCTTCCAGGGAAAGCTTAACATCAATGCGCCTAAACCAACTAATTACTAGCCAATTATGCTTTCATCCGTGTTCCATCCCCACAGCATCCAACATGAGGTGGTGGCAGGGGCGGCTCTAGACATTTTGCCGCCCCAAGCAGGGCGGCATGCCGCGGGAGGCGCTCTGCTGGTCGCTGGTCCCGCGGCTCGGGTGGACCTTCCGCAGGCACGCCTGCGGAGGGTCCGCTGGTCCCGCGGCTCCACCGAAGCTGCGCGGGACCAGCGGAACCTCCGCAGGGACGCCTGCAGAAGGTCCACCGGAGCCGCCTGCCGCCCTCCCAGCGACCGGCAGAGCGCCCCCCGTGGCATGCCGCCCCAAGCACGCGCTTGGCGTGCTGGGGTCTGGAGCCGCCCCTGGGTGGTGGGGGACTGTATTTCATTTTACCAACTGTCCCAGGTAAGCACAGAAAACATTAACATTCTTATACAGATAAGACACAAAACATACATCTACTATATAAACAAAACCCTTACCACAAAGCCATGTACTAAGGAATTCCAAAAGACTTTCTCCAAAGAAGCCTTTTAAGTTGTTAGATTTTCCGATAAAGCACTTTAACTAAGGAAGTCAATCAATGTTGCATTTTGGACCAATTTTATCACATACTATGTGATAAATGAGAAGTATTACCACCTCTCTCTCTTTTCGTGATTTATTTACTCTTTTAGCCCACATCTTGTACATACAGTACATACACAAGGCCAATATAGGTGACTTGTACATTATCTTCAGGAGACAAATAAATTCTCAGATTCTAGAGTGTTATAAAGTCAGTATTGTCCTGTTTGAAATTCTTAGCTCATCCATTTATATTAATTAATCTTAATGGTATCATTAACGTACAATGTATTTCGCAGTAACTAATTGTATTTTGTTAAGACTTGAGCACTAACAATTATGGATTCTATTACCACTTAATAAGGCATAGTAAACAAATCTCCACACAATTCCAGATATTGTAATGAATACACATTTTAACATTTAAAATGTGAAAGATACAATAAATTGAGCAAATATCATTAATGGGTAAGAGTCTTAGGCTATAAATATATTTTCTCAAACATAATTTGATGAACTTTAAATGTAGAATGTTCTCTTCTTGTTCCTTTGACTTCAACCAGTTGCACTGCAGTGGATATGTAATTCCTGAATGTTATACCATCATAGCTAGTGGTATACACCTCTTTTAAAGTGATGTGAATTAAACTCATCTCTTTACCTTAAGAATTAGGAGAACATATCAATGCATTTGTTGTGTGGTCAAAAAACAGTTCCTAATTCGTCCAATTCTCTCCTGTTCAACACATCTTGGATTTCAAGGTTTAATTCGTAAGAGCTTATTATATACACAAGAGACCCGCTCGCTGCTAACTCAAAATTTCTCTCAAGCATCAAATCCTGTCAACCAATCTACTATATATAACAAAGACCAGAGGGATAGCAGTTGCCTTTTCTGGAAGGGAGGGGGAAAAAAAGGCTTTTCTAATTATTTAAATGACTTTCCAAGCTATACTATCTTAACATTCTTGAAAATTAATTTCTCTCTCATATAAAGGCATGTGTTTACAAAGTGTGCCTTGGTAATAATGTAATGAGTACAGCAAAAGTAACCATTCAACAAGGGTCCAGAGATCACAAATACACAATACATTTACTGTACTTTTGAGACACATTTGGCTCTTGTGCCACCTCCTGGACAAAATACTATTTGCACCAGCTCATTTTAGAGAGAATGAGAAAAAGAGTGTGTGCTATTTGATTATTTATGAAATTTTAACAGATTTACAAATTATTAATATGCAAATACCAAAAACAAAATGATAAAAACGAAGCTTAATTATTGTAAAGATTGTTTAGAGAATCATAATGCAGTAATATAATAATCAAATCTCTATTTAAGACAGTGGTCTATATCACAAGGTATAGTTACAGGTAATTACAATATACTGATGACAAACACTCAAGCCATTTAATATTTCTCCCTCCACCAAACGTAGTCATGTTTACTGTGGCAAAATGTAGCATATACAAGTTCACCATACTGATCACACCATGATTCATAGAGTCAATACGCCTATCTCCAGCTTCAGAACACAGCAGTTAACCCCACTGTTCCCAGTGTATATTATGCAGTAGCATTAGAGAGGAAAGTCTTTCCAAATCTTCACAGGTGATACTTCTTCACTAAAGCATGACATATGATTTCTCAACCATCTATTTCAACATTAACTGTAAATTGTTATTTATGCTCAAATTTATCCTTTACAAAAATTTGCTAACCTACTAGCCTCAGTATTATCCTACCACAATGATTTCCAAAGGATGAAAATATACACTGTAAAGAAGTTTTGTTAACTTAAAATTCAAAACTTTTCAGTTGCATCAAGTTCATCTTCGCTCTTCTTATGAGAAAAGATAAAAAGCAGCATCTGACTAGGGCTTATTATACAGTCATTTTCTAAACATCACCTCAATTAAATACATTTTCAGTTGCCTCCTTTCTACAATAAATGATCCAAGTCTTTATAAATTCTCATGGTATGCAAGATTATTCATACTCTAACACTATCGTTATTCCTTCTCTAGATCTTTAGGAAATAGTCTCTATTATGTGAATTCAACAATACAGAATAGATCAGTATTCCAAGTGCAACCATTAACATAGGGTAGGTTCTCCCCCCCCCGCCCTCCCCCAACACAATGATATAATTGTCTCTATTACTTTCTAATCATTTTTAAATGCAGTCAAATCCTCAGTTTTGCTTTTTAAAGACTACTGAAAATGCGTTTGATTTGCAATGAACTACCCAGGAGGACTTATTTTCTCAACCCAATGAAGCTAATAATGTACTTACATATAACCAATGCATTCCTTCCTGTGTTCCTTCTATTGCAAAATTCAAACACTTTCTAATGAGTGGTCCTTCCTCTTCATGGCATATACCAACTGCAATTTTCCTCCACCAGAGCTGGGTTTGAGGATTTTAAATATTCTGATTAATTTGGTGATTGGTTCACCTTGCCAATCTCTGGCTGTACAATCATCAACAGATTATACCACTGATAGGCATAACCACTACAGTAAAAAATGAAAGTAGTAGGTAAAGGAAACACTTATTTTCCTGTCGGTCATTTATTCAGTTTTTCCAGTATCTGATACATTAAAATTCAATTGTTCTTTTATGATAAAGCTAGTTTTCCATGATGAGAATACCCACAAGGCTATGTGTGAACAAAAATGGTTCCATGCTAGGAATGTTTCCTGTTTAAACTATTGTCTGTCATGCTTGCCCTGAATTTGAGCTCAAGTCCAACAAACTTTTCTTAAAAATAAAAATAAATAAATAAATCTTGTGGCTATGCAGAATGAAGTGATATTTACCTGCTTTCAAAAAGCATCACCATTGGTGGTTTGGAATCTCATGATTTAATTCTTTTCTCATGGCTACCAGCTTTCACTAATTTTGGACAGACCCTAGCATCTAAAACTATGTACGCCTGTTCAGCCAAGTGTAGATTATTCCCAAACTGTTCTACTCATTATAAAGACTTCAAAGATGGTTTGGAGTTTAATTGACTGTGTACTGCCCACACCATGTAATTGCAAATATGTGGGGAGAACAAAAGATTAACTCTATTAATGAGAGAATAGAAGTTAACTAATTTACCACTGATTATTGCATCTTTTACTCAAATGGTACCAGGTCAAGTAGAGCACTAATGTTTCTTTTCTCTTCTTTAATCTCCAGTAATTCCACACTAGGATAAGAGAATTCCTAAGAACGAATTCAGTGGCCTTCAAGTAAATATTGCAGAACAGCCTAGGTTGTACTGAAATAAGGTTTAATCAAATGGGAATGGGAAGTATAACTATATAAAGATACGTACACCAGGCTGGAGGAGTAGTGATTAGGGGGGAAAGAGGGGAAATTGTCAAAAGCTGAATAGATTTAAATTTTTTATTAAAGTTAATGTTTAAAATTAAATACACGCAAGTTAAGAGGAAAGATACTGTACATCTAGGGTCAGGCTTGAGTTATGAGGGATTACAAGATTTGTTTCAAGGATGAAGAGATACATACATATCACATAACCAGCATAGAACCAGACTGGGGGTGAGGGAGTTTTTAAAGGGTCAGTGGATAAGTGGGCTTGGGTACGCCACCCATGGATTGTATTAAGAATCCAAGTCAGTAACACAGTCATTCTAAGACCATCAGTCCAACATAAAAGCATAAAGACCTGATGAGCAACATGGTGACTATGCTTGTCCCATAAAGTCCAAAAGCAGTTTATCAATATCCAGGGGGAAATCTTGAGAAAAATCATAAGAAAATACATAATTTTTGGCCTATGCTCATGTCTGTAATATTCTCTCTCTCCAGAAGGGAGAGAGAAGTTGATGTTCCCATCTGCTTCCGTAGAATATTTATGTATTTTACAATACAATCTGATTTAATTAGAAAGCAGCAGCAGTATAAGGCTTGAACTGAAAGCATTTGCAGAGACATGCAGAAGCATATAGAGGAAAACGGATCAAAGTCAACCTACCCGATGTTCAGGTTGTAACCTAATAATAAGGAAGTATATAAGGTCAGAGGGTGTAGGGAAGCAGTGAGAAAGGCAAAGAGCCGGGTGGAGATGGACCTAGCGAAGGGGATTAAAACCAATAGCAAAAGGTTTTTTAGCCATATAAATAGGAAGAAAACCAAGAAGGAAGAAGTGGGACCGCTTAAAACTTTAAACGGAGTGGGGATTAGGGATAATCTTGGCATGGCACAATATCTGAACGAATATTTTGCCTCGGTCTTTAATGAGGCTAATGAAGGGCTAAGGAATAGTGATAGAGGGACTGATGGGAATGAAGATATGGGGGTAGACATTACGGTATCTGAGGTGGAAGCCAAACTTGAACAGCTTAACGGAAGTAAATCGGGGGGCCTGGATAATCTTTATCCTAGAATATTAAGGGAATTGGCGAGTGAAATTGCAAGCCCGTTAGCGATGATTTTTAATAAAACTCTAAACTCGGCAGTTGTACCGTTTGACTGGAGATTAGCTAATATAGTTCCTATATTCAAGAAGGGGAAAAAAAGTGACCCGGGTAACTACAGGCCTGTTAGTTTAACATCTGTAGTGTGCAAAGTCATGGAAAAAAATTTTAAAGGAGAGAGTGGTTACGGACCTTGAGGCCGATGGCAACTGGGACAAATTACAGCATGGTTTTACGAAAGGTAGATCGTGCCAAACCAACCTGATCTCCTTCTTTGAGAAAGTAACAGATTTTTTAGACCAGGGAAATGCGGTGGATCTAATATATCTTGATTTCAGTAAGGCGTTTGATACGGTACCGCATGAGGAATTACTGGTTAAATTGGAAAAGATGGGGATCGAAATGAAAATCCAGAGGTGGATAAGGAGCTGGTTAAAGGGGAGACTGCAGAGGGTCGTATTGAAGGGTGATCTGTCGGGTTGGAGGGGGGTTACCAGTGGAGTTCCTCAGGGTTCGGTTTTGGTTCCGATTTTATTCAATCTATTTATCGCTGACCTCGGAACCAAAAGTAGGAGTGGGCTGATAAAGTTTGCGGATGACACAAAGTTGGGAGGTACTGCCAATTCGGAAAAGGATTGGGATATCCTCCAGGGAGATTTGGATGACCTTGTAAACTGGAGTATTAGTAACAGGATGAAATACAATAGTGAAAAGTGTAAGGTTATGCATTTAGGGATGACTAACAAGAATTTTAGTTATAAGCTGGGGACGCACCAGTTGGAAGTAACGGAGGAGGAGAAGGACCTAGGAGTCCTGGTTGATCGTAGGATGACTATGAGTAGGCAATGTGATGTGGCGGCTAAAAAAACTAATGCGGTCTTGGGATGCATTAGGCGAGGTATTTCTAGTAGAGATAAGGAGGTGCTAGTCCCGTTATATAAGGCGTTGGTGAGACCTCATTTGGAGTACTGTGTGCAGTTTTGGTCTCCCATGTTTAAGAAGGATGAATTCAAACTGGAACGGGTACAAAGAAGGGCCACTAGAATGATCCGAGGAATGGAAAGCCTGTCGTATGAAAGGAGACTTGAGGAGCTCGGTTTGTTTTCCTTAACCAAAAGAAGGATAAGAGGAGATATGATTGCACTCTTTAAATATATCAGAGGGATAAATACCAGGGAAGGAGAGGAATTATTTCAGCTCAGTGCTAATGTGGACACGAGGACAAACGGATATAAATTGTCAGTCAGGAAGTTTAGGCTTGAAAGTAGACGAAGGTTTCTAACCATCAGAGGAGTGCAATTCTGGAACAGCCTACCGAGGGAAACAGTGGGGGCGAAGGACCTCCATGACTTTAAGATTAAGCTAGATAAGTTTATGGAGGGGATGGTATGATAGGATAACGGGTTTAGTCAATAGGTCAATAACATGCCACAATGGTAATTAGTACAAAGGGTCAATGATAGGATATTGTTAGCCTTTTTCCAGAGGGTCTGGCTGGAGAGTCTTGCCCGCATGCTCGGGGTTCAGCTGATCGCCATATTTGGGGTCGGGAAGGAATTTTCCTCCAGGGTAGATTGGCAGTGGCCCTGGAGGTTTTTCGCCTTCCTCCGAAGCATGGGGCAGGGGTCGCTTGCTGGTGGATTATCTGCTACTAGAAGTCTTTAAATCATGATTTGGAGCATTCAACAGCAGAGTCAAGGGAGAGAATTATTTCAGGAGTGGGTGGATCGGCTTATGTGGCCTGCATCTTGCAGGAGGTCAGACTAGATGATCATAATGGTCCCTTCTGATCTTGAATTCTATGATTCCATGATATAATTTAAGCCTACAACATGAGGGAAATCCTAGATAGTCAACAGTGCATCAACTACTCATTGCCTATCACAGGAGTAGGCTCTGATTATCATGGGAAGACTAATGAAAGACTGAAGAACTATCGCAAAAACTTGTTTGTGGTTCTCTGCATAGTTGGAAAGGTTGTGAGATAATGCCATTAGTGAGAATGGAAGCTATTGAATGACATAAGGTTCCTCTAGATTAAATAAAGTTTTGTCCAAATGAAAATTTGAACAACATAGCAAGCCAGTTGGGCCATTCAACAGTATTTAAGGCTCTTTATCTTGGAAAGTTATGGCTATCATAAAAGCACTGGGGAGTCATGGCTGATGGATGAGAGTTACTGTTCAAGTTGTCAGCTTCTATCATTCCTTTAATAAATCCTAATCCAATCACTATTCACGAAGGAGAGTACCGTAGTAATAGGCCTAACTGCGGGAAAGTGGATAAAAGTTAATAAAATGTCATGATAACCTATAACAGGTTGATAGGAAAAGATGTAAAAGGAAGACCGAAAAGCTGAATTAATCTGAAACAAGATACTGATATAACTCAAGGCCTGTGTTAAGATTATGCCTGGTAAACAAGAGACGTGTATGACTGTAAATTAAGGGACCAAAATTGCTGTGTCGGAAATTAGGCCTAATTGGTGAACAAAATAATGAAGGGCGGGTTCTCCCACCTGCCACTCTCTATTAGGGTTTGCAAAAATAAGACTTTGGGGGAAAATTAGCACAAGAAAAAGCTGCCTGACAACCACTGGTGGTTGGGGAGGGGTGTAGAGAGGGAGTGACAGTCAATGATGGAGTCAATGCAAGTGACAGAAGCTGCATCTTCTATCTTTGCTGCTCTCTTCGCTCTCTCTCTCTCTCTTTCTCTGTCTTGTTGTGTGTTTTAGGAAATGGGATTGGACTTCAACAACAACAGCTTCAACCTATTTCAATTTACTACTTCTCTTTTTCCCAAAAAGGATGAGTTATTACCATCTTTAATACCATCTAAAAGATTGTCAAATGAGGGGTTGAGGGTTCTTATAAAACTTTCCAGCTAAAGGAAAAGGGAACAATGGATATTGCTAAAATTAAAGCCTTACTTAATAGTTCCTGTTAACACCTTTAAGAGTTTGGGCCCATATATGCCAACCAAATTAATACAATAGTACCATTTTGTGATACAAGCAGTTTTAGCTACCCTCTTACACATAGTATTTATTCACATTTGTTTTGAAGCACCAGCAATATGTTCAGCATAATAAAGAAAGTAGATAGCCCCTTCCCTCAAGGAACCTACAGTCAAAACAAAACAGAGAGAAGACAGGATGCATCAGTAAGAGGTTTTCTTTTTTTGTAAATCAGCATTAGAACTGTTTATCCATTTGGATTAGAACCATAGATTGGAGAATTTTTGTATTAACCAATTGTAGCAGAACATGTCAACATGAAATACGAGTTCCAGTGCTTTCCAAATGCGCAATGCATTTCTGATGTCTAGGATTGTAATGCAAGTCTACAGATATTAACTTTCTCCTTTTAATTTTCCCATGTGACAATTATTTGCAGGTAACTTCCTGAAGAAAATACTCTAGCACTTTGGAACAGCAGACCATTGTTTCCAATTCATTATAGGTCTATCTAAATAATTAGTTTCTTGGTGATAATCTATAACTTCATTATTAAAATTTAGATTGATACAGCAGCACTTTTTCTCTCAGGCAATTCAAAATTTGCTTTTCTCCTCTTTCGTGACCTGGGTATAATAAGCAGGCATATAGCATTCAATTCTCTGTTCCACTGAAGCTCTGCTTGGCCATAGAAGGGGGGAAAAGAATATGAATGCACGCCCCATGTGCAAGGTTAAGAAGTCATCAATAACCAGTCCCTTGTTGTGAATATTATACATACATATCTGGGATTTTCAAAAGCACCTATGCAATTTAGAAGCACAGTCCTACTGAATTTCAATATCAATCAGACTAGGATTGGTGCTCTCATACTTGTTTGAAGTAGATAGAGCCAACTAAGAGACATCCAGGATATGGGTAGTGAACACGTCTGGAATACTGTGTGCAGTTCTGGTTTCCCATGTTTAAGAAGGATGAATTCAAACTGGAACAGGTACAGAGAAGGGCTACTAGGATGATTACTAGCGGTAAATATGCCCAATGGCTTGTGATGGGATGTTAGATTGGGTGGGATCCGAGTTACTACAGAGAATTCTGTCCTGGGTGTCTGGCTGGTAAGACTTGCCCACATGCTCAGGGTTTAGCTGATCGCCATATTTGGGGTCGGGAAGGAATTTCCTCCAGGGCAGATTGGCAGAAGCCCTGGGGGGTTTTCGCCTTCCTCTGCAGCGTGGGGCACGGGTTACTTGCTAGAAGGTTCTCTGCACCTTGAAGTCTTTAAACCATGGTTTGAGGACTTCAATGGCTCAGACACAGGTTTGATACAGGAGTGGGTGGGTGAGATTCTGTGGCCTGCGTTGTGCAGGAGGTCAGACTAGATGATCATAATGGCCCCTTCTGACCTTAAAGTCTATGATTATGATCTATGATTAACACGTGGATTTGGAGATTCCCTTTTCTCAGTAAGCTGATCAAGAAGCTAGTAAATTATTGTTGGCTGTTAATACTTAAAAGCATCAAATCTTGGACTTTTTGCTGTCATGTAAGAAAACTCAAACGGGAATCTGACATTGAAAGGAGGGTTTTTTTCCTCTTTATTCTGGCACTTCAGAAGAGTAAGGGTTCAGATTCCCCCCACCCTACCCCTGCCACTTTTCCTCCTCCAAGTTTACATAAGAACATATCTAATAAAATAAGGAGAAAAATGTGAGTGTTTGAATATTCAAATATCTTTTAGGCCAAAATTTAGTGAGTAGCTTAAACCCTTGTAAGATGTTTATTGTGAAATATATAATGCAATGCAGTTATTGTCTTATGTTATTTTTCAAGCTACACATTGTATGCTGTAAACATCTGAATTAGGTTTGCTATACCTCCAAATTCCGGGGTCGTAGGAGGCGTGGTATTCTGACACCACACAAAAAAGACCATAGTCACATATAAGAAGTAACACACAAGTTTAAAACAGGGATAGAGAGAGGGCCAAAATATAGAAGTGCATTTGCTATAGTTATTTGGCATTTTTAACATTTCAGAGCAAGAAATATTTTCAGACTTGACAAATTTGTCTTGGCCTGACTGAATTTAAAATCAACTCATGGATAGAATCATAGGACTGGAAGGGACCTCGAGAGGTCATCTAGTCCAGTCCCCTGCACTAATGGCAGGACTAGACCATCCGTGACAAGTTTTGTCTAACCTGCTCTTAAAATCCCCAATGATGGAGATTCCACAACCTCCCTAGAGTAATTAAACTCTGGAATAAATTGCCTGATAGGAAGATTTTCCTAATGTCCAGCCTAAACTGCCCTTGCTTCAATTTAAGCCCATTGCTTCTTGTCCCACCCTCAGAGATTAACAAGAACAATTTTTCTAACAACCTTTTATGTACTTGAGAACCTACGTCCGTCTCCCCCCTCCCCCCCATCCTCTCTTTGCCAGACTAAACAAACCCAATTTTTTCAATCATCCCTAATAGGTCATGTTTTCTAGATCTTTAATCATTTTTGTTGCTCTTCTCTGGACTTTCTCCAATTGTCCACATCTTTCCTAAAATGTAGCACCTAAAACTAGACACAATACTCCAGTAGAGGCATAATCAGTGCAGAGTAGAGCGGAAGAATTACTTCTCATGTCTTGGTTACAACACTGTTGCTAATACATACCAGTATGATGTTTGCGTTTTGTGCAGCAGTGTTACACTGTTGACTCATATTTAGCTTTTGATCCACTATGACCCCAGACCCCTTCCTGCAGTATTCTTTCCTAGGCAGTCATTTCCCATTTTGTATGTGTGCAACCAGGGCTGGATTTAAGGGTGCCTGCACCAGGCTCGGGGTGTTGTTTTTGTTGTTAGCGACAAAAGGGAAAACAGTGTGTTTGAAATAAAATGTTTCAGGTATTCCATATGTGGATTCATTTTTCATTAACCTCTTAGAATGTTCTAGAACTTTGTAGAATCTCATGGAACCTTCCAGATTTGAGAACTACATTTTCCTCGAAACTCCTAGAACGTTGTCAGCCATGCCCTTGCAGGTATATAAAGGGAAGGGCATCCCCAGTCAGTGAGATAAAAGAACAAACTGAAGTGAAGCGAGAACCCGGCTCCAATATTGTGAACCTTGTTTTACTGTGTAATTGTGAAATTGTGTTTTAACACTTGAAGAGTGTAAGTAGTAATTAATGGACATATAATTTTTAATCTATCGAACCCCTATCTACGCAACAATATAAAAGAAATACAATTACTTCTGTTGCCATGCTTAACATGTAATGTTTAGTGACATGTAATGTCTAAAACCGTGGAACATAGTATAAGGGAGACCAAAAGTCTATCTGTTTTCCCCCATAAAAAGTAAAAGATGCCCCGAAAGAAGCCTTCAGGAGCTCAGTATCGGAATCGAAAAGCTCACCTGCAATCTAGTTTGCAGCAAGGGGCAAATTTGATGGGAAAATATTTGAAACAGAACAACATAGACCGGGCTTTAGGCAGTAGTGATTGTCCCAGTGCAGAAGAAATCGAGGAGTGAAGTGTAAATAATGGAAGGCCTATTATTAAGGAATTAGCAGATTTACCTGAAGATAAGGAAGGGAGATGTGAGGAAGTGATGGAGAATCATCCTGTTTTCCTGGCAGCGTAAAGGAGAGTGATGATAAAGAGGAAAGTGGCTCACATGAAAAGGAGAGTAATGACAAAGAAAAATCTAATGTACATGAAAAGGAGAGAAACAAGAAAGAAGAATCAGCCTTGCATGATGTTTGCTACTACTTTGATGGGAAGCTGCCTTGATTTTCTTGTGGCCTACAGAGACAACGGATTTGAAGATGCCATCACTGTTGCCAAAGAAAAGGCAGAAAACTTAAGAGTTGAGCCTATCTTCCAGGAAACTCATATTCATTGGAAGAAGAGATAGTTTGGTTATGAGGACAGAAATGAGGTGATGGGAAGCTCAGAAGAAAAATTCAAGAGGGAGGGATTTGTTTTGCTCATTGACACTGCTTGAGTGTCCACTGAAGAACAGTTCAGACAAATGAAGCATCATGAAAAGTCTGGGGGTTTGTATGACCGTAGTAAGTTGTCGACAGACAGGAAAACATCCTTGAGCTACTGTACAGACCTTCACTGGGAATATTCGGACATCAGTGATAAAAACCTCTATGTCAAATTGAACAACAACATCTGTCACATTTTGCCACATGGGAAGCACTCTACACTCCAAGTTCTCCAGTTCATTCATGATGCAGAGTTGAAGGACACTTTTCCTAATGTATGGATAGCTTTGAGGACTCTGCTCACACTGCTGGTCACAGTCATGTGTGGTGAGTGCAGCTTTTTGAAGCTCAGGCTCATTAAAACACATCTTTCATTTACTACAGTCTATGAGACACTGACATTGCTTGCTATTATGTCACTTGAAAATGCCATTGGCCAGTCTTTGGATCTCTCTAATGCCATGCTTGAGTTCACAAGGGCAAAGGCGAGAAAAGCGACCTTTTGAACTAAATGCCTGGCGTTAACATTCTAAGGCTGTCACCTACTGTAACGCTATTTAATAGTGGTCAACCAAATATTGGTGAACAGTTAATTTTCTTGATGTTAGTACATTTCAATTATTCTTAAGTTTCTATAAACTTGGAGGAAACGATTTTTTTTATTTGCTGTCTGGCATGAATAAATACAGATTTACAGAGCCTAGCATGCAAATTTATCATCTTCTTTGACAGAGATAAATCGTGCATTCAAATCGTGTATCCAAGTCGTGAAATGGGCTACAAATGGAATAAAAAAAATAAGGTATTCAAAGGCTTAACAAATGGAGAAAGGGGCCAAAGATGCTCCTCAGCCTGGGGCGCCATTTGGTCTAGAGCTGGCCCTGCATGCAACTGATTGTTCTTTCCTAAATGCAGTACGTTGCATTTGTCCTTACTGAATTTCATCCTACTTACTTCAGATCATTTCTCTCATTTGTCCAGATCATTTTGAATTTTAATCCTATCCTCCAAAGCACTTGCAATCCCTCCCAGTTTGGTATCATCCACAAACTTTATAAGTGTACTCTCTATGCCATTCTCTAAACCACTGATAAAGATATTGAAAAGAACCAGATCCAGAACTGATCCCCACGGGACCCCACTTGATATGCCCTTCCAGCTTGACCATGAACCACTGATAACTAGTCCCCAGGAATGGTTTTCCAACCAGTTATGCACCCACCTTATGGTAGCTCCATCTAGTTTGTATTTCCCTAATTTGTTTATGAGACAGTCACATGAAACAGTATCAAAAGCCTTACTAAGAATCAAGATATACCACATCTACCACTCCCCCGAGCCACAAAGCTTTCTTTGACAGGGTAACAAGCCATCAGGTTGGTTTGACACAGTGTGTTCTTGACAAATCCCTGCTGACAGTTACTTATTACCTTATTATCTTTTAGGTGTTTGCAAATTGACTGCTTAATTATTTGTTCCATTATCTTTCCAGACATAAGACCAGGAAAGAGGTATTCAGATTCAAACTACAGTTGGAGTCCAAGTCAAGCCCATGGTTCAGATTCAGTGATACTGAAATCTAGTTAACTGTTCTTGGGAGATTTTGAACCAAATGGTAGAAATCTGTGAGATTAGTTGTTTAAGAGATTTCTATCTTACCTTATCCAATCTCTCAAAAAAGCTCTTTATGGACTATTTCATCTGTACTTAAAGTGGAAAAGAGATCCCTACTTGCTCTAGATCCAACCCAGAACCTAAGCCACAGAATCAAGTTCACATTCATATACTGACCCTAAAACAAACACTAGGATTTGAAGTTATCTTGATCTAGGATACTGATTTTCATTCATCTTTCATTTTAAGGTTTGCTCTCTTTTTTAAGAAAAATGGAAGGTATTTTATTGCAAGCATAATTTTTAATTTGAAATTAGTAACATAATAAAGTTAGTCTACTGAATCTCTAGGAAACATTATTAAATACTTATAATATACTATGTTGAAAATAGATAAATTGTATTAGCTTATGCTCTAAAACCATACTGCTTAAAAATGTATTTGAATGAAAATCTTTAAAATGGATGATTTTATAGGTTTTCCTTTTTGAATTACATATTTTACATGTACACATTTGATACTGTTATTCACACATCTATCCAATTAGTATTTCCAATTAAATGACTTTAGTTGTTTGTAATCATGTGCTATCTAAGCCATAATTTTGCCACTTCTCAGGCGACAAATGGGTGACTTATATCTGGGAATAAAATTCACAAAAGGCTGTTGGTGTGCTGTTTCAACACATGCAATTACTGGTAGTTACATTCTAATCAGCATAATTAGTTTTGAAACAGCTCTCACAATAACTGTCAACATTTGTGTCAATTTAGCAGCAGTTGATGGCACATTTAACAAAGACTTGCTTATTCATTTTCAATATTATTCTATATAAAAGATTAAGTAGTAAAGCCTCTTCACTGGTATTGAGCATTTCCTACTTAGCTTAGCAATAGGAATTGCTGTTTCCTTTCAGCAATTGATTCTTCGCAAACCATTGGTTAAAAGAATGACCACCCTCTAGCTTTGGTAGGTACATCCTTACAGATTAATTTGCAGTGATTATGAGAAACTACAATAAAAAACAAGTAAATTGCAGTGTAGATATTAGTAGATTTAATACCATAATGGTTTTGGAGATTTTGGCAAGTTTAACTTTATTATGTTTTTATATATATAAATAAATGGTGGGGGAAGACTAATGCTCTTCTGCCCTCCAGTGAAATAAACCTATTCATACCATGATTCAACACTACTGCAATTTCTCTTATTGGAAAAAGTACTGGCTACTGACAATGGCCTATTTTAGCTCTGTTTTAGCTTCAGAGAGCTAGACAAGACATTATTCACAACTGCCCATAAGGCTTCAAAATACGTTCCTCAGAAAAACCACCAAAGTCTGTTACATCAATGTAAAAATTTTGCTGCCAGATAAACTGACTAATCTTATAACCTCCCTGGAAAAATAGGAGAAACAAAGTGATACCTCTTCCCGGGGCTTTATTACATTGCTCATTTTATACTGTCTTGTAAACAGTAATCTTCCAAAAGAGACTCAGGGAAAGCAAACCTATGTTCTGCACTGCTCACAAAGCTGAAGCTATACCAGCCTTGATCCAAACACCCAAATAGTAAACAGATCTTTTAAATGCTAGCTCATGAACAAACTGAAAACCCATTGATAAATGATTTGGCAATAGTTTGAAGCATAAACAAGTACTTAATCATCTTCTTACTTGACTCAAATTTATAAATTTATATTTATAATAAAGCATATGCACCTTTATGCACTTTATTTCTTTTCTGAAATTCATTGGATAAAACAGCATCATATGAACTAAAACATATTTGAGGCAATGAATGAGGGAAGTTACAGATTTTCATCTTTACCAAATGTGTATGTGCTTAGAAATAGTAGAAACCAGCACACCAAGAACATCCAGAGAGATGCTGAAATATATAAAGGAGAGAGGCAAATTAATTGTCAAAGGTCAATTGATACTGGGAGAAAACTCTTGTAGACTCCCTTTCTGCCTCTGCCATTATCAAAAGAAAGATGCTTTTTGGAATTCGTGGAAAATCAACGTATGCAAAAATAGAGGATTCCTAACTAGAACGTTGGTTCTAAAATAAAAAAGTTTAATTCCTCTTCACCCGTTTATGATGTTGAAAGGGATAAGCTTCTTGAAGGATATTGCATAAGAACATCACAAAGATCCATAGTCCAAGAAAATTTTAAGGATCTAGGTCCCTAAACACAACTTATTTCATGACACATAGCGGTAATATTGGTACATCGAGGGTTGGAAGAATACTGAACAACTCCAGATAAGGAGAACCTAGATCTAAATGTATTTAAAGACTAAATGATTTACTGAGTTAAATCTTGATTTGTTTTTTGGACCAAGAATATGTGGTGAAAGATACAGGGCTCTCATGAAGAGACTGGGGAGACTCAGACACACATTTGTACTCTGATATTCATGAAGGGGGAGGGAACTAAATCCTTGCTACTTTAAGGGGGTGAAAAATTACAGACTTGAGCTGGACAGTGCCAACACAAGGAGTTCGTACAACAGAGTATTTAAAAGACTTGATCTCCAAGTTAAATAAGTAGGCTTCAGTTTCTGTTTTCCTGAGAAAGACAAAGCTAAGGTGGTATTTGTATTAGTAATGTTAATTTACTAAGAATAAGTTCAATACACTGAACTTAGCGTATTATATATCATGTAGGATATATACTGTTGTGTATATATTTCAGGAATAGCTTCTTAAATCAAAAGGTGACTATTTATTTGGACAGTTTGAAACAAATAGCTATTGCTTATGTAACACCCCCCCCCACACACACTTTCCTCCCTGAGTTACTCAGGAGCAGACAACACTCACCTGTGTGTCTGGGCACCTGATGATGTTGACATTAAAGGATATCTCAAGTATCCGAGTGGTCATGTTGGATAGGTGGGAATCCTTTCTCCACCCCTGTACTGCACTCCCTTTACTCCTAAAGGAATTTAAAATTGGCAGTGCCTCCACCTGGCTGGTCCTGGTACACACTCAATGCCTTGGGAACCTCTAGGAATAAATCTATTCTAATAATAATAATCTGTGGCATGGGTCTAACTCTAACATACCAATTATAATATACATCCAATACACTTTAATTAGAGTTAACACACCTCTACTTGACAACTTAAAGAAACAGGGTATAACAGACTACTAATTTAAATCCACAGGGGGCAGTTGAATAAAATCAATTAACAAATATAGTATACACCAGAGGCTCTCAAACTGTGGTCCAGGGATAGTTCCCTCTAAGGTGAGTGCCTGGGCAGCCGCACACAAGAGAATAAAGGGCCACCCACCTAATTAGTGAAGCCGCGCAGGCATGGCTCCACTAATTAGGTGCCTGGACCCTAGAGCAGACGCACATGTAAGGTGAGGTGGTGGTGGCCTTGGGAGAGGATAAGGGGTAGGTGGGAGGAGGCAGTGGGGTGAGAAGAGGGGGTGGGGGGGGGATTTGGGACGTGCAGGGCTGTGGCGGCCAGAGAAACAGCTGCAGCTGTACAGGAGGGACATCTCTCCTTCCCAGCCCCAGCTCTATGGCTGCTGTGGTGGGGGAGACCCCCCTCCTTCCCAGCCCCAGCTGAGAGGCTGCCATGGCGAGGGAGAGAGGGCACATCCATCGCCTTAGAAAGGTAAGACTACGGATATTAAAATATGAGTTGTGTGCTTTTATTTGTAGAACCAAAAAAATGTTAATTATTAACTTTCTATAATGTAGCTCTTTTATCCAAAACACTTTACAATAGTTAGCTAACGGTAAAAACAACAACATTTGGAAAGATCATGAAGTGGGCCGCCGAGACCCTCAGCAATTTTCAAGTAGTCCAAGAAAAAAAAGTTTGAGAACCACTGGTATACACAGTAATAAATGAAACTTATCTAACTGGCATTTATACTGCCACCATTTACCCCACCCCAGGGTGTACACTCCCCTGGATTGCAGAGTCCTAGACACTTGCTTGCATGGGTGCGCTTGAAGATCTGAAGCTGGAGACAGCATTGTTGGTTCTGTGCATCAGTCCACCCAAGGCAACAAGCTGCACAACCTCACTGAAGACTGGACTTGACCCCACCAAATGGCCGCAGCTCAGGGTCCTGGTTCAATGGGAAGATCACTCTGCCTCTCCTCAGACTCAGACTTCTGTGCCCCTTCCCTTGCAATTAATTACTTTCCCAAACAAGAGTGGGGGTTACTCACAGTTCCTTCACTGCAGGCCCATCTCAGCTAGCTCTAGGCACAGCAATAGTCTCTCCCCCAATAGCAAGACACCAACTACCTCTGAAGCTCTCTACTCCATCAAAGCCCCAACACACTCTCAGCAGCAGTTAGCAGCAGCTCCTGGTACGGACAGAGCTCTACACCAGCAATCTTGCTCCTCTCCCAAAATGGAGCCCACCACCTGCTCTCCCTGAAATAGAAAAGTCTCCCCCTCCCTCTTTCCCCAAGACATCATTGGAGTTGTAGTCTCTAAAGCTAGATTGCAGCTTATGGCGTCTGTATGGCCAATTGTCGGTCAAAAGGTCACATTGGTACCGTGTGCAACACCGTAGGGCGGTGTGCAACATTATAGTGCCGTGTGCCTATTCCCGAACCTTCTATCTGGTCAATTGTGGGTCAAGTTGGTGCCGTGTGCTACAATACCAGCATGTTGTGTGCAAAAGAGTAGTGTGCCGGGTGCAGCTCCTGTTGACATAGAGGGCTCCAGCTCGGAACCTGGAGGGTGAAGGAGCTAGGGACCAATTAGACGCTGGCACGAGTAAGAGTCACTGAATAAAACTGTATCTCGCGCCAGAAACGGCAGGAGTGCCCGCGTGTCAGCTGGAAGGCCTGATCACCCTTTCAGCCAGGGTCTCCTCCAGATTTTGCCAGCTCGTGTCGTGTCATGTTGGGATTACTTCCCCTCAATTCGTCATGCACTCTGTGTCTGTACTGCTGGTGAGCTCCGCCTGGAGTGTGGTATGTGCATTTTAATTTCTGTAAACACTTTGCTTAGCCTCCCCTTTTTTTCCCCCCTTTTTCTTCTCTCTCCCTTATTTGGTGCAAAGTTGTGTATACAGTATAGGAGAATCACATTGTTGTATTGATTACTGTTGTGGTTAGTTGGTGTATTTCACAACATTCGGTTAATGCGTGCACAGTTTACTCAGTTTGCGTGTCTACTTTGGATTTTAGTAAGCGGCTAATCATACGTCGTTTAGTTCTTGTTGTTAGATGCAAATAGACTGTTTTCAAGTTGTGTGTGGTTTATCTTGATAGTATTTCTAGTATATATAGTATACTAGATAGTATATCCCCCGGCCCAAGTTGTAACTTACCCCTTGTTAATAAACGGCCATGTGGTTTGAAATTTCAATCTGTCACGTTTTGATTTTCCTCTCTCAATTAAATACTTACTCGAACCTGCGTTTGTCTCGGACAATAGGATCTTCCCAACTGGAACGCTCCCAATAAAGTCCAGAGGTCTTTCTACTAAACGGGGCCTCATCTTAATACATAAGAAATATGAACCACAGTTAAGAGAAACCAGCATGTTCTCAAAGTAAGCCAATGAGAAAAAAAGGACAAAAAAAGAAACAGCTGTGCTATTTATGGATGCTGTGTTTTATAATTCCTCAGACCTCAGTCTCAGCTTCCCATTTTTTGCTGAAGAAGTTTAGCTTCATTTTCTAATTACTTTAATATTTCTAGGTCCAAACAGAACTGTTCTAGACTCCCAAGTTTCCCCTCAGACTCTAAGTCCCCTCCCAAGCACCAGAGAGAGCCTTCCACTCCTGGCTGCCCTAGTGCCCTCCACTCAGGAGCCAGAAGAGCAGCAGTGGAGTCACCCTGAGGCCTGGTCTACACTAGGACTTTAATTCGAATTTAGCAGCGTTAATTCGAATTAACCGCGCACCCGTCCACACCATGAAGCCATTTAATTCGACATAGAGAGCTCTTTAGTTCGAATTCTGTACTCCTCCCCGACGAGGGGAGTAGCGCTAAATTCGACATGGCTATGTCGAATTAGGCTAGGTGTGGATGCAAATCGAACTTAGTAGCTCCGGGAGCTATCCCACAGTGCACCACTCTGTTGATGCTCTGGACAGCAGTCCGAGCTTAGATGCTCTGATCAGCCACACAGGAAACGACCTAGGAAAATTTGAATTCCTTTTCCTGTCTGGGCACTTTGAATCTCATGTCCTGGGTGTACATCGGGGCGAGCTCAGCAGCACCGGCAACGATGCAGAGCTCTCCGGCAGAGGAGTCCAGGCAATCCCAGAATAGAAAGAGGTCCCCAGCATGGACTGACCGGGAAGTCTTAGATCTGATCGGTGTGTGGGGCGATGAGTCTGTGCTTTCGGAGCTGCGCTCCAACAAATGGAATGCGAAGAACTACGAGAAGGTCTCCAAAGCCATGACAGACAGAGGATACAGCCGGGATGCAATGCAGTGCCGCGTGAAAGTCAAGGAGCTGAGACAAGGCTACCATAAAATCAAAGCGGCACACGGACGCTCCGGAGCCCAGCCCCAGACATGCCGCTTCTACGAGGCACTGCATGCCATTCTCGGTGGGTCTGCCACCACTGCCCCACCAGTGTGCGTGGACTCTGACGAAGGGATAGTGTCGACGGCCAGTTCCTCGTCGATGTTCGCAGATGGGGAAGATGAGGAAGGAGATGAGGAGGGGGAGGCAGTTGACAGCGCTTCCAACGCTGATTTCCCCGACAGCCAGGATCTCTTCATCACCCTCACTGAGATCCCCTACCAACCCTCCGCAGCCGTTACCACGGACCCTGAATCAGGAGAAGGATCAGTGGGTAAGTGCTTTAAACATGTTAACATTTATTTCTTAAAAGAACAGGAAAATAGATTAGGCGAACAGAAGGTCTATATACAAGGGAATGGAACAGGCATCTTCCGCGGAGATCTCCAGGAAGCTCTCCTGGAGGTAGTCGAAAAGCCTATGGAGGAGGTTCCTGGGGAGAGCTGGCTTATTGGGTGCTCCGAGGTAGCACACTTTTCCGCGCCACGCTCTCAGCTGGTACTCCGGGACCAGTGCCTTGACGAGCATCGCAGCATAGGGCCCTGGCTTGTGCTGGCTTTCATTCAGCATGCGCTCTCTCTCTCTCTCTCTCTCTGTGACACCCTCCTCAGGGTGATCTCGCGTGCAGACTCCTGCATGTAAGTAGAGTAATTTGTGTACTATTAGTATTGGTAGTGCTTCACTGTTCCTTAGAACAACAAGAAGCGTCACTTTAGAGCCACGTGCTGGAGGCTACAGAGTGGCAGCATACAGGGATCTTTTCCAAGGGAAAACCGCGAGGGGGTGGAACAGGGGCAGAGTTTATGCTTTCAGGATTGCCTGCAGCAAGAGGACAGAGCTGGACATTGACTTTTAAGCAGCCAAAAGCCTTTGGCTTACCATGCCTGGCTGCTCCACAGATTCAGCTTTCCTGCCCCGCTTGTCTGGTCTGCAGTGCAATACCCCAGGCAATGAAAGCAAATGCAGAGAAATCGAACTTTCCCTGAGTGAGTGCGCATGAGATAGGTGCCGTCCATGGTCTGGTTCACAGACAATGAGTAGACTATGTTTCATTTTTGAGAAAATGTATCTTTGTAAGCAATTCACTCCCTTTTCCCCATCACACAGCTGCAACAGTATCCCGACCTGCTCCACCATGCCCCTCACAGAGGCTGGCGCAGATTAGGCGGCGTAAGAAAAGGACACGGGACGAGATGTTTGCTGAACTTATGGGCTGCTCCAGAGCAGAGGCGGACCAGCAGAGCCAGTGGAGGGAGAACCTCACACAGCAGCAGCGCTCACACAGCGAATGGGAGGACAGATGGCATCAGGAGGACCAGCAGGCGACTCAAACGCTGCTTGGACTACTGAGGGAGCAAACGGACACGCTCAGGCGCCTTGTCGATGTTCTGCAGGACCGCAGGCAGGAGGACAGAGCCCCCCTGCACTGTGTCTGAAACCGCCCTCCCCCGCCACACACTCCAATACCCACCTCACCCAGAATAACAAGAAGGAGGGGCACCAAGGGCCGTGAAAACTGTCACTGAACCACAGCGGACTGCTAAATTACCCAAAAGTTCACAGTCCCTAGATTTTGAAAAGTTCTTACCTGTACTGTGTTGTCGAGTATTAAAAGTAGCTTGCTGTTAATTACTGTTTCTGTCATGTTTGTTTGCTGAAGACTTTCTGTGAAGGGGGGAGAGGGGTTTGGTAATTGCATAGGACATTCACCATAAACAGGGTACAGACATGGGGGCAGGATCAACAGCAGGTTACTCACTGAGTGCAGTCACTAGGCACCCTGGTCAGTCTGTGAGGTGTTTTTAATGTTCTGTTCATAGGCAGCAGGTGCCCTGCTCCAGGTATTCTTGGAGGTGGGTCTCTCCCCCGGCCCTGCCTGGATCGAGCCCTGGCCCACGCGGGTCTCCAACCGCCCCGTCAATTCCCTGCCTGGAGCAGGTCCCAGCGCCCACCTTCCACCCCTCCCCCGGCGTGTCGTCTCCCCCCCCGCGCTGCGTCCCTACCTGACAGTAGAGCGGCTACCGGCAGAAATGTTGTCTGCTGCCCCAGGGTCCTAGCGCCTGCCATCCACAAATGGCAAGGCACGTTGCCCTCACCCTGCCCTTCTACCTTAGCCCTGAGCCTCTACAATGCCCCAAACCCTCAGCCCCAGCCACAGCACGCAACCCCCTACGCCTCCTCCCCCTTCCCACACACCCCTCACCCCTTCCTACGCCCCCACCCCCAGCCCAGAGGCTGCACCCAAACTCTGTCCCAAAGCCTACACCCCTCACCCCTTCCCCCAGAGACCGCTGTAGGAGCAATAGCCTATCATTCCTAGAGTCTAAAAGCGGTCTCTACATCACTGCACATCCTACCCACCACAGTCCGCGTCCCTGTTTCAACCCTTTAACGCGAAATCATTATTAAAGAAAAGGTTTTTAAACAACAATGCTCCATTGTTAGCATTAGAATACTGTTTAAACGTGTGTTGGAAGGGGGCAAACGGGGTGAATGGGGTATGAAACTGCAGAGGAGAGTCAACAGTAACTGGGTAAAGAAACAGGGGCAGGTTCAGCTTCTCTGTAAAGCAACTGGACAGTCATAGGTTACCCTGCTCTCTGAGGAACCTAGCTTTCAAAGCCTCCCGGATGCACAGCGCTTCCCGCTGGGATCTTCTAATGGCACGTGTGTCTGGCTGAGCGTAATCAGCAGCCAGGCGATTTGCCTCAACCTCCCATCCCGCCATAAAGGTCTCCCCCTTGCTCTCACAGAGATTGTGGAGCACACAGCAAGCTGCAATAACAATGGGGATATTGTTTTCGCTGAGATCCGAGTGAGTCAGTAAGCTTCTCCATCTCCCCTTGAGACGTCCGAAAGCACACTCCACCACCATTCTGCACTTGCTCAGCCAGTAGTTGAAGAGTTCCTTCTCACTGTCCAAGGCGCCTGCATAGGGCTTCATGAGCCAGGGCATTAGTGGGTAGGCTGGGTCCCCGAGGATCACTGTAGGCATCTGCACACCCCAACAGTTATTTTGTGGTCCGGGAAGAAACTACCTGCCTGGAAGCGTTTAAACAGACCAGAGTTCCTGAACACACGCGCGTCATGAACCTTGCCCGGCCACCCGACGTTGATGTTGGTAAAGCGTCCCCTATGGTCCACCAGTGCTTGCAGCACCATTGAAAAGTAGCCCTTTCGGTTAATGTACTGGCTGGCCTGGTGGTCCGGTCCCAGGATAGGGATGTGAGTCCCATCTATAGCCCCACCACAGTTTGGGAATCCCATCGCGGCGAAGCCAGCTATGACGACCTGGACGTTTCCCAGGGTCACTACCTTCGAGAGCAGGAGTTCAACGATTGCGTTGGCTACTTGCATCACAGCAACCCCCACGGTAGATTTGCCCATGCCAAAGTGGTTCGCTACTGACCGGTAGCTGTCTGGTGTGGCAAGTTTCCAGAGGGCTATGGCCACTCGCTTCTGCACACAGTCAGGGCTGCTCGCATCCGGGTGTCCTTGCACTTCAGGGCAGGGGACAGCAATTCACACAGTTCAAGGAAAGTGCCCTTACGCATCCTGAAGTTTCGCAGCCACTGTGATTCATCCCAGACCTGCAGCACTATGCAATCCCACCAGCCCGTGCTTGTTTCCCGGGCCCAGAATCGCCGTCCCATAGCATGAACATGACCCAGTGCCACCATGATCTCCATGGCGCGGCGTACCGTGCTTTCTGAGAGGTCTGTGCCAGTCTGAGACTTCATGTCCTCACCGCGCTGCCGTTGCCTCTTCGCCCGATTTCTCAGCATCTGACTGTTGAAGAGGTGTACGATAAGGTGCGAGGAGTTGACAACGGCCATAAGTGCAGCGATGATCGCAGTGGGCTCCATGATCGCAGTGGAGTGCTGTGGTGTCCGCGCTGTCACTTATAACAGGAAAAGTGCGCGAACTCATTTCCCGCCGGCGGGAGTGACGGTTGAATGCTGACAGTTACCAAGGACCACCCTCGACACAGTTTTCCCCCCAGCAGGCATTGGGGGCTATACCCAGAATTCCAATGGGCAGCGGGGAAGTCTCTTGTCAATTTCACTTTCCATCTGCAGGAATACCAACATTTTTCAGAAAAAGTGAATTTTTCCTGTGGTATTTTTGAAAGGGTTTTTTCCCCTGGAAAATCGTTCCAATGAAAGATTCTCACCAAGCTCTATTCATAATATTTAACAGAATTCAGAAGTTGTACATAGATAGATCTCCCCAAACTGTCTCATTGGTAATTGTGACGCCTGACAAAGCTGGTTTTAGAGAAGCTCTGTTTGTGTGGCCACATTACATTAGCCTTGCATTATGGCAGCTCTCAATGCCTAGCAAGTAAATACATTAGGAAACTGTAGCTAAATTTAAAATAATCCCTGCCACCAGTAGAATCTGTTTGGATCTGCCATACATAATGCATCCTGTTTATGCAGAAGAGATGATAACCAAGGTTGTAGTCAGGCACAAATTTAAAAAATGAGGGTGGGTAGACAGAAAGGAAGATGTGTGTGGCTATAAGAAAAAAAGTGCAGTAAAAGACAACTGGTGATGAAGCCAATGTTTATACAGACTCCAAAAGAAGTGTGACTAACTGAACTTCCTATGAAGTTGTATTTCTTTAGAATACTGTTTCATAATCACTTAAACATAGCAATGTGTTAATAAAAATGATTTCTATCCCATGATTGCATTGATTTAAGTATTGTATTAAAAGCAAAACACTGCCAACATAAGCATAAGTCAAATAGTGACATTTGCAGGAGTGTCAAAAAATGCAAAAATGGAACTTCAAACAATGTTTTTTACTCAGCTGCACAAATGTGGGTGAATTAATATTGCTTTTGGATCCTTAATTTCTGCAATTCCTGACTTTTATATATTATTTTACTGTTCAGCTTTAACACTGCATTAAACATTCCCACTTACTTAATTCCTAGGTATTTAAAAACAAGAACAAAGAAAAAAAATCTGGAAGTAGCTTAAAAGCTGCTTGTCTGCACGATATTTGATTGCAGAGCTTAGAACCGCTGATAGATTCCGTGTACAAGAGCAAGCATCACTAGTTCCCAGTACATATCCTCGAACTGAAGCGCATGCACTAATTAGCAGTGCACTTGTGACTGAACATTTTCCACCCCGAGGAATCACTACGCAGCTTTCAAATTTACACTGCACAAACTGTATTTTTCTGCTCTTTCCTGTAAGTCAGAAACTGTTAAAGAGACTTTTACTCATGAATGTGAAAACATGTGTCATAAAGGAAACTGTTTGAAATTTTAATTATACTGGAAACTAGAAGTGTCTAGTATAATACTCTAAATAATACATTATATGGGGCAACTAGAGGTGACAGTGAACCATAAGCCATGAAATCATTATCTTCACCCACTTAAAAAGAAAAGTGGGTATTTTCCCAATCACTGAAATTTAACAGCTCCTGCCCAATAGCATTAACCATATGCCTCAGTTTCTAGTGACAGAATAAGGGCTCCATGATTCTAACTTCCTACACTTGAGTGTCAGTAGAATGAATATGTCTATTTAGCAATGTGACAGGCAGAGACAAATTTCTTTGGAATGAAGTTAATTTTTTTAATGAATAAACACTTCCAAACAAAACACTATCTCTACCCACATATGGGTCTGTAAACTGGTAGCTTCCATCTTGCTCCAAACAAACTACTGACTCATAAGATATCAAAAAGTCTCTACTTCCTAAAATGGATATTAATAAAATGAGTAATTCAAAAGCGTAACACAAAGCTCCAGTTTAAGCCTTCACTCCAGACCATATTGCTCCTGGGTTCCTTCTTCAGTCTCATCTACCCCCACCTCTAGCTTCCTCTGAGACAGTTACTTCCACTTCTTATATTAAAGGTGGAGTCTAATAAGCCACACATGTGCCAAAGAGTCAGGGGTAATTAACCTGCAGCTCCTCTGAGGTTTCCAATACTTTAAAAAGGTGGGGCAGTAAGATTATCCTGCCATCCAGCTACAGGCTATTATAATCTATTGCCCTTCCCCACCACCACCACCACTCTGTAATAGAGCTGAGCAAATAATGGATTTTTCAGACTGGGAGCTCAACCAAAAAAAACAGCCAAAAAATTTTAAAAATTCAGGAAAGAAATCCGGTTTAAACTGAACCAAAACAAAATTTCCCATCACATCAAAAAAAACAAAAACCCTCAAAAAAAATATTTTGAAGTTGATTAAATGATTCAAGTCAACTTTAAACAAAGTTTAAGGTTTTCACTTGTTTTGAATCAACTGAAACAGTTGATTCTAAACAATTCTTTTGAGCTTTTTGTTTCGATTCAGCCATTTGGGGAGGTTTTCACGTTTGTATTTTTTATTTTTAATTAGCCTAATGTAAAACTGAAATGAAACATTTCAACTCTTCACAAAAAATTCAAACAAAACTATTTGTCAAATTCAACAAATAGTTTCAGGCCACAAAAATGCATTTTTTAAATTAAAAACAATTAGTTGGAAAAAAATGTTGCACAGCTCTACTATGCAATACTGCAACAACAACAAAAATCAACTGACTGCATAAAGCAGCAAACACTCCACTGACATTTCCTTATTATTTAAGTAATTCATCAATATTCATAAACCTAGCCCCATGCTATGAAATAGACCAAATGCTAAGCAGCACCGTAAGATCATTGAATAGTAATCAATAAGCTCAAATTTTATTAGTTTTCCTTTTACAGCTGTAAACGCCTTCCTCTCCACAAAATGCAAAATCACTCTACTGGTATGCTATAAGGCTCGGTGCTGAAGACTCTAGCTGACTGGCTCACAGAAGATCTCCAGATTTAGGAAAAGGCTTTAGGGAGGCTGTTGCCTCATTTCTTTCATCTTTCGCAGTGGCTCCCAAAGAGAGTCCTCACTGCGAGCGGTGATCCAGCAATGAGAAAAACTTGTGACTCTTCCATCTTTCTCCCTCATTCCAATCCCCTCCTTCCTTCCAATAAGAAGTACAAGTTACTGCATCTGAGAAATGTGAGCATTAAAATAATATCCAATAAGGAAGTATTTGTCTACTTCCCATTCTGAGGTTTGATTGAAAAGCAATAAAACAGAAAAATCTTTGTAGAACAATGGGGGAGGGGAAAAAATATTAAAAGCCCAGCACTGCACCCATCTCACCTATGGTGCTTGAGGAGAATATTCTAGTATTTACTCTTTTAAAAGGCATTACTGTAGATATCCCTACAGAGATTGGGGTTCAACTGTGCTAGATGTCGTGCAAGCACATTAGAGAAGAGTTTGTACGTATATTATCCATTTTGGCTTCCTTTTCTATCATTAGCCCTGTCAATGCACTAATCTGAATCAGGCAGGTCACAAAGTAATAGTTACAGGATTTTTAAACATTTTCTATCCTCTATGTAGCTCTTACGCGAATTTCCAGACTTTGAATTAACTCTATTTTAGTACAGCAACTGGTGAAAAAAAAAGTTGGCATTTGCCAACAGTCAGCACTGTTAATTTGTGTGTCAGTCATTTCTTGTTCTAAGCATAGGATGAAATGGCAGTATTGCAAATACCAACATTGTGGTAGTTACTGACAGATGCTAACTTTTCAATGCAGACTACTTTAAGCTCTGTGGTACCTCGATTACTGCGTACTATCTTTAACAACATTTTGCTTTTGAGATTTAGAGTTCTGGGAAGGCAGCACTGGCTGGTAGTCAGAGGGCAGAAGAAACTCAAGAAAACTTTCTTCTAGGCTCAGCTTTGCCAATGACTTTAGGCAACAATAGCTGTGTGCCTCAGTTTCCCTCTCTGTAATCTGAAGGTAATATTTCCCTACTTCATAAGGGTGTTGTGAGGTTTAATTCACTACCATCAGTAAAGCAAGGAATAACAAGGTACCAAGGAATAACATCTTTGTACTTATCTTTTATTGCCACTATTAGCATCACTATTGTTATGCTTGAGAGAGAGCTTTAGAAGCTCAGAAATTAAATTTCTGATGTGTATTTTCTCTTGTTGTTTCTCTGCACAAGGATGAATTTTTAGTGGAAAAAACACAGGTGGACTGCTAAAATTATATTGGTTGTTAGACTAACAGAGCATAAAAACCACCAGATAAAGTCCCTAGATGCTTTTCTACTGTTTTGAATCAACTTGAGCTCTCTTTTTTCAAAAACTATATATTTCTCATGAAATCAGCTCTAAAAAAGGATAAATACCACTGGCATTTTTGATGGAACTTGGTTTATAATGGTTTGGAAACTATCTCTTATGCATGGGAAGTATGTGATTTTCTTCTCTTTTTCTCTTTTTGGAACCCTTCACAAAATGCAATATACACCAGCACAAAGCAGTACATTGCACACTGAAACCCAGTGCAGGCAAGTTAAGATGAATCGGTCAGGAAAAGCCAGACTTAACTGTGACTGCGCCAGATCCTCCATACAGCCTGGCCAGCTATCCCTCCCCCTACCTTTACTTAAAAGCGCGATCAATGAATTGCATGTTCAGTTCATACTTCATACACTCCAGAAGCGTGTTCCTGAGTGCAGAATCCTGTGGAAAGCATGAACTATAAAACTGATAGCGCAGGTGCCCACCAGAAACGCTAGGCCACTCTAGTGTCTTCTTTGAAGACTGACCATTTCAACACAAATAGTTATATTGATGCAACATTTCAGCTGAGACTGTGTGTGAAAACAAGTAAGGCCATTCAAAGCTACAGCTTCCATCACAAATGTAATTCAGCCACTTTGCACATATTTAGTAGCATTACATATAGTAACACACAATTACTATTGTGCGCTAATTCAGTTATGTGAAAGGCCTGAGTTATTAGGGGTTTTGGAGACAACAAACTGTGGCTTATTGATTTTTGTGCACATCAAATCTCAACCATAATATTACATAGAAGATAATTTTGCATGCAAAAGACCTATTTTGAAAATGTAACTCACCAGACTAGCAGTAAGTGAAGGAGCAGATTGCCCAAGAGCTTGGCTACGCATACGAACAAGATTGGAGGTTTCTGCAGGTTGCCATGACTGCTGTGCAATGGTATTGGGAAGCAGGTACCTGCCTGATAATGTGAAGAAAGATCATGTTAAGCATGAGATGTGACAGAAGAGGAAACAAAATTCACATGGTTTACTATAAAGGGTAAACTCTTATCTAGAATTTTGGTTTCTCATATAGGCATTCTAAACGTTAGGTTCTTTCACTATAAGCCTGGTGAGGCAGGATTCCATCTAAGTGGAGATCTTTTACCACTTATTCATTAGTCATTTGGGAAGTTCGCCCTTTAGCAGGTAAGTCTTCCTTACTGCATATTCCCTGCACTAAATGTCCTGATAACTGAACCTGCCTCTGAAACACTACAAATGCAGTAGCTGATACAAACATCCAGAATAGTGGGAATGAGCATAACAAAACAAAACCAAAAACACCAAACAATCATCAATACTTCACTTGCTGTAATCTCTACTGAACTGCTCAAACATCTCAGGGCCATCTTTGATCCTTGAAAAAGCTACAACAGAAGATGGAGAAAAGGTATGTGACTGGCTACTGCCTTTGCTGTTTTTTTTCAGTTGATAAGAGTTTTGACTGATCGATAAAGAACAGACCAGGATAACTCAATATCTTGGGTGGAGTAGTCGCACTGCAAGTACAAACACTTCATTTTTTCTTTAGAGTTTCCTGCATGATTAATCTCCCAAATTATTAAAAATAATGTTTGAAAGCCTGTGGTGTAGCTAATGAAACAGTCAGCATGATTAAATCCACTGATACAAGTACAGACGTGATGCTGAAGTGAAAAATTTTCCCTTGTTTCCCAACCAAGAGCCTTGAGGGTACAACAGATTTCACAACCTACTGAAAATAAGGCAAGTGTTCTAATTGTATAAAACTAAAGTAAAATCTTTTAAAGGCAGTTATGAATATATTAGAGCATGCAAAGTTTTGAGCTTACACAAACACATGCACCCAAGCAAAGCACATTTAAACCTATGCAAAAAGGCACTAACCAATATCACAACTTATATATTTTCCGCTTCTGGTACAGTTTTAACTGTTGTATGTGAAAGTATACTACAGGGGTCAGCAACCTTTAAAAAGTGGTGTGCCAGCTCTTCATTTATTCACTCTAATGTAAGGTTTCATGTGCCAGTAATATATTTTAACATTTTTAGAAGGTCTCTTTCTCTAAGTCTATAATATTTAACTAAACTATTGTTGTATGTAAAGTAAATACGGTTTTTAAACTTTTAAAAAGCTTCATTTAAAATTAAATTAAAATGCAGAGCCCTCCGGACCGATGGCCAGGACCTGGGCAATGTGAGTGCCACTGAAAATCAGCTCGCATGCTGCCTTCGGCACGCGTGCCATAGGTTGCCTACCCCTGGTATACTACATGATTTACACTACCTGAGGGCACAGAAACTCCAAGATTTTTTAGATGAAATTCCCCAAAGACTGGGCTCACTGCTCTGGAATCCAAGCTCTAACTGGAAATGAGTTTGTTTTCAGTCTCTTTTGCAAAGATGACTGCTAATATAAGATTGAGAACTTCCTCCGTTTATCAGAATGGAGCGTTAATGTTGAGGCCTCATGATATCTGAAACAAACAGCCTCTGGAGAACGTATCCATACACATCAAGATAACGGTCTTAGAACATGGGTGGGGATTTTGTTGAATAAAATAAGCATAATTAAAATCTGCAATTTTGTTGCATGTTAATAGGCAAGGGAGAAATTACTTACTACTAGGCTGGTCAATGTTTTTCTGTCAAAAAAAACCTTGATTCATCTAAATCAAAACATTCCATGGGACATAATTTCATTTTAAAAAATTTAAATGAAACTGTCATCCTGTCAGAATGGAACAATTAAATTTTTTGTTTCAAACCTACACTTTGATTTTGCATATAAATACATTTATATTTTTATATTATACCAGTTACCAAACTAATTATAATGACCAGTTAAAATGCCAATTGCGACAGTAATTGCCTAATACCAGATACCAATTACCAATGGCTAATTACCAATTAACATTTAGAATACCAATTACAATACTAATCAGCAATTAACTATATTTGTTTTATATTCTATTCTATTTTAATCTATTTAAATAAGTCAAAATTAAAAAAACACATTTTGGATTTCTTGAAACAAGAAGTTTTGACCAACTTGAAAAAAATAGAAATTGCATTTTGCAGAAAATTGACTTTCCATTTAGATTCATAACAAAAAGTTTTAAAATGCCAGAAATTCACCATAGAATAGAAATTCCGAGTTTCAAACAACTCTGCTTATTGGGATCAGAAAGCCAATATGGTAAGTATAGCAGAAACATGGAAGAAACAATCCCTGCCCAGAGGAATGTGTGTCTTTCTCACAGCTCTGAAGAGGTCTCCTTCCTCAGCTAGCTTCTCAGATTCTTGCACATGAATTTCAATCTTCTCTTCATTTTCAAAGCACTCTACGCCTGCTTACATCCCGGTCCTTGGTCTCCTCCTAGACTCTGTCCTACTAAAGCTTCATTCACTATTGCTCCCTTTCTTTTCTTTCTGCATTCTTTTATGCTGCCAATATGCTTGGTAAAGCCGCACAACTTACATGCATCTAGACTCCTGCATGGCCCTGTATAATCCACTTGTTCCATGTAATATTTCAGTTAGAACTGCACCACTATTTGCCTATATGTGATAGCTGTCCATTTTGTTTTTTACTGCATGCTGCTTTTCAACTGAAAGCTTAAAGGGATTGTATTCCCCTTTAGGTGGAGAGTGTTATGGCAAACCAAACACTAACTACGCCTCTTGCTTATTGTATCCTTATCAATCTAGTTACAGACCTGGATAAGACATAAAACAGTACCAGTGTCCTAGCATGACAACCTCCATCCAGTAATGGACTGAGGTCATGTGTTCTTGGTAATTATATTAGGTCTTTCCACACCTGTATATACAGTTGATCATGGTGAGTCTGTGTGGAGGGGATCACTTCACAGATTCTCCATTCATTCCTTTCATGATGACACTGCGGATTGGTATGAGCTCATCCTTTGCAAAGCATCTTGAGTACATGTTCTGCAGGCTTTCATCCTGCATCTCAGCCTCCCTAAAAAAAGGGGCGGCTAGCATAATACTAGCAGGATGTGAGGCTTCTAGGGGAGACTGAGGAATGCTTTGATTTGTAGGCCCATCAGAACATTGTTTAGTCTTCAGGTCACATCTACTCAGACCTGCATCCAGTAATATCCTTGCTAGTCCACCACACAGTCAAGGTAGATTTACTGGATGAAAATTAGCTGTTCGATAATTCCAAACATAATGGAAATATGGGTGGCTATGGGGAACCCACCTCCACGAATTACAAGAGTTTATGCCTTCTTTCTCTTGACCTGTCCTTTACTACAGATCCTGCCTCTGTTATCCATGGGAACATTTTTAAAAGTTTGGAAATTATTTTCTTTTCTGGTTTCTTTTGGTTGTGTCCAATCAGTTTATACTCAAGAGAAAGTCTGAAAAACTGTAATTTGTTTTGCTGTGTTGTGCTTCCACAATGATCACTCATGTGGGAAGATGTTTCCTTTCTTTTTTTTTTTATTAAAAAAACTTTTGCAATCCGTAAACCATGCTTTTTTCCTCCTTTTCCAATCTCAAGAATTACATTTTCACATCAAGCTTAGAATGCATTATATATTACATTTCAATCATGTCATAAGGTATTTGAAAAACATTAATAAGAGCTTAATGTAATAGCAATAAATCCTTGATAAACAGTTATATATTTTTAGTTGTCATTTAAAGTCATATGTCTAAAATTTTAACAGGTTTTATACAGAAGGTATCCACACAGAGGAGGAAAAAAAGTAATGACGATACCTTAAATGAGTTTTGCTTGTAATGTTGGGGGGAAAATTATTTAAAACAGACGGTAGATTACAGTGCTGAGAAAAGTGTTAGGAAATTAATCAAATAATGGTTTTATTTGGTTTGAATGGGACATCTAATTTTGGAGTAAGTGACTGATTGGAGAGATTAGGGAGAAACGAAAAGGGTAAAATGCACTATTAAAAAAGAGTTACAACTATTTTCCCCCCACTCTTGCATCAAAAATAGGTGCACATATTTTGTTAAAACTTTAAACTTTCAGATTCAGGTTGAGATATGGACATAGTCACCACAAAGAACTTTTGGAGTTACTGAAAACTGGAATATAATAATGTTTCCTTATAATAGTTGTGAAGAAGTAACATCCTTCAGATTAGTCATCCTTTGTCTTTTTCTAACAGGAAATAGTTGGAGTCTTGCACTGAGTGTGTTATTTTGATCCAATAATTAGATATTTAAGAACATGCAATTGCAGATGAACACAAGTAAAAAACCTAGATCCTTAGGCCCAAATCAGTCTGGGGAAAAGTAAAACCTTCTTTCAAGACTCTTTGTACCTCTTTTTTTGGGGGGGAGGGGAGGGGTGCAGTGTAGGAAAGGAGGGAATGAATCTCTTCTATTTTACAATCCTATCATCAGGCTAGTTCTCTAGGCATCATATTTTATTGCCTCACATTTATTATTTTTCCAGAGCCAGCTGTAGGAAATTATGTGGAGACTATAAATGTTAGGGTCTGTTTTCTCATCAGTTCATGGGGAATTAATACATATAATTCTCATTAGTATTAATAAGAGAATAAAAGGATTATGGATGGATTTAAAACCATCATTACAAAACTTCACCATTTTGCCTTAGTTCATTGTGGTTACATCAACAAACTTTATTTAAATCCAATTTGGGATGACTACCAGAAGGCACAAAAAAATATGTTGTTTTATGTATGCATCATTTGCTGTTTGCAACTTAAGAAAATTAGCATCTGTTAACTGTATTATTCAGCTGTCCATGGTTAAAGTTAATAGACAATGCCAGTTTCCCAGCCTGATGGAAGAGAGGTGAACATTTTTCACCAATCTGTCTGCTAAGCCTAATATTATTCAATCAAGCCTAGAATTACAACTGATTCAATTATCATTTATTCTATTAACACAAGAAACATTTATAAGAAACCCAATTAATGAAGTCCAGCTTCTTAAAAAAAAAATACACACACCCCGCACATTACAGAGATACTAGGTACGAGCATACTTCCCCTTTACCATTTAACCAACCTATGGTAGTTAAAATCTTTCTGGTAGTTCTATAAATGATTGCTTGTATTTTATTATCAGCTTTGTTTAATTATTTTCTCTTTGGAGGTCTGATTTTTCTTCTCTTGTACAATTACATATGTTGAGAAAATAAATGCAGAGAATCAACACCACAATCCACGAGTTACAGTCAGGGACAAAATACAAGTAAACAAGAAACCTGTTAGAAGGTGGCTTGGACAAACACTTGATGTTTCTTGCTCAAGAGACCTTGGTTTAAATGGAAGCTCCAGTCTACCTCACTGAACAGCAGTGACAAACGGAAGTAATGTATGGGCAAGACATTCAGAACATGGAGGGCCTTTCCACTTTCATTTCTTTATTTCCCTTTACTCAAGGATAGGCATCAGAGTCCCGGGAGCTCAAAACAAGAGTGCTTCAGCATTGACTTTTGAGGTATCTAAAAGAGATGCCAGCCCTTTGCAGGGAGAATCCCTCAGCAGTTCTTCAAACCAATGGTAATATGAGGTTTGTGCAATCCTGGGATGAGCTGCCATACATCCACTTCATTGGATCTTTTAGTACAGTTTATAAACAAAAGAAAAGGGAAATGGGAAAGGAAAAAGAAAAACTATTCTTATACCCAGTTCCAGCCACCAACTGCTGATAGGTCAAATGGGGACTAAGGCCCAGGTTTTTAAAGGTATTTAGACATTCCTGTGCTCAGTGTTGCAATGCATAACTGATTTAGGAGCATACATCTAATTTTCAAAAGGGATTTAGGCACACAGGAATCTAAATACCATCAACTGTCAATTGAATTTAGATTCCTAAGTGCCCAAATCCCTTTTGAAAATGAGATGCAATCTCCTAAATCAGTCAGGTATTGCAACACTTGGTACAGTGATGCCTAAATACCTTTATATATCTGGGCCTAAAGAAATTTTATAATATTTATTGATCTTTAAATGGTATAAGCAGAGCAGAGCAGGTTAAAAAAAATATTTGAAATATATGTTACAACTAAGTTACTGTAAATAGAGAATAAAGGTTTTAGTTACATGACTTTAAAGACAAGGGAGCTATGGAGTTTATCCCAAATAAGTGCTTTTATAGCCTTTCAACCCATTTTGTGTTCTGTACATGCTATGTTTTAAATAATAGCCTATATGTAAAACAATTCTCCCTCCCTCCCTCCCTAGAGCCCTGAGACCAAATGCCCAATATATTGAGGGAAAGAAAAACAACAACTATTACGGTTTCTAAAACTTTTAAGTATTATCTAAAATAGCTAAATTATCTAAAATAGTTTTGTATTCACAATGTCCCACATATGAGGTCTGATGCTGTATTTCACAACGTACTGGGAATAGAAACAAGTGCTATGTTTCCACTGGTAAATTTGGAATCACTCCTTTCTAGATAAGATTTAGGTCTGATAGTTTGTTATCAAACATGTCACTGATTCGGGATGGACGGTCACTATAAGGTGCAACAATTTTGACAGGAAACCCAGTATTCAGAGGAAGAGATTTTGTGGCAAGTTATTTTATTTATTTATTGAAATGGACTTTCTTTGAATCTGGTGAAAGATTTTGAATGTAGTAGAAGCCCACTCAATGGTGGCAGATTAGAATTTAAAAATATCACCTCTACATACACAGAAAATTCCCCACAAGGGAATTGTCTGTATCTTTGTCTTCACTTTTTAAAATGGGCTGAAGCAGTGGTGTTGAGATGTAAATCAAGTTCAGGCTTTAAGGCAAGATTCAGTAGCACCTAAAATCTTTCAAGCCGTTTGTAATAGAAGCATCATACAAAGATTGTTTAGGATTTCCACCACCTTGGCCAAACTGAATCTGGAAATAGGACACTTCAAGTTCTGGATCAGACCAAGACAAAAAGAGGTTTGTATCTGTGGAATTTGTATCCAAATAATCCATGTCCTTCTCAACTGAAAGGGGTTCACAGTCAAGTCTCCAGTATTAGCACATCTATCTTCCACCCAAGAATTTACACAACCTGCATTCTCCTCCTCCAAGGATTGAATTGTATTTTGTTCAGATTCAAGTAAATTATCCTAATTCCAGAAATGATGTTAATCAATTCCAGGCTTATAATAAATTCCATTCTTGCCCTTCCAATATCTGAAAGGGACTTTCTTAACAATCAAAGATGCATACATTTGTTCCAATGGAACAGCACATGTTAAAACACATCTGGTAAAAGGAAGTCCTGTTTAAATTTTGATTAAATTGTTTCCAAATAGTTTTGAAACTTATCAAAATTTTATGACACAAAATCTATAAAATATTTGCTGTAGGCTCTGATGCCTTCCAAACACCTCCAGCATGTTGTTTGGTTTTTTGGTTTTTTGTTTTTGTTTTTGTTTTTTTAAGGTAAGCAAACCACCACCATGTTTTAAATGTGTGCCTGGATTGGCCTCCGCAGCACTGCTTTGTGGCCAGTTGTGTCACTAATCAGTCTTCAGGGCTTCGGTAGTCAGCAGTCATTCCAACACAGTCAGGTGTTATGGTGATTTAACCAAAACAGCTACATCATGCCAAAGTTTCACTCCTTCTGGGGTATCCAAGCTCCAAAACAAATGTACCAAAATCAAAGGAGAGTTGTCGCCTCCCAGTTTGGAGCTGGACCCAGCTCTTCTACTCAGAAACAGTCTTTTCTAATTAACACTCGTCAGGGCTCCCTGATTCAGACCTACCTGCCACCCTCCCTCCCCACCCCACCCCCAGAAGCCCTAACAGGCTGTAATCTGACTTAGATTCCTGGCTCCAGCCAGGCTTCTTTCATAGGATGAGAACTGGAGATCTACTCCCCTTCTTGGTCAGCCACCAATTGACCTGGGTTCTCCCTTTTAACGCCACCCTCCAGAAACACCTACAGAAAATGTATCAAGGTGGGGCTGATTGAACTCACTAGCTGTTATCCCTTCTTAGGCAGTGGGGGGTTGGTACACCCCATCACAGTTGCTTTTAAAATAACTTCAGTATTGAAAGTGTCTGCAGCAATATCATTATTACCCTGCCTGTATGTGGCAGTGATGTCTAAACGATGTAAAACCACAGCCCAAAGCTATCATTTACAACTCTGCTTCCCCATCCTAACTGTACTGAAATACAAGTCAGCAGAATAAATGGTTAGAGATGTCTAAACTCGGAGAAATGACAGATCTGGATGAATACTGCTGGCAAAATATATGGAAGGAAACAGCAAATAGATCCCATTTTCCAAACAGCTTTACAGCTTTGGTGCAACTGCTAAAATTGCACTGTGTTTATCCATTCTACTACAAATCCCTACCACAGACACCCCTGTTTCTGCCCTCCTCCCTCAAAATTTTTCCTTACCCACAAGAACACTAGGAGAATGTTACGGTCATGATTCTGATACAACAATGATGGGTATGACAGTAATACCTAGATTTGGGGATCAAAGCAAGAATGGAAAGGAACAGTTTAGGCAGAATACCACAA
The DNA here is from genome assembly GCF_016161935.1 of Mauremys reevesii. Classification (NCBI taxonomy): domain Eukaryota; kingdom Metazoa; phylum Chordata; order Testudines; family Geoemydidae; genus Mauremys; species Mauremys reevesii. Next base: position 40,338,754 of record NC_052628.1, on the reverse strand, counting down.
TATCCCCTGCCAAGACCTACACATGAATTTTATGACACAAAAACTATAAAATAATTTGCCATAGGCTCTGATGCCTTCCAGCATTAAAGTTAAGGATGAAGATGGTTCCATTTATTTTAAATAAATAAATTCAAATTAGCAAAGATAAAATGTTGCAGAAGCATCTTAATTTCTCCACAGAAAAGATAACTTTTGGCTGCAACATTCTGACCACCATCAGACTATATCAGACTGTGCAATAAATTGTGCTTGGTGTGTATTTTTGTTCTACTTTTATAGCCTTAGCAACGTTCACAGTTACTCAGTTCAACTTCCATTAAAAAAATCCTTGAAATTCTGCTGTCAGTTTTCTTGAATCACAATTCTCCACTAACTCCTGGTTTTGGGTCACTGACCTCATGGGAATTACAAAAGGAGATGGGGATTATATCTTCTCCCATATGGCTAGCAAATCAAAATATAGCTTCTGCTGTTTGAGGACATTTATGAATGACAAGAGCAGTGTTTAGGGCTCTTTAGTACTGTACCACTTCTCAATCTTCTAGATTGGCTCCACAGCCAGACCTATGTTGCCCGCAGGTACAAAATATTATAACATGAAGCTTAAAATGTGATGAATGGCTACATACATCTGGTAGCTGTGTATGAGGAACCAATAATAAAATAGCCTCTCACCTTTGCTTTTGTTCGAGGACTCCAACATCATTTATGGATTATTAGTCTTTCAGTTAGTGGCTAACAAAAAAAAAATCCCAAAAATGTTTCTCAGACATGAGTTAAACAGATATGAAAAAGAAGAGGTTACTCACCCTGTGCAGTAACTGTGGTTCTTCAAGATGTCTCTCCCTACGGAGATGTGCTCCACTATAGGTGACCACCAAGCAGCATCCTCTAAGGGCAAGGGGAGGGTGCTTCGGGGTCAAGTCCAAAATTGAAGCAAGCACACCAGAGCCAAACATGGTATCAGAAGTTGAGTCATGGGTTACTTTTTCTGAACATTATGCAATGTGTGTAGGAAATCCAAGTCATGGCTCTACATACAGTAATGAAAACATTCTTCAGAAAGGCTATAAAAGAGATCTCATCAAATGGGTCCACACTCTCGAAGGAGGTCGGAGACCCTTACATTGAGAACAAGTAATGCAGTCCAATATACTTCCAGAGAGTCTTTGCTTGGAAACTGTCAATCCTTTAGATCAGTCTGCAATAGACACAATCTGGGAGACTTTCTAAATGGTTTAGTCCTGTCAAGATAAAAAGCTAAAGCCCATCTGACATTGAGTGTGAACATCCTCTTTACTCAGTATGGTTTAAGGAAGAAAACTGTGAGATGAACAGGCTGGTTAATGTGGAAAGCAGAGGATACGTTTGGTAAAAAAATTGGGATGTGGTCATAATGTGACTTTGTCCTTGAAAAACACTGTGAAAGACCAGTATGACATAAGAGCCCCTATATCCCTAAATTGTCAAGCAGAAGTAATGGCTACCAGAAATGCTGTTTTCATCAATAAATGGAGGAAAGAGCAGATAACCACAGGTTCAAATGGTAGGCTTGTGGCATCTAAGATCAAGTTGAGGTCCAAGTCAGGGTAGGGCATTTGACTTGTGTAAAAAGATTTCTCAACCCCTTGTGGAATTTCGCTGTTGGATTGGCAAACAGGAAAAACCTCTTTGTCAGGGAGTGGAAAGTCATAATGACTGCCAAATGAACCATACTGGAACTCAGTGACAACCCCAAGTTTGTCAATTCTAGGACATTGTCTATTACGTCTGACAGCAAAGAGGAAGAGGGTAGAATGTATCTCAGGTCACACCAATGGCTGAATATTGTCCATTTTTGCAGGTAAGTGTAATAGGCATACTGTTTACTGCTGTGTAATTGTACTCATCATTTCCTTCAAATGTGTTGTTTCTAATCCTGCAAACTATCAACCAGCCATCCTCTGGGATTGGGGTGAAGAATTCTCCTGGATTCCTGAGGGAGAAAATGAGGGACAGTCTGGAGAGTGATTGGCAGCTGGATGAGGTAAGGGAACTATATCTGCCTTGGACACGTTGGGGCTACCAGAATAACCCTGGCCTTGTCTTTCCTTATCTTGCTCCGAACCTTGGTTATTAAAGTTGGAGACACCACCCACAACAGACCCAGAGTCTACCAAAGAAGAAAGGCATCTCCCAAAGACCATCCCACCTCTCAAGCAGAACTAGGAGCATTTCCTGTTTGCCACAGCCAGAAACAACTACCTATGGGGCGCCCCAGCACCAAAATACATGGTAGAGTATGAAGGAATTTACTTCCCATTCATGATCCGGAGAGAAGCGTCTACTGACAATCTGAGCACCCAGACAGTATGCTGCTGCGATGTAGATCTGATTGTGAATACACCCATTCCAGAGCCTGGCTGCTGTAACACTGAGGGAAGGTGATTTCAGTCTTCCTTGACAGTAGATATAAGACATGTATGACATGTTGTCCATCATAACATTTACACATTTGCCCTTGATCAATGGTAGAAATTGGAGCCAAGTATTGACTGCCTTGAGTTCCAGCAAGTTGATATGTAGAGTGGCCCTGAGGTGATCATCTGCCTTGGGCAGTGAGAGTGTCTAGAGGTGCTCCCATCCTAATGGGGATGATCTGTTTTTATTACTACAGTTGGGGAAGGCTGAGGAAAGAGAGTCTCCTGCACAGATGTTGTAAGGGGCTTTCCACCAATCCAGGGACTCCTTCATGAATGTGGGCATCAAGAGTAGCTTGTTTAGACTTTGCCTGCTTGGGGAATAAGCAGTCCTGAGCTACCCTTGGAGGCAGCACATTTGCAGTCTTGTGTGGCCTATCACAAAAGTACCAGCTGCCATATGCACCAGCAGCTGGAGACAGTTCTTTACCAATGTCTAAGTGCTGACCTGGACTGTATTGACTAAACTGGCTAGCATTATAAATCCATGAATAGGGAGGTAGGCTCTGGATGATATTTCATCAAGGTAAGAGCCTATGAATTCCAGTCTTTGTACTGGGGCCAATGTGGATTTTTGAGCGTTCAATTGTAGATCCCGCCTGAGGAAGAGATTTATGGCCTTCTGTTTAGCCACCGAGGTCTCTGTGTAAGAGCCCCCCTTTGGCAGCCAATCATGGAGGTAAAGGAATATCAAGATCCCTTCTCTGGGAAGGCAAGCTGCTACCACTAACAAGCTTTGGAAAAAAAAGACTCTGGGAGCAGAGGAGAGGCCAAATGGAAACACTCAGTATTGAAAGTGGTTCTGACCTAGGGTGAAAGTGAAAATCTTCTGCGGGAGCGGTGGATCGCTATATGGAAATACACATCCTGAAGGTCAAGGACTGAGAACCACTCCCCTTTGTCCAGTGATGGAATTATTGCTGCAAGTGTTACCATTTTAAACATTTGTACCTTCACAAAGTTGTTGAGTAGCCTTAGATCCAGGATGGGTTGCCAAGCACCATTCTTTTTTGGAACTAGGAATTAGCTGGAGTAAACCCCCTTCCTTGTGTGTTGCACAGGAGCTGGTTCTATAGCACCCATGTGTAGGAGAGAGCCTATTTCTTGCTTTAGAAAGTGTTCATAATAGGGGTCCCTGAAGAGGGACAGAGAAGGGAGCCTGGATGGCAGGAGCGGGGGAAAAAAATCAACAGCATATCACTTGAATATGATCTCCAAAACCCACTTTTCCATAGTGATAAGTTCTCAAGCCTGCTGAATGTGATGGAAGTGGTCACCAAAGCAAGGAAGGCACAGGAATCATTGCAGCTGGCCTGCAGGGGGATGGTAATTCAGAACCTCAACCACCCTCCCAAAAATGGTGCTTAGAACATAAAGGTTGCAAACTCAAGGCCTAGGAGGAAGATGATGTCTTCCTCTGGAACCTTTGCCTCTTACGCTGGGGTTCATACAGTCTCTGGGGATCGGAGGTGAGGTGGGGTGAAATCTCTAAGCTCTTTCAGACTTACTATATTTCCTATATGTGCAGGTGTGTAAATTCCCAGAGAATGCAGGTTGGCCCTGGAATCCTTCAATGTGTGCAGAGACTCACCCGTATTTCCCAGAAACAGTTTGGAGCTGTCAAAGGGAAGGTCCTCAATAGTGTTCTGGACTTCCCTCAGGAACACTGACTGCTGAAGCCAGGAGGCTCTCCTCATAACTGCCACTCGTTCCATCTCTATGGTGGTAGTGTCAGCAGCATCCAGAGAGGCTTGTTCTGGCAAGAAGCTGGCCTTCTGCAAAGATCACCTGAAGCTGTTCCCTGTGCTCAGATGGGAAAAATAAATAAAATGAATAAAAAAATATCAACTTCCAGTAGTTCATCTGATTGTATTTTGTCATCAATCCCTGATAAATGGCGATTCTGAACTGCAGAGTGACGGACGAATATAACTTTCAGCCAAACAGATAGAGGCACTTCTGGTCTTTATCATAGGGTGCTAATTTAGCACAGTACTGCCTTCCACATTCATTAACCACTTCAACAACTAAAGAGTTGAGAGAGGGATGCGAGAAGAAAAATTCTGAGTCCTTAGAAGGAACACAGTATTTCTTATCTGCTCTATTACACATGGACGGTACTGTAATCAAGGTATACCAGATTAATTTTGCTGGATCTAGCAGAGCCTTGCCAATACGTAATGTGATCCAGGCAGAGGACACTGCATGCAGGATGTCAAGCGGTTTATGTTGTGACTCCTTAACCTCCTCCAGAGAAATCCATGAGGAGTTCGCTGTCCTCTTAATGAGGTCCTGGAACTGCTTGAAGTCATCAGCCAATGATGGAGGAAGTGGCATAACCACTTCATCTGGGGACAAAGAAGAAATATAGGTTGGTGGGGTGACCTCTTCATCTGTCCTCACATCCCATTCCTTGAAGGTCTCTTCCAGTGGTTGCGGCCTTCTAGAGAGGGAGGAGGATGGGGATTGTTATTCCTTATAGTGGGTGATACTAGATACCTGAAAATTGTTGATAAGCCACCCAGAGGTCCCAATAAGGCCACGGAGGGGGTGCACATGGTATAGGTGGGAGCACCCAAAGGTGTTCATATGATCGACATGAGGTCTGCAAGTGTGTCTGATGAGCACACTCAGTTTCCCCAGAAGTCTCCCAAAAATACCCTGACGACAATGAAGAGGAAATCCCTGAACTGAGATTTGAGAGACAGAGTCCTCAAATATCCTCCTCTTCCACATCACTCTGTAGCACGAGAGTGCCAAAAGAAACAGAAGGCAAGTCTGTCAGTACTGGATGGATGTCTGGAGACCTGGAGGTCCTCCATACTGAGAACTGGTTGGTACCAAACAACAGTGAGTCATCCGATGAAGTGGGTATTCACCCACGAAAGCTCATGCTCCAAAACGTCTGTTAGTCTATAAGGTGCCACAAGACTCTTTGCTGCTTTTACAGATCCAGACTAACACGGCTACCCCTCTGATACCTAACAGTGAGTCAGGCTTTTCAGACACCACAAGGTCTCAAGGAAATCTAAACTCCTATGGAAGCGAGAGAGTTGTCAGTACCGTGGCAGCAGACTGGTCAGAGGTGATCATGGTGGAGGAAGCTGACAATACTGTAGACGTACTGGACACTCCTCGAAACATGCAAGTGTCAGACTGGTCATCTTTGGTTCTGAGTGAGAAGAGGTAGACCTCTTCTTGCCACTTCGATCTCTGACATCACCAATGATCTGTCAGAGCCCAAAAACTTAGAGTCTTTGGGTTAGTGACTCCCTCAGTACCTGAGGAAACTGCAGCCAGGTTGGTGACTGGTGGGTGCTGAAATAGCTGATTCATTCAGCAACCCTGCTTTTTTTGAGGTAGATTCTCTGCCTGGAGGGCTTGAGGTCCATACTTCAGAGACTTTATGAGAGGATTCTTGGCTCTTACTCTTAGATGCCCTAGGAGAGTGTGACACTGAAGTGGTTGAGGGGCTGACATTTTCAGTGACCAGTGTAAAGGGAGGGTCTTCTGGCCTGCATCAGAAGCCAGGCAGAGAGAGCTCTCCATCATGAGGAGAGAGAGTTTCATCTCCCAGTTCTTTCTGGCCCTAGATTTTAACACCAGACAAAAGTCGGACTCTCACATCCCCCAGAAGTGCGAGACAACAGATATATTAGTGGTGCCAGTCACTCACCAAGATAGCCTCCGAGCAGCATTTAAAACCAGGAGAACTGGGTATGCCCTCCCAGCAATATAAGTCTCCAGGAGGGGAGAAACTACTACAAGGACAATGGTCCATAAAACAAGAAAAAAAAACTGCTATGTAAATTTTAAGATTTTTTTAAGCTAAAACTACTATCACCACTACTCTAATAGTAAGTATAACTAGAAGAAACTAAACTGCTTAGTATACTAAGAGAGGGATCACATTTGAGGTAAGCTCAACTGAGACTCTGCTAAGGCTCCGTGTTAGGTCAAGGTGGTTGAGAAGGAATTGAAGGTGATTTGCCCACGCAGTGCTATATAGCCACGGTGAAGGGCACAAGGGCTGAGTGGGACACGTGTGGGTTGAACACGCATTGCTATCTAAAAATCTCTTAAAGGTGCATGTGCACCTGGAGTGAAGCACCCCTGGGGACACTACCGGAAGAAGCAGCAGAATTTTAGACAGACATTCTCAATTAGTCAGATTTCGTTTGCATGGCATCACCTTACCACTTTCAAGTAATCTACAGAGTCCTCCAGGAAACAATGTAAATGAGATCTTGGTTTCTAATAAAAAAACAGAGAGAGGGGGAGGATTTAAATATATAAAGATGGCCTGAAAGTTATCATAAAGCAGCTAAAAGGGGTTTAAACCCCATTCTTCCCCACCTTTTGCAAGTCATGTTTAGTAAGAACCCTTTGTTATTAGATGATAATCAGATATTCTGCTGGTGCTGCTTTAGTATGCTTTGATCTCAATAGTAAACTTCAAGCCTTTTGTTGACACAAGCACAATTAAGCAGCAATGGAGGAGTTAAAAGCAAAATAATGAGACAGGCATACAGTTTCTTCTGCTCTAATTTCTGATCATCTGATGCAGGATTCAGACATACTAATGTCAAAGAACGGGATGATTATCTAGCTAGGGGCACACAGGAAAATAAATTTATCCCTGACTATAAGGGCTGATTAAAGACCTGAATGACAACTGAAAGCGACAATGACAAACGCAAGCTAACATCACCTCAGTCATTAGTGCATCAAAAACACTTTCTAAAATTATAAATATTTATACTTCATGGCAGAATGTATTTACTTTGTCTGCATACAGCTTTTTAAATATTGCAGACATAAAATCAGATTTATTTTCAGTTTGTCATCACATAACAGGTAAAATTCCTTCGACCTCTTCCCTCTCTGCTGCTACTGGAAACAGTTCAACACAAACTAACAGAGTGCCTTAGTAAGTGCCTGACAGTTCTTGGAATGGGTTTCTGGGTTGTGGTTTGCCTTGCTACTGAATCTTCTCTCCCTTTACAACTGAATGCTTGTACTCTCTGAAAGGGAGTCTGTCATCTTCTCTCTGCAGCTGGATAAATGATACCCCTCCAGCTACTGTCAGGGAGCGCTGACTGAAAATGTGAAAAAAGGACACAGACTAACCTGAACAAACATCTAGGTCTGCACTCATTCAGTGCCTTAGTAAGGTGAAAGTCATTTGGGATATGCCCTTGCTCAAGCACGTATGGAATGGAAAAAACCCTACATTGATGTCTAAAAAACCAAAACACAAGATAAAAGTTTCCAGTCAAACTCAAGTCTTGTTTAGTTCGCAAACAGATTACTCTGCCTTCCATGCATCATGCCCAGTAATTAAGACTGTGCAAGCCTACTTCTGGCTCCAGAAAAACATGGTAAAAATGTTGTCACTGAAGTTTCTGACATATTGGAAATCATGATTACTGGGCTCTATTCCTGGCTCTGGCAGAGTTTGATCTAGTGGGTAGAAGAATAGTTCAGGACAGCATAGCCACGCACATTGATAGCCGCACTGCCTTTTAAAATGAATGTGCCAAAAAGAACAAGCCGCAGGTCGTATCAGAGAGCTGAGCTCTCTGATGTCACTTCTCACAACCTCTCAGTTACCTATTTGTAAAGTGAATCAATGACAGTTGCCTGCCTACTTGGTAGCAATATAACAACCAGGCCAACAGCAGAGAGCTGTGAACGGCACAGATATATTAAACACCTACCAGTAGAAGTACCATCAGAAACCATAATCTTCTATCTCCCAGTTCCATGCACCTTCACAGAGGCCAAAGACTATTTGGAGAGAGTTTCTCTCTAATGAGAGATTTTGCCTAATGAGGCATGAAAAAGCTTGCAAGATGCATAAGTGTCACACAAAATGAAGCTATACTTGGCAGGTTTGATTTACCCATTTCTAAAATTCATGCTTTTCATTCCACTGGGTAATGGTGAAGCTTAATTATTGTACAATGCTTTGATATCCTTTGAAGAAAGGTGCTATAACACATGTGCCAAGTATTGTTAGTATGTAAAGAAATGTCTGCATTACTTCTCAATAATTAAGTTGCGGCTGATGTCTACCTACAGTTGATCTCACCACCATCTAAACAACGGAGAACTTGGCTAATTAAAAAAGGATAGAATTAGAATGGGTTCTCTGAAACACTGAAAGCAAAGAGCATTAAAGCTGCTAGCCAAGAAAGAAAGAGAACTTAAATGTTCTTTTTCAGCTAATAATTAGATCTTTTAACATGATATCTACTCTATATTAGGACCAATACATGAAATAATAAACTTACAAATAAAATAGCATCTAAGCAAGCAAGACAATTGCATAAGATAATATTTGAAGGAAAATGAGAAAGTTTACTCTCAAAACACTGAACATCTCCCCTCAGCATCAGTGGGGAAGAATAGCACCCACAGCTGTGTACAGCACCACAGACGTTTCTCAGTACTTGAGAAGGAACTGTGGAGTAGAAGAGATGGAGCTCTAACAGGACAGCATAGGAAGATCACTGAATTACCCACAATACAACACAGACTTTAAACCCCTGACAATGGCATGTAATTGAATCTTAAGGGTAAAGTAGAAAGGTAATGTCTCAGAGCAACTGGACAAACTGAACAAAAACATCTGTTAAATAACTTTATGATAATTCACTACGGTACATTAGCCTGATGAACAATGGACCAAGGAAGTTAAACACATCTTAGTTTGCATGTTGGGACTGGCTAGCCACATTAACCTCCATCATACTGGCACACCTATTGGGGGGGGGACAGAAATGCACTATTTTCTGCTATGAATTCCATTTAAATGTCTCTGAACACAGCAGACTATAGCCTGTAGAAGCTCTGTTGATACTAACAATCCCCAAACCCTCTGATTGTAGGGAACCCTTTGAAGTTATTGCTGCTCAGGAAAACCAGCCACTGCAGAAAAGCAGCTTTTAAATTAACCATTTTTTCCCCCTCATCAGAAACAAGTTTTAAAGCTCCAATCTCCATGCCACTGGAATTTTTAAGAAACCAATTTAAAAGCCAGGCTGTGTGGGGTTTTTTTGTTTGTTTTTAAATACATTTAGGTTCTCACTAAGACAAGGACAAAATATATTGCTTGGTCCAAAAAGAGCTGACTTTAAAAAAAAATTATTGAAAATTGGATTTTTATTTGTTTAAATATTAGTTTAAAACATTTGAGTTCACCAAAAAAATTAGTCTCCTGTGCAAGATCTGATTGACATGTTCTCCCCTGGGAATGGTGGTTAGCTTTGAGATGTTCAGGCACACAGTCCCTAGATGTAGAGTGGGAGTGAACTGGTAGCAAGGTATATTGGGGGTGGGGAGGGGAGATGATCCTTGAATTAACTTCCCCGCCACAGTATAGTGGCCATCTAAGCACTCTTTTTGGCTGAGGACAGTAAAGCAAAGGGGGAGAGCTATCTGTGTGTGCAGATCTATGATTTGCAAGGAATAAATTTCATTCCATCTCTTAAAGTAGAGAAAGTTCTATGTATTTGAATAAAGAACAGGAGTACTTGTGGCACCTTAGAGACTAACACATTTATTTGGGCATAAGCTTTCGTGGGCTACAGCCCACTCCTTTGAATGCATGGAATGGAACATATATTGAGGAGATACAGATACACATACAGAGAGCATGAAAAGGTGGGAGTTGCCCTACCAACTCTAAGAGGCCAATTAAGTAAGGAAAAAAAAAAAACTTTTGAAATGATAATCAAGATAGCCCAGTACAGACAGTTTGATAAGAAGTGTGAGAATACTTACAAGGGGAGATAGATTCAATGTTTGTAATGGTTCAGCCATTCCCAGTCCCTATTTAAACCTACCGTATATTCCGGCATATAAAATGACTTTCTATATTAAAAAACAACCCCCCAAAATCGGAAGTTGTCTCATACGCCGGGTATAACAGCGGGCGGCTGGGATTTAAAAGGCTCTGGGCTCCCCGCCGAAGCGGGCAGCCCAGAGCCCTCTGACTCCCTGCCGCGGCTGGGATTTTAAAGGCTCTGGGCTCCCCGCCGCAGCGGGCAGCCCAGACCCTCTGACTCCCCGCCGCGGCTGGGATTTAAAAGACGACCTCGGAAGGGGGGGTCATCTTACAGGGCGAGTATAGCCCAAAAACCTATATTTTAACTCTAAAATTAGGGGGTCGTCTTATACGCCCCGTCGCCCTATACGCCGGAAAATACGGTAAGGTGATTGTATCTAGTTTGCATATCAATTCCAGCTCAGCAGTTTCTCCTTGGAGTCTGTTTTTGAAGCGCGATCCTGGTACCCATAACACTCCATGAACAGCACCTGATGCACGTCAGGCAATGGAGAGCAAAAAGAGGAAGATCATGCCCTAGATGCTGAGGAATCCCAAGCTTCACAGGACAAAGGCGGAGCCAGTCCAGAGGGTGCAAGTAACCAGTTTGACTCATCCATAGCCAAAGATGAAGAGGGAACTGGTGCTGACAGCCCTGAGTATGCTCTGTCATTTCCGGTGCTGGAAGTGGTATTGACCCTGAAGTCAGCAGCAATATCAAGGTGACTGATGGAGCCACATGGAAGGCAGTGAGTGCCGAATGCTGCCACAGTAACACCGATGGCACCAACAGCAATAAAGAAGACACTGCTGAAGAAGTTCCCAGTGCTGAGGAGGTTCCTTGTGCTAATTGTGCAAGGGAAGCATCAGCAGACTCACAGTATCAACAGCCCACCCAGCCAATGGGGCTATGAATGATGCAGCCCTGGAAAAGTCCTGGGACAAATAAACACCCAGACTGACTTAGAACGTTATTCTAGTTAACATCTTTCCCTCCTGCTCTCCCCTCCTCACTGGCACTTCAATTCTTTACATCATTTTAGCAGGCGATACCTTCAACTGCTAGAACTGCAGCTTATGTTTTGTACTACTGTATTTGGAAGCTGGTATTCCAAACTGTTTCCAAACTAGTGATTTCTACTGCTGTGCTAGTGGTTCTCAGCCAAGTGGCCACTAAAAAACTGGGAATAAAGCAAGACAGTAATCAGATTTATGTGATTTTTAAAGACTACATTTCTTTCCAACTGATAAGTCTAGGCACACTTTGGTGAACCAAATGCATTCAGTACAAGTACCTTTTCCCAAGCACTGATCCTGAACCAGAAATTGAGGACTAACTTTTTTTCCCTCTAATTAAAAACTGAACAATTTCAGGCACAAGACAGTGTCAGGCCTCCTGACATGCCTCACTTTACCCGTCTCTAAAATGTGTACCCCTGATTTTTATTATTGGTATTGTGGTAGCACCTAGGAGCTCCAAATCAAGGATTATTCTAGGCACTATACACATGGAGAACAAAGAACGTCTGGCCCCAGAGACCATATAACCTAGAATATAACGAGACAACAGGTGGATACAAGTAAATGGGAGAGCACAAAGTAACACTGAAATAATCAACCCTATTTTGCAGGGCAGTTGTAAGAATGCTTGTAAATGTTTTTGATATACACTGATCCAAGTTGATTTGTGAAAGTTCAGACAGTCCTAAAAATAATGTTTAGAAATTTCTGAAGCCATAGTGATTTAGATTTAATTGATCAGCATCATGAAAGCTATTAAGATGTATGAACCATTGTAAGGGCCTAAAGCCTGTAGGCTATTCAATTCATTGAAAGTGCATTAGTAATGAAGCAGTTAAATACTATATTACTCACTGTGTTCTCAAATCCTCACTTTAAAGCTATTTATCACACACTGCGAGCAGACAAAATGTACGTCTGTTTCATTTTTGAAGGACCAACAGAAATTCAAAAACCGTGTTATAGACCAGCACATTTTCATTGGCACAGTAGGTTTGTTTCACAGCTTTGTTATGCTGACTAGCCCCTTACTCCTCTGGAAAAAGGGTAAATCTGATTCACAAATACTATTATTCTAGTTTATAGGGCAAAAAGCATCTGCTGAAATCACAACTAGCATATGGCTACCTCTAGTTTCAGAAAGCATCAGTTAAGTCAGTTGAACCAGTCTATAGAGTAGCTTTTGCCAGGAAAAGCCGGATATAATGCACACCTATACTGCAGTTAAGCTTACAAATAAATGTGGTACAAAAACATTTCTCTGTCACTAAAACCCATTAAAACATGAAAACACAATTTATATTACAAAGATCAATAAAAGAACTCCTGATGACAGAGGACTCACAAAGAACATGGTATTGTTTATACCAATGAAACTTAAATCATGTTTGTTTTAATATTCTGATGCAAGAGACTTTCCACTGTAGTAGGGTCTATCTATCTTTTCCCTCATGTAACGTAAGAGCCAATGTAGTGTTTCACATTATTTTCTATCAAGTATGTATAGATACTGTACCCTTGGAATGTTCCAGTTGCTTCTAATCTAATGATTAACATACAGTAGAACCCTGCTTATTTGTCTAATTGGATGGGGCCAGAGCAGATATTCAAAACTCAGGATAAACCGGAGAATGGGAAAATGCAATGCTGCAGCGCCATCTAATGTCTAAGGGAGAGATTGTCTGCCTATGGCCTAAGAGTCCTGGTTGCTTGGTAAATGTGAAGACACGGTTATGGGAGGGTCGGATAAATTGGGTTGTACTGTAGTCACTGCCAATTTCTGGATTCTTTTTAGGTTTGTCAGCCTCACTGGACAAAACCCAAGTTACAGGAAAAATAGCAAAAAAAAAAATGGTGTGAAAAGTAGAATAAATACTAAAATTTTAAAATGCTGGAATTGGCACCAAGAGGGAAGTACTAACTGACAGCTCAGGTCATTTTTTCAATCCATTGTGACATTAATTTTCATTATTAGCCAAAAATACCACCATTAAAATCATATATATTTAGAGGCATGCAGATTTTCATTTTACATTTTTTAATATTAATGTGACACTCATTCTCTAATCTGAATTTCATCTCTGAATTTTTGACATAACCGAACAATATGGACTTAAATGGACACAGTAAGGTTCTGAGCTGTGAGTTTATTATGGTGAGCAGTCTAGCTGAAAAGTGATGGGACAACTAACAGTAATAAGTTAAACATGTATATAAGGAGAATCAGAGCTATTTGATAAGTTAGGAAGTCAGAGGAGCTATTTTTATAATTGGAGCTATACCAATCTCTTAGAACTCATGTTACATATTTGTATGCTAGGTTGGCACTATTAAATATTTGTTCTCCATATAAGTACTTATACATTTTAATCAAGTCATCCTTTAAATTTCTCTTTGTAAGATAAATAGTGATAGACTCAGAGCTCAGTCTATCTATAAAGCATGTTTTCTAATCCTTTAATCATTCTCATGGCTCTTCTCTGAATCCTCTCCATTTTATCAACATCCTTCTTGACTTGTGGGCACCAGAACTGGACACAGTATTCCAACAGCAATCTCACCAGTGTCAATACAGAGGGAAAATAAACACTCTACTCCTACCCGAGATTCCCATGTTTCTGCATCTTTTGGGCAGAGTCGCATTGGAAGCTCATACTCATCTTATTATCCACCACCCACCCCAAATCTTTTTCAAACTCAGCGCTTCCCAGGATTTTCTATAAATATGGCCTATATTATTTTGTTCCTAGATTTCTATATTTACATTTAGCTGTATTAACAGGCATATTGTTTGCTTGCTCCAGTTTACCAAGCAATACAGCAGCAAAGAGTCTTGTGGCACCTTATAGACTAACAGACATTTGGGAGCATGAGCTTTCGTGGGTGAATACCCACTTCGTCGGATGCATGTAGTGGAAATTTCCAGGGGCAGGTATATATAAGCCAGCAAGAAGCAGGCTAGAGATAACGAGGTTAGTTCAGTCAGGGAGGATGAGGCCCTCTTCTAGCAGCTGAGGGGTGAAAACCAAGGGAGGAGAAACTGCTTTTGTAGTTGGCAAGCCATTCACAGTCTTTGTTTAATCCTGAGCTGATGGTGTCAAATTTGCAGATGAATTGAAGCTCAGCAGTTTCTCTCTGAAGTCTGGTCCTGAAGTTTTTTTGCTGCAGGATGGCCACCTTAAGATCTGCTGTTGTGTGGCCAGGGAGGTTGAAGTGTTCTCCTACAGGTTTTTGTGTATTGCCATTCCTAATATCTGATTTGTGTCCATTTATCCTTTTCCATAGAGACTGTCCAGTTTGGCCAATGTACATAGCAGAGGGGCATTGCTGGCATATGATGGCGTATATTACATTGGTGGACGTGCAGGTGAATGAGCCGGGGAGGGTGTGGCTGATCTGGTTAGGTCCTGTGATGGTGTCGCTGGTGTAGATATGTGGGCAGAGTTGGCATCGAGGTTTGTTGCATGGATAGGTTCCTGAGTTAGAGTTACTATGGTGCGGTGTGCAGTTACTGGTGAGAATATGCTTCAGGTTGGCAGGTTGTCTGTGGGCGAGGACTGGCCTGCCACCCAAGGCCTGTGAAAGTGTGGGATCATTGTCCAGGATGGGTTGTAGATCCCTGATGATGCGTTGGAGGGGTTTGAGCTGGGGACTGTATGTGATGGCCAGTGGAGTCCTGTTGGTTTCTTTCTTGGGTTTGTCTTGCGGTAGGAGGCTTCTGGGTACACGTCTGGCTCTGTTGATCTGTTTCCTTATTTCCTCGTGCGGGTATTGTAGTTTTGAGAATGCTTAATGGAGATTTTGTAGGTGTTGGTCTCTGTCTGAGGGGTTAGAGCAGATTCGGTTGTACCTCAGTGCTTGGCTGTAGACAATGGATCGTGTGGTGTGCCCGGGATGGAAGCTGGAGGCATGAAGGTAGGCATAGTGGTCGGTAGGTTTTCAGTATAAGGTAGTGTTAATGTGACCATCACTTATTTGCACCGTGGTGTCCAGGAAGTGGACCTCCCGTGTAGATTGGTCCAGGCTGAGGTTGATGGTGGGGTGGAAGCTGTTGAAATCGTGGTGGAATTTTTCCAGAGTCTCCTTCCCATGGGTCCAGATGATGAAGATGTCATCAATGTAGCATAGGTAGAGAAGGGGCGTGAGTGGACAAGCAATACAGATCACACTGAATCAGTGATCTACCCTGTTCATTATTTACCACTCTCCCAATTTGCGTTATCATCTGCAAAATTTATCACTGATCATTTTGCTTCTTCCAGGTCATTGATAAAATGCTGAACAGTATAGGGCCAAGAACCAATCCCTGCTGGATGCCTCTAGAAATGCACCCCCTTGATGACTACTCCTTGTTTACATTTTTAGAGCTACCAGTTAGCCAGTTTTTAATGCATTTATTATGTGCCACGTTAATTTTATGTCATTCTATTTTTTAATCCAAGTGTCACGCGGCCAAACACCTTACAGAAGTCTAACAATATTATAACATTATAACCTTTATTAACCAAACCTGTAATATTAAGTAAGTTTTACCAGATGTATTTCCCATGCTGATTTGCATTAACAACATTACCCTCCTTTAATTCTTTATTAATACAAACCTGTATCAGCCACTCCATCATCTGGCCCGGGGGCTATGTCAGGCTGACAGGCCTATCATTATCTGGGTCATCGTTATTAAAAAAAATTGTGCCTAGCTGGACTTGACTTTTTCATATTCATTTTGTGGACTCTAGAGCCCGATTTTCAAAAGAGCTCTGCAATCAATAGCTCCCATTTAGGCTCTTAAACAATGTTGCCAAATTTCAGAAGCATTCAGCACTCTGTAGCTTTCACTGAGAACAATTAAGAGCTACAAGGGGTTGAGCACTTTTGAAAACTCTGGCCTCTGTGTTAAGATTGCTGCTGTAGCTCAGAGAGTAACTCAGCTAATGGCTGGACCCAGTCTTTTCACACACACAAAAAAATTATTGAGGGGCTTGAAAGGGAGAAAAACACCTTAGATAAATGAGGCAAGATGTGTGTACATGGTGCTACATGGCACTGTAAGACTTTCAAGGAAATCAAGTCCAAACAGATCAACTGTGCTTTTAGTATCAGGCCTCCTATACTCACCAGTCAAAGCTCCTCCAAGGCTTCCTCTTCTAAATGGTCTTCCATCTTCACTCAGCTGTCTTTTAAATTTAAATGACTTTCCAGGGCCAGAAGAGACTTCAGGGTTGCTGGATTTCCGAAATAGCATAGATGGAGGGGATAATATATGATCAAGCTGCAAAGAAACAAAAAATGTATACTCTTTAAGGGTAGATCCCACAATAGAAAGAGACAATCAACATGAAAATCATATTTGTATGAAGATTTTTTTTAACCTCATAGTGGGTTCACAAAGTAAATTACGTTTAAAAAAATTATATATTGCTAAATGAAGCATTAAAAAAGTTAGGAAATGCCAGTATAGTTGCCTGTGTAACCTTAAGTCTGCACCCTTGTACATTAAGATGCAGTTTTTCATTATGTGATCTCACACTTTTTTCCCTGCAGGACCCCTGCCTCATTCAGGGTGGACACAAAGAGCCAAAATTAAGTCTGCATGGGCATTCATAAAACCAATATTTCATAACTTTTGAGTGGTTTGCCTAAGTAACATTCTTTTAAACAGTTTTTAACAGGTATATACTGCAACTTGAAATAAAAAGCCACCAGATGGCAGTATGTCATAAACAACATGCAACACACCACAAGTTCTAGGAAACCTATTTAAAACATCAAATAAGAACTTAAAGTTCCACTAACACCATGAGGGAAAATGTTCCATTTAAAGATTATTCTGTGTATAGTCAAATCATTTACTTCTGTTGTATTTCAAGGGAAATATGAATAATGATGTTCGTTGTTTAGGAGATTATCGCTCCTCCTATTTATTCCTACCCCAAATTACGATCCTCTGCTTGTGACAACAATTTGATTAGTGTGGAGATTTGTGCATTCTGCTATGATATTTTGTAACATCCACTCTACTTTCATTGCTTTTAATTTACATTTCTTTATCCTAACACTAGACAACTTTGGAAACATTTGATCACTTGCTAGAAGATCAGACTGAGTCCAAAGCCTGTATAGCATTCAGAACTAGAAGGGAAAAAAATACATCTTTTCAATAAAACCTTTCGTCGGAATCAATGCTCATATTTCAAAATCTCACTCCACTGCGTCAGGAGCATATGGGGGGGGGGGGGGGAAATGATTTTGTGCCAGGATTTCTTTTTTTTAATTCTGTGCAGTGCTTAGACACCATGGGGTGAAATCTTGGCCTCACTGAAGTCAATAGATAAACCTCCATCAACGTCAGCAGGACCAGGATTTCAGTTCCTATGTCATGGGACTAGGTTCAACACAAAACCTTCAGCTAGATCAGGATAAGTAATCTTACACACAAAAGAGATGCACCAGAGCAAATTAGGGATCAAAATTAAGTTTAAAATATTAATGCTCCTATTTCTAAACTTCTTTGGGGCTGGGGGTTTAAATCAGTCCTTTGGAATCTATTTTAATTAGAGATGGATCAAATTACACACACAGGGTACATCTACACTACGGGACTATTCCGAATTTGCATAAACCGGTTTTGTAAAACAGATTTTATAAAATCGATTGCGCGCGGCCACACTAAGCACATTAATTCAGTGGTGTGCGTCCGCGGTCCGAGGCTAGCGTCAGCTTCTGGAGCGTTGCACTGTGGGTAGCTATTCCCTAGCTATCCCATAGTTCCCGCAGCCTCCCCCGCCGCCCCTTGGAACTTCCGGGTTGAGATCCCAGTGCCTGATGGGGCAAAAATCATTGTCGCGGGTGGTTCTGGGTAAATGTCGTTAGTCACTCCTTCCTCTGGGAAAGCAACGGCAGACGAGCATTTCGCGCCTTTTTCCCCTGGATTGCCCTGGCAGATGCCATAGCATGGCAATCATGGAGCTTGTTTTGCCTTTTGTGACTCTCACCGTATGTGTACTAGATGCCGCTCACAGAGGCGATTCAGCAGCGCTACACAGCAGCATGCTTTTGCTTTTGCATGACAGCAGAGATGGTTACCAGCCATATTCCACCATCCAAACCCTTCCATAAATTGGAACTAAGATGATCATGGCTACCAGTCCTTTTGTACCATTTGCTGCTGTCATAAGTGCCCCTGGCTGCTCTTAGCCAGGGGCGCAAAAGCCAAAATTGGGAATGACTCCCTGAGTCAATCCCTCCTTTTTGGTATCTAAAAATAGAATCAGTCCTGCCTAGAATATAGGCAAGTGTACTAGAGAACCACTGTATCATAGAACCAGAGAGCACAGCTGCTCTGTGTCAGATCCTGCAGAAATTATGATCTGTATGCGATTCACTGGGGGTGCTCCTGTAACACCACCACCTGTTCATTCCGTTCTTACCCCAGCCTTCCTGGGCTACCATACCATTGTCCCCCCACTTGTGTGATGAAGTAATAAAGAATGCAGGAATAAGACACAGTGACTTGTTAGTGAGAAATGAGTGGAAGGCAGCCTCCAGCTGCTATGATAGTCCAGACAGGACATTAAGCAGTGTGTAGGAGAGAAGCCCAGCATCCCTCTGTTAGTCCAGGGGCAACTGAATCTTTTCTTTACACATGAAGGGTGGGGGCTGATGGAGCTCAGCCCCCTGTTGCTATGATGACGATGGTTACCAGCCATATTGCACCATCCACCACCAGAAAAAATTAGGGCCAGGCGCCCTTGATCGACCTGACGGATGCTAGTCAGCATGGTTACTGCCCCATGTGCCAATAGGCTGATGACAAGGACGGTTACCAGTCCTTCTGTACCATCAGCCACCCATGGCAAGGGGGGAGTGATGATGTTGGTGTTGACGGCTGCAGCATCGTGTCTATCTGCAGCATTCAGTAAAGATAGGGAGACATGTAAAAGAGTCAGAGGATTGTTTTCCCTTTCGCTTCTGGGGGTGTGTGTGGGGGGGTGAGTAGATTGCCAAGCTATGCCCTGACCCACCGCGGACACTGTGTTTGACCCTAGAAGCATTTGGAGCTCAGCCAAGAATGCAAATACTTTTTGGAGGCTGCAGGAACTGTGGGATAGCTTCAGTCCTCCAGTCCATGAGCGTCCATTTGATTCTTTGGCTTTCCGTTACGCTTGTCACGCTGCAGTGCGCTGAGTCCCTGCTATGGCGTCTGTCTGGAGATTTTTAAAAAAGGATTCTGAATTTCATCTTCTGTAACGGAGCGCTGATAGAACGGATTTGCCTGCCCTTACAGCGATCACATCCGCATGGTCCGTGCTGGAGCTCTTTTTTTATTTTGATTTCGGACTGCATCGCCACCCGTGCTGATCGGAGCTCCACGCTGGGCAAACAGGAAATATTCAAAAGTTCGCGGGGCTTTTCCTGTCTACCTGACCACTGCATCCGAGTTCAGATTGCAGTCCAGAGCGGTCACTGGTGCACTGTGGGATAGCTCCTGGAGACCAATGCCGTCGATCAGCATCCACACTAACCCTAATCCGATATGTTAATACCGATACTAGCGTTACTCCTCTCGTTAGGGAGGAGTACAGAAACCGGTTTAAAGAGCCATTAAAATCGATATAAGGTGCCTCCTAGTGTGGACGGTTGTGGCGTTAAATCGGTTTTACGCTCCTAAAACCGGTTTAAACGCCTAGTGTAGACCAGGCTACACACACACACAGGGTACGTCTACACTACGGGATTATTCCGAATTTACATAAACCGGTTTAACAAAACAGATTGTATAAAATCGAGTGTGCGCGGCCACACTAAACACATTAAATCAGTGGTGTGCGTCCACGGTCCAAGGCTAGCGTCGATTTCTGGAGCATTGCACTGTGGGTAGCTATTCCGTAGCTATCCCATAGTTCCCGCAGCCTCCCCCGCCCCTTGGAATTTCCGGGTTGAGATCCCAGTGCCTGATGCGGCAAAAATCATTGTCGCGGGTGGTTCTGGGTAAATGTCGTCAGTCACTCCTTCCGCTGGGAAAGCAACGGCAGACAAGCATTTCGTGCCTTTTTTCCCTGGATTGCCCTGGCAGATGCCATAGCATGGCAATCATGGAGCCTGTTTAGCCTTTTGTGACTGTCACCGTATGTGTACTAGATGCCGCTCACAGAGGCGATTCAGCAGCGCTACACAGCAGCATGCTTTTGCTTTTGCATGATAGCAGAGATGGTTACCAGCCATATTGTACAATCTACCATGCCATAAATTGGTAATAAGATGATCGTGGCTACCAGTCCTTTTGCACTGCACCATCTGTTGCTGTCATAAGTGCCCCTGGCTGCTCTTAGCCAGGGGCGCAAAAGCCAAAATTGGGAATGACTCCCTGAGTCAATCCCTCCTTTTTGGTATCTAAAAATAGAATCAGTCCTGCCTAGAATATGGGCAAGTGTACTAGAGAACCACTGTATCATAGAACCAGAGAGCACAGCTGCTCTGTGTCAGATCCTGCAGAAATTATGAGCTGTATGCTATTCACAGGGGGTGCTCCTGCAACAACCCCACCTGTTGATTCCGTTCTTCCCCCAGCCTTCCTGGGCTACTGTAGCATTGTCCCCCCACTTGTGTGATGAAGTAATAAAGAATGCAGGAATAAGACACAGTGACTTGTTAGTGAGAAATGAGTGGAAGGCAGCCTCCAGCTGCTATGATAGTCCAGACAGGACAGTAAGGAGCGTGGAGGAGAGGAGCCCAGCATCCCTCTGTTAGTCCAGGGGCAACTGAATCTTTTCTTTACACATGAAGGGTGGGGGCTGATGGAGCTCAGCCCCCTGTTGCTATGATGACGATGGTTATCAGCCATACTGTACCATCTACCATGAAAAATTAGGACCAGGCGCCCTTGATTGACCTTACCGATGCTAGTCAGCATGGTTACCAGTCCTTTTGCACTGCCCCATGTACCAATAGGCTGATGATGAGGACGGATACCAGCCATATTGTACCATCAGCCATCCATAGCGTGGGGGGAGCAAGGATGTTGGTGTTGAGTGCTGCACCATCACGTCTATCTGCAGCATTCAGTAAAGATAGGGTGACATGTAAAAGAGTCAAGAGAGGATTGTTTTCCCTTTCACTTCTGGCGGTGGGTGGGGGGGTGCGTAAATTGCCTAGCTATGCCTTGACCCACCGCGGACACTGTTTTTGACCCTAGAAGCATTTGGAGCTTAGCCAAGAATGCAAATGCTTTTCAGAGACTGCAGGAACTGTGGGATAGCTTGAGTCCTCCAGTCCATGAGCGTCCATTTGATTCTTTGGCTTTCCGTTACGCTTGTCACGCAGCAGTGCGCTGAGTCCCTGCTATGGCATCTGTCTGGAGATTTTTAAAAAATGATTTTGAATTTCGTCTTCTGTAACGGAGCGCTGATAGAACAGATTTGCCTGCCCTTACAGCGATCACGTCCGCATCGTCCATGCGGGAGCTTTCTTTATTTTGATTTTTAACTGCATCACCACACGTGCTGATCGGAGCTCCACGCTGGGCAAACAGGAAATATTCAAAAGTTCGCAGGGCTTTTCCTGTCTACCTGGCCACTGCATCCGAGTTCAGATTGCTGTCCAGAGCGGTCAGTGGTGCACTGTGGGATACCGCCCGGAGGCCAATACCGTCGATCTGCGGCCACACCAACCCCAATCCGATATGGTAATACCGATATTAGCGCTACTCCTCTCGTTAGGGAGGAGTACAGAAACCGGTTTAAAGAGCCCTTTATACCGATATAAAGGGCCTCTTAGTGTGGACGGGTGTGGCGTTAAATCGGTTTTACGCTCCTAAAACCGGTTTAAACGCCTAGTGTAGACCAGGCCACACACACACACACACACACACACACACACACCCCTTCTAGTTTACAAACAGTGTTTTGGCTGGCCATGAAAAACCAAGTCTCCTCATCTGCAGCAACATCATTCAAAGAATCTAATCTCATACTTCCATCTTCAGTTACTTAGCAATATTAACTTATTACATCTTTCCCATTGTTGCACAGCTTTAGTTTTCGAGAAGGAGAAAGTAAATTTATCCTGAAACAAAATGCTTCTGAAACTATTGTAAAGGATTGTTTCTATTTCTGATGAGGAAGAGTGTTATTTATGTAATGAAATTTATAGCACGTCTCTCCTTGAAAGAAGCCTGAAAGTTCTATCCTTTGCAGGCTACTGAAACAGCACTTTCCTTACAAAATTCACACTTCACTGCAAGCCAAAGCTAAGGCAGCATATAAAAAGATGTTCTATCCACAACAGGACAGTTCCCCATCTAAGTGAAGTGTTTGCTTCCAAAGAAGCACAACCACCAATTGAGAAACATTTTTAATAGCTCCCGCTTTCCTGAAATGCTTCTTTCACTCTGAAGATGTGCAGTATGGTTTTAAGCAGTGTGGTACGTGTACACCTTAAAAACAAACGGTAATTAGGTCAGATTAATGTTATGTACTGAACTATGTGATGGCTCATGGATAAGACTTTCACACATTTTAAAATAGTGAAGCAATGGAAAGACATACTTCAATTAAACCCATGCTCGTCCTCTGTTTGTTTTTCTGGAATCTGTAAAACCACAAGAAAAGTGAGGTTTCCAAATAGCTAGGGGACAAAAACACTGTTGTCCCAAAGAAAGGTGGAGAGACAGAAGGGTTTTTGTTTAAAATATTCCTCAAATATTTAAATAGTTAAAAGTGTTCATGTCTTTTCTGTTCAGCACACAAACCACACACACACACCCCTTGACGGTAGACTCCAGCAGAGTTGTCATCTGCATAATAGTAGCATCCTTGCTTGGTGTTTGGGGAATGTCATGATGCTGCACTCACGCAGAATGGATAAACAGAGAGACACATAACCAGATTCTACAGTACAGCTAGCCAGCCAATAAAGGAGCAGAAAAAAACAATTGCTATGTTAGTCTGTAGAATTTCCAAGAGGTAGAAATCTGTGCTGAATTTAAAATTTGACTTTTTCTCTGCATGTACATTGCCCACTGTCTCTCACCCAAGTTAATCATTATCAGCTTCAAAGACTGGAGGATAGAGGAGGGAAATGTATGATAGCGATTGGGGAGAAATTCGGAAAAAGCAATAGATTACTTAACTTTTCTGACAGCACAAAAACAAAATTAATTTATTAAAAATTGAGATACAGCTCAAGTTACATTGAAAAAAATCTCACATTTTGAGGAGCCCACTTTTGGAATACAAGAATAGATACTTCTCGGGGCTGTAAAATGGGTACACAAAATTTTTCTGATGGTTTAGTATATATATTTGAGAGTCCTATATCTTGAACATACTGTGAATTAATGTTAGCCTTTGAATTTATACAAAAAAGGTAAGAACTGTATTTTTAGTTTAGTGCACACCATTTATTAATGCCTTTGTTAATATTCCTATGAGTGCATGAATCCAAATGTATGCAAAATGCTTTCCTGGCATCAAACATTTAAGAATTTCCTTATGAAACCTACACACCAAGAGTAGGCAAACACATTCCAAATACTAAACTAGCTTAAATTCATTGTTATAAGAGGAGATTTATTTATTTTTAAAGTTAAATTAATTCTTCCACTCTACTCCCCACTGATTAGGCCTCAACTGGAAGAGTGTGTCCAGATGTGGGTGCCACATTTCAGGAAGAATGTGGACAAATTTGAGAGAGTCCAGAGAAGAGCAACAAAAACATTACCTATGAGGGAAGATTGAAAAAATTGGGTTTGTTTAGTCCAGAAAAGAGAAGACAGAGAGGGGACATGATAACAGTTTTCAAGTACATAAAAGATTGTTACAAGGAGGAGGGGGGAAAATTGTTTTTCTTAACCTCTGAGGATAGAAGCAGCAATGGGCTTAAATTGCAGCAAGCGAGGTTTAGATTGGACATCAGGAAAAACTTCCTGTGAGGGTGGTTAAGCACTGGAATAAATTACCTAGGGAGGTTGTGGACTCTCCATCATTGGAGATTTTTAAGAGCAGGTTAGACAAACACCTGTCAGGCATGGTCTAGGTAATACTTAGTCCTGCCACGAGTGCAGGGGACTGGACTAGATGACCTCTCGAGTTCCAGCTCAATGATTCTATTTATGTCGGTGTCTAGAATCAGCAGCTTCCTAAAAAGGCATTCCCCTTGCCTTGTCCTGACACTAGTACAGTCCTGGAGCCTTAAAAATACACCTGTTCTGCTGGAAAGATGGATTTCTCTCTCTCTCTCTTTTTTTTTTATATAAACACAAAATGTTAATCAATGGAATTCACCATGCAGGATAGGTGGATATTTAAGACTCCAGGGCTGCAATGCATCTGTATGCCAAGCTGTAACTATTGCCAATATCAAAAAAAGATATATCAAGTATGTCAGCAGGCTAACATTGCAGCCTTATGAATGTTAAACATTTATACATGACAGTCCAGTTACAAACTACAGCTGATGTCAATTTTCTGAAGTGCAGATGACATTTCATGGTAAACTATATGGATATTATCCTCCTTTTTTCTGTTCGTCATACTTCATAATTAGATAACAAAATGTTTCTTCTTAAAAGTTCATCTGCAACATCTTACTTTTTGCCTGAGCCCAAACCAGGGGCCTGGCAGTACTGTCACAAACTCAAGATTATGGATTCCAGGAGCGAAAAATGTATGGCAGTTGAGTTAATAAATTAAGATCATGTAGTCATGCAAATAGTAAGAAGATAAGAAGAAGAGAAATAGGCTGTGGCTTCATCAGGAGCTCTTTAATTATCTGAAAAAGGAATCCTACAAAAAGTGGAAATTGCTATGGAGGAGTACAAAATAGCAGCACAAGCATTTAGGGACAAAATCAGAAAGGCTAAGGCACAAAATGAATTACACACAGCAAGGATCATAAAAGGCAGTAAGAAGAGGTTCTATCAATACATTAGGAGCAAGAGAAGTATGAAGAAAAACATAAGACCTCTACTGAGAGGAGAAAGAGAGCTAATAATTGAGGACATCAAGGCGGCTCAGGTGTTTAATGTCTATTTTGTCTCTTCACTAGTCAATATTTTCATTAATGACTTGGATGATGGAGTAGCGGAGAGCATACTTAAATAGCATTTACAGATGACACCAAGCTGGGAGGTGTTGCTAGCGCACTGGAGAACAGGATTAGAATTCAAAACAACCTTGACAAATTGCAGAACTTGTCTGAAATCAACAAGATGAAATTCAGTAAAGACAAGTGCACTGATCAACCCCTAAAATGGAAAAAATCAAATGCACAACTACAAACTGGGGAATACCTTGCTAGGTGGTAGTACTGCTGAAAAGCATCTGGGTGTTTGTTATAGGGGGTCACAAAATGAATATGATTCAACAATGTGAAGCAACTGATAAAAAGGATAAATATTCTGAGGTGTATTAAAAGTAGTGTCATATGTCAGACAGTAGATAATTGTTGCACTATATTCAGTACTGGTGAGTGCTCAGCTGCAGTACTGTGTCCAATTCTGAGCATCAAACTTTAGAAAGATGTGCACAAACTAGACAGACTCCAGAGGAGAGCAACAAAAATAAGAAGTTTAGAAAACTTTACTTATGAGACAGGTTAAAGAAATTGGGCACAGTTAGTCTTGAGAAAAGGTGACTGAGGGGTGTCGTGTTAATAGTCTTCAAATATGTTAAAGGCTGTTATGAGGAGGACAGTGATCAATTATTCCCCATGCCCACTGAAAGTAAGACATGGAGCAACAGTCTTATTCTGCAGCAAGGGAGATTTAGGTTAAATATTAGGGAAAAATCTTTCTAACTATGGGTATGTCTGCACGGCAGTGGGAAGCAAGCCTCCCAAACCAGGTAGACAGATGCACCCTGGCGAGGCTTGAGTGTGGACACTACGCCATGAACGGAGGCTCGGGCTAGCCACCCAAGCTTGAACAAAGTTGTTGACCTGGGCTGGGAGGCTCATTAATTTTTTTTTTTTAAATAAAGACATTGTTTTTCAAAATATACCACTAACCCAATATAACACGACCCGATATAACACAAATTCAGATATAACGCGGTAAAGCCGCGCCCCGGTGGGGCTGCGCACTCTGGCAGATCAAAACAAGTTTGCTATAAGGCGGTTTCACCTATAACATGGTAAGCTCTTTTGGTTCCCGAGGACAGCATTATATCAAGGTAGAGGTGTACTTATCTTTTCTGACCACCTCTAATCTCTAAATAGAAGGCATATTCAGATTTCCTACTTGGCATTAAAATATAGGTGTAGGTTTTAAATGACTTATTCCAAAGTACTCATGCAAAAATGTAAGGTTGCAGGTGTTTCATTTGTTACTCTTAAATACAGCAAGATTTAATATCCATTATCATATCTTTCATACAAACCATATATATACACACACACATTTCTTAAATACAGTGTTTGCTGTCATTCATGCCAAAAATCTTTTTAACCTTCAGGCATCAAATGTAAAAAAAAAAATAGGAACGTACAATAACCTCAAAACATGGGTTGAAAATGACTATGGGTTGAAAATGAAAAGGGTTTGCTGAGCATTTAGTGCTAAACTATAGGCCAGTCTCTATTTTAGAACAGAAGCCCTAAAATAAAGACCTAATTCCTGCTGTTAAGAATGTAAGCACCAGGGTGTCCACTGTATCTACTTATCTCAATGACTGAAGGGAGCCGTGTAGCAGGATGAAAAGTATCTTGCTCAAATTTTATCCAGGTAAGACTGACATGATTCTGATAAGCAGAGAGAAGCATTTTGGTTATCCAGTAGGAATTCTGATCTCACTTTATAGAACATGCCTGCCCTTTGTTATCAAAGCAGTGCACAACCTCAGGATCCCGCTGAACTATACTGAGCTCTTCTGTATTCCCAAATAGCAGCCATGCCTGAAAGAGTCCTCTGTGGTCATCAAGAAGCTACAGCTAAGTTAAAGATATATTTATAGTGAAAACAAGGAAGTTTATTTAACAAAGTATAGAGATTCTAGAAGTAGCAAGTGAAAGTATTAGAAACAAATGATTAAATGTAAAAAAAAAAAATGTACATGTCTTTTAAAGCCTAGACTTAACAAGATGCTGTCTTGGCTAATGGAGTTTAGCTCACTCATGCAAATACCTTGCAGCATTTTCCAGCCTCTTTTGTCTGTGCTCTGACCCTCCTTTCATAAAAGGAGGAACACACTAACTGTTTGTCTCCTTGGTGAAGGATCCCGTGTATACTTCAGTACCCTCCCAGTTACACCCCAAAAATTCAGAGTCTTTATTCAAACAGGATGCCCCCCTGCTACTTTTGATTTCTTTTCTTTTTTTTTTTTTTGAGGAGGGGTGCAGATCTTCTCTCATGTGAATTCACAATCTCTTCATTAGTATCGGACTCAATAATGAAAACAGATTTACACTGCAAGTCACACAACACACAACGACAAGCCAGAGAAAGAAGTGTCTACTACCCCTAGCCTAAACAGAATCTGTTTATCACCTTCTGGTGATCTATCTGAACTCCCATACCTTAAGAACATAGTTTTCAGTATAACTACATAATTCCTTAAATATCATCTATGCATACATCCTGCAATGATTAGGATGACTGTTGCATTACTGCCTGTTGGTAGAGACCTTATATGCCACCCTTTGGCACATACTATGTAGACATCGGACCCAGAAGATCCTCATAAACCCCTATGCACCCCTTTCTTCCTTCTGCCAGTTGGCACCAAAGTGTCCCTGGGTCACAGTGGAGTTATATGAATGTAAAAAATCATTGTGAGAGCTGTTTAAAATATTAAACAGAAGCCTATATTTACACATAGAAATGATGCACACACATATATACGCACTCGCTCACTCGCCAGAGTATGTCTGCAACCTTTGTGAAAGACTATAATCAAGAGTGAAAAAGCAGTTTTTTTAGTTCCAATTAATTTAATTGATATTAGAAACAACCAAAGTGAACATAGAAATGGCCAATCAGCAATATTAGGCCAGCTAAATCATTTTCAACAAAATTTAGATGGCTGGAAATATCCTGTACCGTGAATGCTGACCCACCAGTGGGTTTGGAGGCATACTGCTCAGCAGGAAGGAAATTCCCTTCCCTTCTTGTCCTGTGATCTTTTCCTTCTTCCATCTTGGCAGGAGGAAAGAAAAATTGCTCTGAGGTACTGAAATCTTATTGGTGTCTACTACTACATCTGTCTTGTGCAGAAGCTAAATGAGGACGGGGGAGTTTCATGAGTAAGCCTGCAGACAGGTGTGCCAAACACTCTAGGCTTCTGTTAGAGTA
The DNA here is from genome assembly GCF_016161935.1 of Mauremys reevesii. Taxonomy (NCBI): domain Eukaryota; kingdom Metazoa; phylum Chordata; order Testudines; family Geoemydidae; genus Mauremys; species Mauremys reevesii. The sequence goes on along the minus strand of NC_052628.1, from coordinate 40,310,160 downwards.
AGAACACAACCTATCAGTCATGGACTGGTGAAACCTGAGAGGGCAAGGAACCAAATTTGCTCTTGTGCATTCAGTGTTGTTACTGGGAAAATGCAAACATTCAGGATAAATTACAGAATGTTATATTGTCCCACAGAAGCCCCACATATGCCTGCAGCCTTCTAGGTTCCATGTGACTAATTGGACAAACTCAGCTTTCTGAACAGAAAATTAATGCTCCACACTAACCAAGCCTGAGATCTAAACAGTGCTGAACTCGGATAGAAAAATAAATTAGAGGGGACAGGGTGAGGGTGATATGCTTGGTTACCATAGAACAAGACATGCCAGCTAAAGAGCAAGCAACTCTGAAGAAAATGTTAGTTTTGAAATTTGTAAACAGTCTCCACAGATAAACTAAAACACTATAATTGTCTTCTTCTTGCAATCTGGTGTGCAGGTATAAACAGCAGTGCTCATTGCCCAGTAGAGTACTGCTAGAAAAACTACTACCAATATTTTACATGAAGTCTAGAATATGTATTTGACACAATAATATATAATTGGTTCCTACAGGACAAAATACTAAAGATATTCTTTTACTGATTTGCCTGTAGGCAACACAAACTATAAAAGAAGACTATGCACATAAGTTTCTCACTAGTTTTTTTTTTAAGCAATTTTAATGGTTTAATTTCTATCAGTTGTTAAATTGTTATTGCACTGTTAAATGCCTGAAAGTAACACTTCCTCTCCCCCACCCCACACACCCTTTTCTTTTTGGCACAGATGCATTTTTGTTCCTTCATACAGCAAAGTCTGACTGTGTTTTACTTCCTTGTCTAATATTAGCAGTCTTGGCAATCGTGCGTGTTTGTGTTCTCTGCTAAAGCACAAAATAAAGCATTAGCAGCCATGGCTATTTTTTAATTTCTTCACAAAAATCAGATATTAGGTAGTAAGAAAGTAAGAAGAAGACAACAGACTTCAAAAACCACCACTGACAAAACTCAAGTACAAAACTTGTACTTGGATGACCTTCACAATGGCATAAGAAAGCCAATTACAAATGCAATACATTCATTAAATATTTCCATATGCCACAGGGAATTTAATATTATTTTATCAGTGTGTATTATACATAGAGACTTTGGGGTGGAAAGGGAATAAATATCACTGGCAGATGCTAAACTGACGAGGTTTAAACTATAGTAAACTTTACTTCAAAGTCACCTTCAATTCCAGAAAAAAAAATTGAGGTACATTAAGAAGAGGACCTATTCATCTCCATCAGTTGTTGACACCATCATCATTTGGTTAGTGAAAAAATGCTTTAATTTGCTGAGGAGAACATATATCTTCAGGAAGGAAATTTTTCTATTTACCAGGAATACTAATGAAGTGAGAGCAGTTTAGTTCATTTGTAAAATCCATTTCTAGTCAGTCACCATTGCGCTCCTAACCTTACCTAAAAAGGTTTCATTTGCTCAGTCGCCTCAGTCAGCTAGTTGTTTATTCAAGTCTATGCACTCCATCCATGCTCAATTAGGTCTCACTTTCCCCTCAGTTACATTGAAATTAAAAATAAAAATGCAAGGTAAAACGTTGCTAATACCACTGACCAGCTTGTTTTAACAACCCATATTTAGAACAATTGCAATTCCAAGCAGCACAGAAGGTCTCTACCAAAATACTGCATTTTTTGTGAAATAAAGCCACTGACTAACAAAATTCCATTCATTAACGTACTCGCTTGGCAAGTGTAAAACATTTTTTGGCCCCAGAAGCTTGTAATAAATAGTTTTGAGCACTGAAGTATTTCTGAATTCCACAATTATCAATTTAAAATAACTAAAATACCCATTACTTGCCTTGAACAGAGACAATATTTTTCTAGGTCAATCAATTATATTTTATGCAGACCATTAAAAATACTGCACAATCCTTTTGGCCCTATGAAGCTTCCAATCCACAATCAATTTCCTTAGAAATAACATCTATCAAAGGATACACTGAACATTATGCAAGTCAGGTACAAAGCAAAGGAAAAGAAAACCATGGTAAAACAGGCTTAGAGGAGGGGGTTCTCAGTATGTAATAAAGCTGAAGTTGATCTGTAAATCAATGCATGATGACTGAAAAGCTATTTATGTGAAGGACTTGCATAGTTAATTTACACTTTGATATGGAAAAAAAACATGCTTTACTGGGTGTATTAGTGCAAATGCTATGTGCATATACTTGAGTGCAAGATGCATAACTGCCCATTTGCAACATTTCTTTTTGTATTTTTAAACTAAATAAACTGTATCTAACACCAGAAATTTTAGTTTAACTCTGCAGTCAGTGAGCTTCACATTTAACATCGTTCTTAAACTTTTAAATAATGCAATATTGCCACAAGAGACTATGCAGACAAGGGCTTTTTAATCTTTTCCATACCATGCCTGAGATAGTTACAACATATTTCAACATAGTTTAGTGGGAAACATACACTTGAAAATTTGCTCAAAGTGAACTGAAATAAGGCATTTAGTGGCTTGGTAATTTTTCAATAGACCTGTAACATAATAAATCAACACCTGAATATCTTTTCTTATGTTAACTACAATTATCAGAAGCTCACACACACACAAAAAAAAAAATAGCGAAGGATGCTAGAGGCCTAATGACAAGTGTAGATGGGAGGAAGAGCACGGCCCAGATCACTTGTACCTAATTTGTCCTCTTTGTTAAGGGCAATAATGAAAAACTGTACTCATTTTTTAAAAGCTTCCATTCATTTCACATCTTCTGGCAGCTGTCATTTGTTAATCTTGGACTACTTTAACATGAGTACATCTAGGTCTTGTTAACAGAAGTTGATGTTACTGAAGGGGCTTAGCAACATTATCTGGCTCAAATAACCCGTTCAAAGACTTAAAGGAGAAAAGAAGTTACAAGAAGCCAGGAGAATGTGGGAAAAGAGAAAGAATGCAGTCAGAACGGAATCTGTACTGTACTGTTGCTGTCCCTAGTCAATTTTCCAATTCATCTGATCTAAGCAGACTTAAACATGGCATCCCAATCCCACCTATCCCAATCACTGCAGTATCGAGGATCTGTGCTTAATATAAAAAGCACTTCATATTTTCACTCACTCTCATACTTCTGGCTTTCTCTAGAACAGGGCTGCACAACATACGGCCCGCAGAGACTCACTGTGTGGCCCGCGGGGGGATTTTAAATCCCGCGCACACAGCGCTTTGCGGGCAGCCCAGAGCCCTTTGAATCCCGGCCGCAGCTGAGATTTAAAGGGCTCTGGGCTGCCTGCAGCCACGGGGAGCCCAGAGCCCTTTAAATCCCAGCCGCAGCTCCAGCGGATGGGCTGGGATTTAAAGGGCTAGGGCTCCCCTCAGCGGCAGGAGCTCTGGGCTCTTTAAATCCCTGCCCCAGCCCCGCAAAGCTCCGGGTTCCCCCAGTCGCCGGAGCCCCGGGCCCTTTAATTTGCCCCTGAGGGCTCCCAGCCACCTCTTCAGCTGGGAGCCCCTGGTTGATTTAAAATCAAGTATCACCTTCCCACCCCCAACCTTCCTTTTTGTCCCATTGCTGTTTTGGTGGGGCGGTGCTGGGAAAGGAGGTTTTGTTTCTGCAGGGCTGGGCAGTGCCGGGGGAGGGGTGTTTCCGCGGGGCCAGGAGGTGCTGGGGGAGGGGCGTTTCCGCGGGGCTGGGAGGTTTCGGCCCTCAGATGTTTTCTTTGCAGTAACGAGGCCCTCGCCGCTTTACAAGTTGTGCAGGCCTGCTCTAGAATGTGACACACACTCAATACTCCATTATGCCATTGGTTGAAATAAAAAAAAAATCCCTATCTTGAGGACCCTGGAGTCGAAAATTAGATCGAGAATTACACCATTGATGAGGACAGCAGCACATTGTGAATCTTACCAGAAAAATATATTAATATATACATTAATATATATCATATAAATAATAAAGGAAAAGTAGTAATTGAACACACACAGAACAAACATCCATATTGCTGCAACCATAGCTTTTGATTAAAAAAATTGTACAAGAAAAAGATTGGAGTGCAGCATTCTCTGAAGAAATGCTTCTACTGACTGAAGCAACACACACAATATATCTCCACCACAACATAAACCCCTCTCCTAAAACAGGTGATAACCTCTGACTGGCCAAGAGCAGTTCACAACAAACAAGACAACATGCTCAATCGTACTGGCTCAATATGTGCAAGAAACTAGATCTCCATTCTAAAAGGACATTTGTAAGAGGTATGTTTGATGTAATCAAGAAAGCAATAGATCCTTCAGCCAAGAAGGCTGACCCACTCAAATCTCTTCAGGAAGTCATCAGTGACAGAAGCAAATGGATGCAACACAGGGTAGAACACCACCACAAACTCTACTCATGTGAAATCACTGTTTCTGAAGCAGCTAAATGCGATCACCAAACTACCAAAGAGCTTAATACAAAACCATCCATAAATGAGTTTGGAAAGGCAATCATTTCTGTATCATCAAGAAAGGCTATAGGGAAAAAAAGAGAATTCCAGCTGAGTTCCTGAAACACAGAAGGTAAGTTGTGCTTAAACATCAGCATGATGTTTTGGTTGCATGCTTGAGGGAAAGAGGATGAGATATGAAGGATGCCAACCTCAGAACGTTGCATTAAAAAAAAAAAAAAAAAAAAAAAGGATTGGAGTGATTGCAACTACTACAGAGGAATTTCTCTCCTTACTGTTGCTGACAAGGCATTTGTCTGGGTCAGTCTCAAAAGACTGCAAGTTCTTGCTGAACATTATACACACACACACACACGGAGTTAGTGCATCTTCCATGCCAGTAGATCAACTACCAACCTGGTCTTTGCACTAAGGCAACTGCAAGAAAAAAAAAGCATCAAGAACAAGGAAAACCTCTCTATATGGCCTTCATAGATCTTACAAAGACTCTTACTCTAGTTAGCAGAAAGGGTCTTTTCCAATTGCTACAAAGACTTGGTTACCCCCTATGCCTCCTCAGTCTGATTCAATCCTTCCACAATGGCAAAAAGGCTACAATCCAGTATGATGGTTATTAATCTGACAGCTTTGAAGTCTGAAGTGGCACCAAACAAGGATGTGTTTTGGCATCAAAACTCTTTGGTATATTCTTCTATCTGCTGCTTTGTCATGCTTTCTCATTTAGCACTGAGGTTGTACATCTCCATACAAGACCAGACAGGGGGAAAAAAAAAATTCAACATGGCACATCTGTTAGCCAAAAGGGCTCGTTTCCCCCTGGAGCTTACCTAATTACACCAAGGAGGCACGGAGACAGGAAGACGAGTACCACACCCTTTATTGATCGGTCAGCTGAGCGGGTGTTCCTCTCGGCTAGTGCCAGAGAAAGAGACACACCTTACATGGCCAGATGGGCCTACCTTTATACCCCGAAACAAACAACTTAGCCTACGTTTGTCTACGTCATTTGGTTGACCTGTAGAACCTGTACATGCATCTGTTAGGGGATAATTGGATATGCAGGATACATATATCATTTTGTGGGGGCTACAAGATACATACAGCTGTTGAGGATACATTTGTCATTCTGAAGGGGACACAAGATACATCCGTTGACCCTTTGTACTAGATACTTTGGATGCATACATGTGAACGCAGCTGCATACACTTGGGGAGCCAAACAAAACTGATAAGCGAAATAGCTGACTTAGGTAGATACACGGCCTTCAGTCTAATAAGTTCTGTAAGCTTTCCAACACAGTTTGGACAAGCATAACATAACTTTGGTTTACTCAGGCCTAATACGGAAAGGCTTCATTAGCACTATGATTTTTCCAACACATCCAAGAACAAAAAGGATAGTCAAACACCTGCTGATAAGAGAACTTATTTTTGCTGATAACAGAGTGCTTACTGAAGTGAAGAGGAGCACCAGCAACTTTGCAATAGTGTTGTACTAACTTGTTATGAATTTGGACCATGTTTCTAAAGAAATCAATGACTATGGCACAAGATGTGTTCACTGCACCAGAAGTTTCAATATTAGCACCACCCTAGAAGTTGTGCACAAGTTCTGCTAACTAAGAATAAATGTATCTGATAACTTATCTCTAAGCTTAAGTTTCACACTGAAAAGGCAGATATCACATTCAGCCAACTGACCAAGCACGCGTGGGATAACAGAAAACAAACTGAACACCAAAGGATTGGTCTACCAGACATGAGTTTGCTGTATGGTGGTGACACCTGGACCACCTACAGAGGGTATGAGATGGCTAAACACCTTTCACTGCTGTTGCCTTCACAGTATTCTAAATATCAAGTGGGAAACCAAAGTTCTTGACTCCAAAGTACCCAACAAAGCAAAATTACCAAGTCTAATCACCATTCTCAAACACACACATTTCTGTTGGCTTGATCATCTGCATTGGAAGGACAGATTCCAAAGATCTCCTGTATAGAGGATGTGCAGATGCTCCAAGGCCACTGGGTTAACCTAGGCTCAGGTTCAAGAACGTTTTCAGAAGGGATCTGAAAACATTCTACATCTGGGAAGATGCAGGCCACATTGGAGGCTGAAGAGAGGCGACAGAGAAAGGAAAGCGCAGGAGGTCTCAAGCGGTAGGAGTACACCAGCTTCATGTTCTGTGCCTGATGCCTGCATTATCTGTAGTAAGGACTGTCAAGCAAGATTTGGACTTTTTAGCCACTTGCAATGATGTAGCAGGACACACAGTAACTAGGGCTGTCAAGCGATTAAAAAACTTAATCGTGATTAATCGTGCGATTTAAAATATTAATTACGATTAATCACGCTGTTAAACAACAACAATAGAATACCGGTTATTTTAAATATCTTTGCATGTTTTTCTACATTTTCAAATATATTAATTTCAATTACAACACAGAATACAAAGTATACAGTGATCAATTTATATTTATTTTTTATTACAAATATTTGCACTGTAAAAACAAAAAAAATATTTTTCAGTTCACCTCATACAAGTACTGTAGTGCAAAAACTCAGACAAACCAGGTTGGTTACAATTTGCAGGAGACAATGCCGCCCGCTTCTTGTTTACAAGGTCACCTGAAAGTGAGAAGAGGCATTCACATGGCACTGTTGTAGCTGGTGTTTCAAGATATTACGTGCCAGATGCGCTAAAGATTCATATGTCCCTTCATGCTTCAACCACCATTCCATAGGACATGCTTCCATGCTGATGATGGGTTCTGCTTGATAAAGATCCAAAGCAGTGCAGACTGACGCATATTCATTTTCATCCTCTGAGTCAGATGCCACCAGCAGAAGGTTGATTTTCTTTATTGGTGGTTTGGGTTCTGTAGTTTCTGCATCAAAGTGTTGCTCTTTTAACACTTCTAAAAGCATGCTCCACACCTCTTCCCTCTTAGATTTTGGACAGCACTTCGGATTCTCAAATCTTGTGTTAAGTGCTGTAGCTATTTTTAGAAATCTCACATCAGTACCTTCTTTGCATTTTGTCAAATCTGGTGTGAAAGTGTTCTTAAAACAAACGTGCTGGGTCATCATCAGAGACTGCTATAACATGAATTATATGCAGAATGTGGGTAAAACAGAGCAGGAGATATACAGTTCTCCCCTCAATGAGTACAGTCACAAATTTCATTGATGCATTTTTTTTTTAAACAAGCATCAGCAGCATGGGAGCATGTCCTCTGGAATGGTGGCCAAAACATGAAGGGGCGTACGAATGTTTAGCATATCTTTCAGGTGACACTGTAAGTAAGAAGCAGGCAGCAGTATCTCCCATCAATGTAAACAAACTTGTTTGTCTTAGTGATTGGCAGAAGGAGGAGGACTGAGTGGACTTGTAGGCGCTAAAGTTTTACACTGTTATGTTTTTGAGTGCAGTTATGTAACCAAAAAAAAATTTTTAAGTTACACATTCACTATAAAGAGACTGCACTTCGTACTTGTATGAGGAGACTTGAAAAATACTATTTCTTCTGTATCATTTTTACAGTGCATATATTTGTAATCAAAAATATAAAGTGAGCACTGCACTTTGTATTCTATTTTGTAATTGAAATCAATATTGAAAATGTAGAAAAACATCTAAAAACATTTAATAAATTTCAAATGGTATTCTATTATTATAAGTTTGATTAATCGTGATTAATTTTTTGAGTTAATCATGTGAATTAACTGTGATTGACAGCCCTAACAGTAACTGAACTGCTTTAGGACTTCTACCACCATCTTTCGAGATTCATAGTTGCCATGCATTCATTCATTAGCTGAAACAGCACTGAACAAAGGAATACATATCGAAGACTGTGGTATGCCAAGGCCTTGAAGACCACTCAGGTTTAAATGTGAACAAAAAGTGTCTAGCACCCCGTCTAGACTTCTCTTCCTCATGATTCCCACGGGTGTCCCTCTTCTTCCTTGTCCTGGCTCCACTTCCGGTTTTCTTAAAGGAGCCATGCCTCATAAGCAGTCATCCCCAAATACTACAAAAAGACGACATATGTGAGCATGAATTGCCAAATCAAAGTAATCTTCAGCCTAACCCCTCCACCATTGTTTTTATAAAAGTTAATCAAAAACTTATTTGCTAGATTAAATGGCTATCCCAGCTCCAGATCCCAAATGAGTACTTATTTAAGAAGAAATAGTATTACAAATAAAAGGTGAAGCTGCACAAACTATATGCTCATCTCAGGTTAACAGCAAAAAAGAGATACTGTAGTTAATTTTTAATAGAGTAGATAAGGTATGCAGGACTGCCTTAATTACAACCTTTAGTTGTATATGAAACTACAAACAGTTAACAATTACTTTTCTATCATAATGAAAATTTCTCGAGTTTTGTTATATAGGTAAGTAATTTAAAATTATTAATTCCGACAAAATGTATGCAAAATAAATCCTAGCAGCATTTTAGTTCTATGATGTCTGCATAGATTGACAATAACCTTTGAGTTAAAATTATTTTCAGTGGTATTTTGCTAGAGTAGCCTAGTTTAATCAAAAAGTTTTAATACATGATTTGACCTTGATGTTTTATTTACAACTTCTGTGAAGTAGTAAATTAATTTCTTGATTATTTATTATTATATTTTTAGTTACAGGTGGCAAAGGAAGAATAATCCACTCATTCTTTAGGGCATAGCACAATTGGCTAGATGCATTGCAGGTAGCAAGTTAACTTTCCTCTTAAAGATCAAACTAGAGACAGGATGTGATGCTGTCTGGAACATGGGTGACCATTTATGATGGTATTAATACCAGTGTAATAAAATTGCAATGAATCTGACCAGATATGCCATCTAAGATGTCAATGAAAATGTTATGATTTCCAATTATGATAATCTTGTTTATATATTTGTATCACCTTTGTGATATGTATGGTATATCTGTATTGCAAAACTCGTGCAATGTTTCTGGGTGACACTCCCAGACAGATTGGCTTCACCACTGCCTAGCTTGTTCAACTGTATAATGAACCCCTTCAAAGGAACTAGGGGATACACCTTATCAGTCAGCAAGGCATGTGGTATGCTTATGGATGGAACTCTAAGGCTTTTCCATGCCATGTGCTGTGAGCTTGTGTTTGGGATAAAGGAAGTACAAGCCACATGGCAAAAGAATACAAAAGGCAGATGTGTGTTCTCCATTTTGTCTTCATTCCTGTTTCTTACCTCTGAAGTAACTTTTCCACAAACTGAAGCTCTAAACAAAAGGACTGAATCATCCATCCAAGCTGTGGATGTGTTCCAGAGGGACTTTCAAGCCAGAAAACTCACCAATACTGCTAAGAACCTAATATATGGACTTTGAAGTTCCTGAATGTATCTGAGTGCTTTATTATTGAACAACTCTCTGCTTGTTCCTTTATAATAAAGCTTTAGTTTTAGATGCTAAAGGATTGGCTGGCAGCATGGTATTTGGGGTAAGATCCAACATAATATTGATCTGGCAACGTGGCTGGCCCTTTGGGATTCACAAGAACAATGTGTGCAGTGAGCAGAGTTTTTTAAATAACTTCTCACTGTACTGGACCCATGTTTTGATTGGGAGCCAGAGAACTGGAATGCAATAAAGGGGACTGTGATTTCTTTTTTTTAGCTTCTTGATAACTAGTGTAAGTGATCAGAAGCACAGTTTGTGACTGGTTGGCAAGTCTAACTTCAGTATTATCCACCAGTTTGGGGAGAATCTGCTCTCCTTTTTGCAGCCTGCCCTGACCTTGGCATTTTCAGTGAGGACTGTCCCAGGAACACCGCGTCACACAGAATATTTGACTTTATGGAACAATAGTCTAATGAAGTATGCCAAATACTATGCTGCTACAGTATTAGCTGTAATGAACGTGGGTTTGGGGGATTTACGATGGATAGAAATAAGTCTCATCAATGTTCACTGAACAAATTACTAGAGATTTAGAGCTGTAATAACGCAAGCTTCCTTACTGCAAAAGGAAGCACCCAAACAAAAAGAAAGTGAGCAGAAAAACATATGTAAATATATGTTTGCACCGCTGAAGCAGTGTGTGATGTCAATATAATTCAGAAGTATCCGCAGTAGGACTAAGATTTTTTTGTTGAGTAAGCAAGTTTTTATAAAAGGAGCGACTTGACTTCACTCCAGGCACGAAGGATAGCTTGGAAAAAGGAACAAACACAAGAGTGAGGAGGAAACAGAAGAAGGGACAAGGCTGGATTTGTCCAGTGAAAGGGAATGACAGTATTAGGGTAAATGAAGTTTTTGTTACTTTCTCAAATGTCAAGCTTAGTTGGGTGTGACTGATCACAGGTTACGTGGCTGTGTTTTGGTGCTCTAGCTGGCTGAGTCAGGAAGGTTAACAGAAGTCACACTGCGCATTCTTCCCCCAAGCAGAAAAAAGCGGTTTGCCGCAACCAGTGTTTCCAGCAGCCTGATCTCCAGTTTTCAAAGGTCTGCTCTTGATGCTCCCCATCCATCAGCACACAGGTATGCTGAGTGGCAGGCAGAATTAAAGCTTCAAGAGATATCTGGACCAATGTCCATTCCCATTCAGTGGTGGGGAGAAACCAAAAAGTTGCTGTGCTGCCTCCTCTGCAATGACTGCCTACACCACACATTCTTCTTCTATGTTGGTACAGCACCTAGCACAATGGTTTCCTGGTCCATGACTGGGGTTCCTATGGGCTACACTGGCGGTCGGCAACCTCTGGCACGCGGCTCACCAGGGTAAGCACTCTGGCGGGCCGGACCAGTTTGTTAACCTTCCGCTTCCAGAGGTTCGGCCGATCGCAGCTCCCACTGGCCGCGGTTTGCCGCTCCAGGCCAATGGGGGTGGCGGGAAGCGGTGCAGGCCGAGGGATGTGCTGGCCGTGGCTTCCCGCCGCCAGTGCAGAGGCGGCAGGTAAACAAACTGGTCCGGCCCACCAGGGTGTTTACCCTGGCGAGCTGCGTGCTAGAGGTTGCCGACCCCTGGGCTACAAAAATAAAAAAAATCAATCATTCATCTCTGCTTATTTTAGCTCAGGCCAAGCACAGAGACTGGAGGATTGTGAAAATACGGAAGCACATACAGAGGTTTGTGTCTCTCGAGGTGGACACAGTTGAGTTCCTGGTCTTTTGTTCTATCCCTCCCCATTTTGTCTTCACTTGCCATAACTGCCAAAAAACAGCTGTCCATTCAACTTTCAAGCAAAATTCTGATTACATGAAATTTCAGGCTGCAAGTGGATTGTGCATACAAATCTGCAAGAAATTAGTACTCTCAGTGTCATCAGAACTGAATTTTTAGGGACTGAGATATTATGTAAAAATGAATGGGGAAGTTACATGCAAAAATTTTGAGAGGAATATTTTTCCCGTTCATCAGCCCTAATCTTGGCACTTCTTTGTTTCAAAGCTAATTTATGCATGAACATGAAATATACAGTCAAAAGTGGAGGACTTTCATATAACATTCAAAGTCTGCCTAAAAATTGTGGTTTGCAACACCTCTCTATGCTTACACCCTGATTACGTTTATGAGAAAGTACAAAACGATCAACTATGAATAGTCTTGAAAGGATTAGATTTTTACCAGTAAATGTCAATAAACAAACACAAACCAACACAATATTTCCATCAATAATTTACAAAACAGACAGAAAGAAAAATGCTGCTTGAGAACTCAGTTTAATTTAAGGATATTCACTTTGTATATTTTGACATGTGACATTGACAATTTGAGATTTATTACTGTTAAAACAAACTTTTATATCACAATGTCTATTGTCATGAAATAATTTATCTGACCCCCAATAATTTCACACAACTGTGAAAATTTAAAAAAAATATTAAAAATGCTTTAAAATAGTTATCAAAATTTTAGAATAAAAAATGAATTCCACCAACTCTAACTAGGTAGAAGCCACCCAGATTAATGGAAAAACCAGTGCTAACAACAGAAGCTGATTAATTAAAAAAAAAAGGTAGTGAAAACAGTTTCTCAAAAGACATTACTTGCTACTTTACAAGGATTTATCATCAAGATTGTAAAACTATGTATTATATAACTGCCAACTGATCTATAGGTAACATATATGATAATATGGATCGAAGTGATCAGGATCTGATAGAATTCAAGATTCTAAGGAAAAGAGGACATGAGAACAGCAGAACAAGGACACTTGACTTCAGAAAGGCAGATTTCAACCAACTCAGAGAAATATTGGGGAAGGTTCCATTGAAAGACCAATTAGGAAGAAGAGTCAAAGGGGGCTGGCAGTTACTAAAAGATATAATACTAAAGGCTTAGCCTCAAGCTATTCCCATGCAGAGGAAAGATAAGAAGATCCACAGGAGGCCAATGTGGCTGCACAAGGAGCTTTTTAGCTATCTAAAAACCAAGAGGAATATAGAGAGAGAATGGAAGGAGGGGCATGTCACCAAGGAAGTATACATGGGAATAGTGCAAACGTGTAGGGACCAAAAAAATCAGGAAAGCCATGGCAAAGAATGGAGTTACAACTGGCAAGAAATGTTAGAGAAAACAAGAATGGATTCTTCAAATATGTGTCAGACAAAAAAGATAGATCAAGAATGGTGTGCGTCTGCTGCTCACATATAGGTGGTGAGCTGGTAATGGAAGGCAAAGCTGCTCAATGCCTACTTTGCTTTAGTCTTATAAAAAATAAGGTGATCGGACGACTACCAAAGTTACAATAGACAATCAAGGGGAAGGGATGCAGCTTGGGATAAGTAAAGAACACGTCAGATCTTCTGATCAATTTGAATGAATTCAAATCAGCGAGGCCAGATGCTATTCATGTGCAAATCTGAAGAAATTAGCTGAAGAAATCTCGGCGCCACTAGCAATAATATTTGTAAACTCATGGATGACAGAAGAGGTCCCGGAAGACCTGGAGAAAAGGAGGACCTGGGGAACTACAGACTAGTCAGCCTGACTTCAGGGAAGCTACTGCAATGTATACAACATTCAATTAGTGAATACTTGGAGGATGAAGGGGTAATCACTAGCAGCCAGTCTGGATTTACTACTAACAAATCATGCCAAACCAGCTTGATTTCCTTCTTTGACAGAGTAACTGATTTGGTGGACAGAGGGAATGTGGTGGACATAATATACCTGGACTTTAACAAGGCTTTTGACACAGTCCCACATGACATTCTGATAGGTAAGCTGGAGAAATGTGGGCTCAGCAGAAATGCCATTAAGTGGATACAGAACTGGTTAAACAGCAGCAATGAAAGAGTAACTATTAATGGAATAACGTCAGATTAGAGCAGTGGTTCCCAACCTTTAACAACCTGTGAACCCCTGTCACTAAAATGTCAAGTCTCGCGAACCCTCTCCTAAAAAATGAATATTTCCAGGGATTTTCTCCTTACTTGAATATAAATTATAAAAGCAGTGATCTTGGAAATATAAAGTTTGTTTTTATGACATGCTTATTATCCACTATTTATTATTATTAATCACAGTATTTTTATTACATTATGAAAACGGCAATACTCTTCCAAGATCTCACTTTTGTAACTTGTATCACTTTGAAAAAGTCTGTTATAAGACGAGGCTCCCATGTTTCATCAAGGAGTATCAGATTTGAAACATCATGAAGGTATTTAAGAAGCCAACTCAAAGAGTTCCTCCTACACAAGCATTCAGGTCTTGAGTAGTCCAGGCAAACAACACTCGTTACAACAAAGCTTAAACTTGTTCTTCACAATAAATTTTAAAAATAATACTAGCTGCCTATTTAATTTTAAAAACAGCAAAAAATATCCACCTCCCTTTCCATTTATTATAAGGAGTCTTGAAGTTTAAATCTCCTCAGTGTGATAGATCTGCTTAGCTCTTAGAAGTCCACGGGCTCTGGGCTGCTGGCCCCGTGCTGCCCGGGGTCCCTAGGAACAGCTCTGTCTGCCTTTAGGGATTTTTTCCCCCCCAAGAACTCCTCTGTAACATTTCATGAACCCCAGTTTGGGAACCACTGGATTAGAGAGAGGTCTGAAATGAGGTTCCACGGGGATCTGTTCTGGGTCTTGTGTTGTTACAAATCTTTATAAAATGACCTGGATGTAGGAATAGAGAGCATACTGAACAAATTTGCAGATGACACGAAGTTGAGTGGGTTGCCACCACACCTTGAAGGATAGAGCTAAAATTCCAAAGGATCTTGATAAATTGGAGGACTGGGCTATAAAAACAAAATTAATGTAAGATGCTATACTTAGGGAAGAAAAACCTAATGCACAAATACAGAATGGGAAAGTTGTGGTGGATCACAACCTCAACATGAGTCAGCAATGTGATGCTATTGCAAAGAAAATGTTAATGCAACTTAAAATTGCATGTGCGAGGCATAGTATGCTAATATGAGTGCCACTATATTTGACCCTGGTTAGGCCTCAGCTGGACTACTGTCTCAATTTTGGTCACCAATGTATAGAAAGGATGTAGAGAAACTGGAAGGGTTCCAGATGCAAGTGACAAAGATGATCAAAAGGACAGAATACAAGGTATATGAGCAAAGGCTGAGGGAACTGTGTATGTTTAGTTTGGAAAACAGGAGACTGAGAGGGGACATAACTGTTTTCAAATAATTGAAAGGCTGCCATAAAAAAATGGAGAAAAGTTGTTCTCTCTTGCCATAGAGGGCAGGATAAGAGGCAATGGATTCAAACTACAGCAGAGCAGATTTAATCTCAGGAAAAAAACTTTCTAACTGTAAGAACAGTAGGACAATAGAACAGACTGCCTTGGGAGATTGTGGAAGCGCCTTCAATGGAGATTTTCAACAAGAGACTGGATAGCCATCTGTGTAGGATGGTTTAGATCCAACAAATTCTGCATCTTGGCAGGAAGTTATACTAGATGACCCTGGCGGTCCCTTCTAACCCTATGGTTCTTTGATACGATGATATCTACTTTTACCTCAAATGAACAGCATACCATTTATTCAGTGTGTTCTCAAAGCTAATTTTTGCTTCAAGCAGTGTAACATTTTATACAGCAACAGAAGCTGTCTGGAACAATACCAAAAAGCATAAAAATCCAGAGTGGCATCTTTTGGCTACAGGTAAAAGTCATTCTGCACTAGTGGGCAAACAAAAATATGTGTTACAGAATTAGATTTTAAAAAACAAATGACACCCAGGAGAGATGGGTGCATAAACACATCTGAAAGCATTTGAAATGATAAGTAAGGCTGCGAGTCTGTCATGGATTCTGTGACTTTCCGTGACCGCCGTGACTTCTGCAGAGGCTGGTGCTGGCCCAGGGGTTTGGGTGTGGGGGAGGGGGCTCAGGGCTAGGGGTAGGCTGCCTAAGAACTGCAGGGACACAGAGCCGGATAGGGAGCCACACCAATCCTCTCTCCTCGGTACCAGTGGGGGTCCTGGCTGTGTCCTCTACAATTGCTTCCTCAGAAACAAATCACCTGCACACAAAAATGTTTTGTGAGGATGATGTGAGAAGAGTACATGTCTAGAAACTACTCTGAATGAAAAAGACAAAAATATTCCATGAGGCCATTTGCAAAGCAATCAGAATGTCACAACTGCTATTTGACAAGTGATAATAAACCCTTTTCTTAAACTAAATATTGTATAAACAGATGCACAAACAACTAACCCTTATTCCAACTTATTGGAATCTAAGCATATTAGATTCCAATAAGTAGAGAACATTTTAATAGTGGTTTGAGGTTTTTTTTTTTTTTTTTAAATAGCACCTACAAGGAATAATTTTTCTCAACCACTTTTCTGTAAGAGGGTATTTGTTTTCACAACCACAGTGTTAAAATATATTTATTGGCAGCAGTCACATTACGTTTTTCTTAAAAACTTGCACCCTTTACTAACTCTGGGTGTCCCAGAAAGGCAACAGCTGAGAAGCTGGAAGCCAAGAGTAGGTGCCTGGGCTGGACCACTGGTGGAAATAGAGGTGTGAGTTGCCCTGAACTGTGACAATAGTTTATATATGACTTTTTCATCCTTATCGTGGTCCACTTTTCTTCATTGTTCCATTGCTGACCCCTCTTCCCCAGCACCAGAAGGGGTCCTGGGTCACTTCGACCCCCTCCCCCAGCACCCACAGCGCCCCTGGCTTTCCCCCTCCCCAGAGCACCCCCAAGTTTTAATCACGATAGGTATTTTTAGTCAAAGTCATGGACTGGTCTCGGCCTGTGAATTTTTTTTTTTTTTTTTTTTTAAACAGCCTGTGACCCATCCATGACTGACTAAAAATACACGACTAAAACGTAACCTTAACAATAAATGGTTTTCATTCAGCTTCTTCAATGGTTGTAGCAATTTTGTAGAATTACCTGTCTTTTAATCATGAGGCAAACATGCTCGTTTATCAGAAATTAATTTTAAAATGTAGTAGAAGTAGTTAGAGCACAAGACTAACTGGGACATACAAGGTGGTTTCTTAGCGACCTCCTCATTATTTCCATAGCAACTTCTTCTGAAGATTATTGGTAACAGACAGCCTAATAAACAACAAATGGACAGAAGAGCTCACAGCCACAAACACAATTTTATTTTACTTTAACAATTAATTAAGCAACTTCCTCTGGCTAATGTTTACATAATGTTTTTCTTAATTAGTGGTGGTTAGTGGTTTCAAAAATCAAGATAAAGTCCATCCAGGTTAAAAATAAGACCATATTTGGCATATAGCAATGTTTTACAATATACTTCCAGCAAGGTGAACACTGGGCAGTTTAGTTTTACTGTTTAGGTTGACTTCAAACTATCAGCCGACATTCAAGTTCACCAGTCATGTAATCCACAGAGATAACAAGGAATCTGACAAAATGATTCTAACATACACATCTCCTTTCCCTCCCTCTCTTGTATTTACCATGCAAACTAAAAGACCACATTTTGTGGTAACCCCTCCCTCAAGCCAAGGATGCTGAACTGTGTTCCCTTGGGATTCAGTCAATGCCACTCATCTCCACAGCCCTTGGAGCTGCTCCTGCCAGCCCAAGGAGCACAGAACCCAAAATTACTTCCTATAAAAAGTACACACCATGCCAGCCAAAGTCAGTAAGATTTAAAGCCAAGACTGGTAATTACATATGATTTTCTTTTCCCCATTTTTGAGGGAAATACAGCTTGCGTGCATAGTGAAAGTTTTATAAATGCTCATAGAAAGTAAATGATTGGTATGTGTTTCATATTAAACTAAAAAAGCTAGCACTACAAATCAGTCAACTAGATAGAGGCAAGTATCAGAGGGGTAGCCATGTTAGTCTGGATCTGTAAAAAGCGACAAAGAGTCCTGTGGCACCTTATAGACTATTTAGTAGGCTCTTCAGGTGCCGAAAGAGGAAAAGCCTCTTCAAGAGAGATTTGCAAGGCTGTCCACTGGCTTCTGACCACACCTTTGCTCAACAGGATAGGTTTGTAGATACAGCGTTTGCATAAGGATATTACAGTCAAATGATAGTTCAACCACAGGTTGCTTGTTTCATGCAAACATTTTTCTTCTGGTTTGGTCTGCATTGGTTCTCATCCATCATTTTCACTTAGTTTCAGATTGAAACAAATCAAAAATCTTAAAGCACCACTCCACTAAAGAGAGCTGAATTTTGTCTACTTCCACATGGAAAAGTAATCTATGTTTACATTGTTTCGGCATTAAACCTTTAAAATTGGCCCAGATTTGCCAAAGAGTTTCATGCACCTTAGGAAATCTTTGAAACAACATGGTCTGAGTTTTGACTTTACCAGGAAACCTGGTAAATTTCCTACTCTTTGGGAATGGGGATAAATTTGGATGGTTTTCTACACAAGGTTTAATTGCTTATCAGTTACCCTCTTGTTTGACTTGAAGTATGAATCACCGTTAAAAATGGACTTTTGTCAAGCATGTGAAAAAAATAAGACAAGTTGCCTTCTGATTTCATTTCAAGGAAAAGAGCAGCTCCATTACGAATGTCCTTCACCTTGTTCTTCCATTATTTCTCTTGAAGCAAACAATCCGTTATTAAACAGTAAAAGGTTGCTATGAAACTGCATACAAAATTATAATTAATGGGTTCTACTTTTCCCTGATCAAGTGTTTATAAACTCAGCTGGAGAAGTAGTTTTGAAACATTTTTCTGCTTATCCCTCACTTCTTACACAGCCAAGGGCTTTAAATTATCATTATTAAATATCTTCCACCTTCAGTTGACTTAAACGTCAAGAGCAAATAATGGTAAGGCCTTATCCACATTATAAGTTTGGACAGAGGCTGGCATGGTTAATATGACTTTCAACCACATCTAACAATTACTAATTCTGAAGCCAGGCCCTATACTGCTTAGGGGTGGCATATATTCACATGCAAGCATACACCAGTATTTGAGCATGCATGGAACATTTAAACAAAAACAAAAACAAAAAAAAACAACTTAGCAAGGGACAGGGAAGCTGCTGTTTTGAACAGTTGTTACTAGCATGATTAAGCCAACATGTGGCTGGAGGATAAATTTGGCACTGTATTTGCCATTCTATAATATATGTAAAATCAAAAGGAAGAAGAGCCTTAGAATGAAAGTTCAGTTCATGTACTGCACTTCTCCAGCATTTTGATCTACTTAGTTCCATAGCTTAGATAGCGTAAAAGATGCTATAACATGTTACCACTTTGAAATGTTTTACTTTTCATTAAGCAGAACAGTGGTACTTTATTGCAAGACATATTCAGAAGATAGCACTTATTTTCATTTTGCGACCTCACGCTTGTTGCACAATTGGAGAAAAGGGGAAGTTGCCTCTGAATTCAATTTTCATGTGTACAGTGTATCAATATGAGGACTGTGGGGAAAGGAATTAATTAAATCAAGACAAACATGTCTGACCTATTTTGCTTTAGAGTAAATACTGAAATTTCTTCCTCTTACATTTTGAAAGTAGGAAAACCAAAGAAAAGCAAGTTATATATAGCACAATCAGTTTTGTTCATAATGTTTATTCAGCTGATAAACGTAGCCCTATATACTAACCTAAAAAAATAAGGAGTTGGTTTGACCTCTCTCAAACAACAAGTTCAGACTAGCTAATGAAGAGGATAGGAAGACCAGATTGCTTGTTCTGAATAAAAATTAGTGGCTCTTGATGTTGCTACCCTTTAGCATGCTTTAAAATGACAATTAAATACAAACAAAAAGGCAGAATCTAAACTAATGAACGTTTAGCTTGTTTTAAAAGGTTAATTTCAAAGCAAATCTAATGCTTTGCAGAGAGTATGCAATATGCTGTTTACTGAATGGGATAGAATTCCATTTTCATGTAAAGTTAAGTTCAAATTAAACATTAGAACCTTAAAAACTAATGAGCTAGATTCCAGAGCATTCCGGAAATTAAGACTCCTAAACACGACTAAGAAAGTAACTTCCGAAAGTAACGGAAGAATTTAGTTTCCCAGACACATGTGAGATTCTGACCGAAGGTAATAAATACAGTTAGCTGTGTATGTGTGTTAAAAAAACAGAAGTATAAATACAATAGATATTTAGGTCAACAATTGTACAACAGTTGGTCAGGTGGATCGAGACTTACTCATTGGGAAATTAAAGGTAAGGTAATAATTAGAGATATACCAATCTCCTAGAACTGGAAGGGACCTTGAAAAGGTCATTGAGTCCAGCCCCCTGCCTTCACTAGCAGGACCAATTTTTGCCCCAGATCCCTAAGTGTCCTCCTCAAGGATTGAACTCACAAGCCTGGGTTTAGCAGGCCAATGCTCAAACCACTGAACTATCCCTCCCCCAAATTCGACAACGTATGCACTGAATAATTATTCACTACTATATTTTCCATTATCTGACCAGTTCTGTAGGTGGTAGAAAAGTTATTAACAATATATGTCAACTGACATACAATTCATTACCCAAAGTGTTGCTAAACTAGACTTTAAACATAACACCGAGCGCTGTGAAACCACCACTGCATCCAGCATAACTTTTAAAAAGTCAAAGCAACAAATGAAGCCAGTTACACAGAAAGCAAATGTCTTCACACAGTGTAAAATGGTGAGCTATAACTTGCTTCTTGGTTTTGTTTGTGTTAAGCATATCAATTCAGAAAGCTTTTGGAGACCCTCCTTTTCAAAACAATGCCATTTACACGAGGCTTTTAACTACAACATTTTGCTATTGTACACTGACACACTTTGTGAATATAGCTTAGTGCATAACACAGGCAGCGTTACTTAGAAGAGACTGATTGCTGTTTTCTGTAAAGGGATCAGATATTCTGGGCACTGTACCAAGATACACAGTCCCAAGGGATTGACAAGGCTGTCCTACTTCAGTTATTGTGAGTCTGCTAAGGACTTCGCTTCCTGCCCCACCTTTCAAAATAAAAGATGTGTCCTCCTACATGGATTACACCTCTACCCCAGCTCTGCTCTGTTCCTATTACTCAGCCTCCTGGGAGCTCATTCTCATTTTCCATGCATGACAAGAAGCGCTGCCTCCAACAAACATTGTTGATGCAACATGGAGAATACAGAGCCAAAGGCCATAGCAGAGAAGCAGTCAACTGCCAAACAATGGAGAAATTCACAAGAAGCAGGACAACGATTTTGAAGAATCCACGAGAGGTGGCTTTTAAATTGGTAAATTATTTAAAAGATCATCATGCAGGAATCACAAGTTTAAGAAGTTAGAGCCAACCAAGCTTACATGCCACATGTAAGCATACATTTAAATCCAATGTATTACAAATGTGTAGTAGTTGGTAGTAAATGGAGATTTTTTAAATGGCTACCTTGGTTCTCTAATTAGATGTTAGTCATAAAAGCTTATTACAGTGAGAGAAAAGTGTACAAAATCATACCTGTATCTAATCAGTTTAGTTTGGCTTATGGCTTCCCCATAGATCATGTGTTTCTTGCTTTCCCATTCTATTATTTTTGCTGTAACACCAGTAATTATATACCAGGGCCTCACCTTGCTAAGCACCCTAGACACATAATTAAAAGATAATCCCTGTCCCAAATAGTTTACAATCTAAGTAATCCTAAACATAAAATATTTATGCTTGTTAACTGGTGTATTACATGTTGCAAATGCAATAATTTATAATATAAAAAAGGAGAAAATCTAAAGATACTAAATTCTGTTAAATTTGGGTACAAGACAAAGAACAAATGCTAAGTTTTGGAGTGTAAATAAATAAATACATAAATCATGAATCTATGACTGTTAGAACATTCTTCGCTAAGAAATCAGGTAGAGTGAATAAAATCAGACAGACTGAAGAATGGGAGCACAAAACATATAGAGATGGAGGGGAAGGTATTCAGACACTTTTAATCTAGCTGGACATGCCTGTTGATTTAAAAAGAAAAAGAAAACACCACACACGCACACTGCTGTCAGTTAAGTGACCTAGAGGATATGAGTATCAGATATTTCATAACATGACTGAAGAAAGGCAACACACTTAAAATAAAATTCAGGAAAGGTGGAGGAGGAAGAGGAGGTACACAGAAAGTGTTTAAAAAAAAGTGAGTAAACAAGCCTAAGTTAGGGCCCGAGGCCAAAATTTTTAGTTTAAAAGCCTAAAATTATGTATTTACGGGTCTAAGTAAAAGTTCCCAAATTTTAAAAATAGGCTGAGCACCTGCAGTTCCCATTAATTTAATAGGATGTGTGAGCATTCAACACTTCATTTATTTAGGTGCCTAAATTTGGATTCATGTTTGAAAATTTTAACCTGATTAAAACAAAAACAAAACAAAAAAAACCTTGCCAAATAGACTCTGCCCAAAATAAAGGTAGAGTTAAAAAATGGGGC
The DNA here is from genome assembly GCF_016161935.1 of Mauremys reevesii. Classification (NCBI taxonomy): domain Eukaryota; kingdom Metazoa; phylum Chordata; order Testudines; family Geoemydidae; genus Mauremys; species Mauremys reevesii. The sequence continues at coordinate 40,287,886 of NC_052628.1, read as the reverse complement.
AAGACAGACAGACAATCTAATATGCTTTTTGATTAATTGCTTTTCCTTTTAAAATTTCTGTCAAAGAAATTATAAATATTTACATCTAATAAGCAGTCCCCTATAGCACTAGTGCATGAGAACCAGAACATGACTCGACACAAAAGCTCACCAGTTTAGCCTCATTATTGAAGCCAAATGACATGCAAATAGAAACAAATTGCTTATACTGCAAAAAAGTCAAGTCAATTTTAAAAATTATTTTGCTTTGAACACTTAATATTCCATTAGCATAGGTACAGAAATTTTTAAAGATGATTTTTTTTGTTACCTTAAAGGTCTGTTTTTAGGGGGGAAAAAAAATCAAGAAATTAAAATCCAAGTATAAACAAACAATATGCAAGAAAGAAGCCAGTAACAACTAGAGTGATTTACAAACTCAGCTGAGTTAGAAATTGCTCTGGGTCAAAGCTACCATTTGACTGAGAAAGAAATACATTTTCCAGAGAGTAAATATATGTCTACACAGCAACTAGACACCTGCAGTTGGCCCATGCCAGTTGACTCGAGCTCACGGACAGAAGTGACACATAACTCTTGATTTGGGGGCGAGGGGGGGGCAAGAGACACAATTTAAAGGTTGGAGGGAGAGGCACACGACTGCCCCACGCATTGTCTTTGGGTGCAGGAACCTTCCAGGCCCCACCTCCCTGGTCCAGGGCAACAAATCCCACCAGCTCCTGGGGGGCTGGGGCTGAGGTTGAAGGAGCTCCTGTGCCCTCGTGAACACCTCAGCAGAGGGAGGGGTGCAGGCAATGCCCCTAACTCAGGATGAGCACAGGGAACCTGCTCCAGATACCTTCCCCAGAGACCCTGCACCCGGCCCTGCCATGCTCTCCCCACCCCACCAGAGTTACCTGCCACATGGGATGCTGCTGCCTCCAAAGCCGAGCTCTTGCAGGCAGCCACCACACTGCACAAAAGCAATGACACAGAGCAGTCTCCTTCACCCGGCAGGAGAAGCAGCTCTGTCCTGCCCTCTCTACTCCCTATGCAGGCCCAGCTGCGGGGGGAGAGGGACCAAGCAGGTCAAAAATGTGCCGGAGTGGGGCCAGGGGCGGCTCTAGCAATTGCGCCGCCCCAAGCAGGGCAGCACGCCGCGGGGGGCGCTCTGGCGGTCACCGGTCCCGCGGCTCCGGTGCACCTCCTGCAGACGTGCCTGCGGAGGGTCCGCTGGTCCCGCGGCTCGGGTGGACCTCCCGCAGGCATGCCTGCGGATGCTCCACCGAACCCACAGGACCAGCGGACCCTCCGCAGCCATGCCTGCGGCAGGTCCACCGGAGCCGCGGACGACTGGACCCTCCGCAGGCACGCCTGCGGGAGGTCCACCAGAGCCGCCTGCCGCCCTCCCGGGGGCACGCTGGGGTCTAGAGCCGGCCCTGAGTTGGGCACAGCATGAGCAGAGCCAACCCCTCCACCCTCTGCTCCCGGCAGGCTAAGCACAGCAAGCCCTGCAAAGGCAGCTCGGTGCTTGCAAAAATCCGGAGGGGGGTGGGGGGAGAGAAAGACGCGACTCCCACAACCCATTGCCTCCACTCATGGGAATCAGGCTGCAGGGCTGTATCATTACTGTGTAGACTTCTGGGCTTGGGCTGGAGCCTGAGCTCTGGATCCTAGAGGGTGGGCTCCAGCCTGAAGGTTACACAGCAACTAAACAGCCCCACAGACCGAGCCCTGCAACCCCGAGTCGGCTGGCACAGGCCAGCTCTGGGTATCTAGTTGCTGTGTAGACATATCCTAAGTGGCCTAAAAGGTTCTGATCATGACAGTGCAGATATTTGGAAATTTAAACAAATGACTACGGACCAAGCTGAGATCAGGGATGCCAACTTTCTAATCGCACAAAAGTGAACACCATAAGCCCGCCCATGCTCTGAGGCCCCGCCCCCTACTCATTACATTTCCTCTCCCTGAGTGGGTTGCTCTCTCCCACCTTCACTCACTTTCACTGGACTGGGGCAGGGGGTTGGGGTGCTGGTGGGTGTGAGGGCTCTAACTGGGGGTGTGGGGTTTGGGGTGGGGCCAGAAATGAGGGGCTCAGGTACAGGAGAGGGCTCCAGGCCAGGGCATGGAGTTGGGGGGTGGGAGGGGGTGAGGGCTCTGGGGTGGGGATGAGGATGAGGAGTTTGGGGTGCGGAAGGGGGCTCCAGACTGGGGGTGGGGCCAGGATTCAGAATGCGGAGGGGGCTGCAGGTTGAGGCAGGGGTTGGGGTGCAAGAGGGGGTACGGTCTCTGGCTGGGGCCGTGGATGAGAAGTTCAGGTTGTGGGAGGGGGCTCTGGGCTTACTTCGGGCAGCTCCTGGTCAGCAGGGCTAAGGCAGGATCCCTACCTGTCCTGGCTCTGCACTGCACCGCGCCCTGGAAGCAGCCAGCAGGCCCGGCTCCTAGGCGGGGGGGCAGGAGAATTTGCACACTGCCCCTGCCCGCAGGCACTGCCCCTGCCCGCAGGCACTGCCCCCACAGCTCCCATTAGGCATGGACAGCTGCCAACGGGAGTGCTCAGCCGGAGGTAGCACACGGAGCCCCCGGCCCCCCTTCCTAGGAGCTGGACCTGTTTGCTGCTTCTGGGGCGCAGTGCGGTGCCCCAGGCCAGGTAAGGACTAGCCTGCCTTAGACCCGCAGCACAGTCACCCGGACTTTTAACGGCCCAGTTGGCAATGCTGACCAGCACCACCAGGGTCCCTTTTCAACCAGGTGTTCCAGTCGAAAACCGGACGCCTGGCAACCCTAGCTGAGATGAATCATATTTCAGATTTTTCATAGGAAAAGCCAGGTTAGTAGAAAGGTCTTAAAAGTTTGTCAGTTCATGGAGAATTAGAGTGACTGGAGAATGTTTAGTAAGGCTCAGTAGGTAAAGAATGAAGGATCCTCAGCTGATGTAAATCATAAAGGCTCTAGTGAGGAGATAAACTGATTTACAACAACTGAAGATTTTTCCTTCGAGGGAAGATGCCAGGAACTATAAACAAACCCAACTTTAATTTCACTGGTGAGGAAAATTACGGGAAACTGACTTAACCACAATGTTTCTTTACCATTTAAGGACTGAAATTGTAGGAAGGGGTGGAAAAAAGCCAGAATACATTTATCAAAAGCTCTTCATTATAACCTAAATACAAAAATAAAGTGAGAAGTTTATTTTAAATTGATCCATTTAGAAAAAGAAAAGGCAACAAGAGAGCACCCTTTAAACATGCACACATTAGAAAGAATTCACGCACTGGATTTTTCTGGTCCCTGAAGGGCTTTACAGTCTTTAAGCGGACCTAAGAGTACTACCATTTAATATGATAGGGTCCACCCCGTTTCCACTTCCTTTCCGTCCACTGCCTACTGCCAGTTCAATTTGAGCTTTACTGTGGAATTTTAACAGTAAATACCATCCTCCAAAGCCTGGGAAAATGCATGAATGCGAGCACCCCAAGAGTACTGCACAAGTGGCGGTCTCATGCTGTCGCATAAAATAGCAATTGCAACTATCTACAAAATACTCAGGTCTAGCAATCACATTAAATTGTTGTGATAGTGATAGTGTTTTAATATGGAAATATAGTGACTAGGAACTGGAATCAGATCACAAATAAAAATGGATTTTTGAAGATCTTGGTCAAGGCTTCAACCCATTTCCCTCACAGTAAAAGCCTAGCAATGTGCCACCTAGCTCCTGATTTAAACTTTTATCTCAAAATTAACTTGTAATTTTAAAAAATTAAATGCTCTCACTGTTAGAAATAACTTGTTAGATTACAATTTCTCAACTACAGGATCTGAAAATTTTGGACAAAATAATCAGTCTCTATAATTCCAAAGCCTTGTCTAGACACTGAAGCTGCACCATTTAACCAGTTCAGTAAGGAATTGACTTTAATTAAATCAATATAAAGCAGTCAAAACTGATTTCAAAGCATTCAAACAAAGTGACTGTTCAGATTTAGTTAAAATCAGTGCAAATTTTTGTTCACAGAAGGCCAAAGAGTCTCCCAGAGGATTTTAAAGCACTACAAATATTAATGAATTAAGTATCTGTCGGGGGGTTGGCTGCATGCTCTGGGACAGCAGTACTGCCTAACGGCGATACTCTGGGGCAGAACACCTATTGAGCAGAGTCCAAGCGTCAGTTTCCCTAGCAGGTTTCCCGGCTAGGGTAATGTCGCCCACTGGTGAGAATCCAAAGGCTGCCTTGCCTAGCAACAATACCCCAGGATAGTATCACCCACTGGCAAGTGGGAAGGAGAAGGGAACTCCAGGCCCACTCTGCTCCACCATGTTCTAACCCATGACCTTTGAAGCAGTAGCCCTTTTACCCCTAAGTGCATTCCCTGGCTCACTTCCTACCCTTGGTTCAGGTCCCTCCGGCACCAATTTGGGCTGGACTTGGGGTCTTTCCTGTGTTCCCCACTGATCTGTCTCCTGAGTCAGCAATAGTCATCATCTTCAGCTCCTGTGGTCAATGGGGTTCCATAGGCTTGGCTATGAGGCTCAATCCCTGCAGCTTGGCATCCTGGTGACTTCTCGGCCTGAGGCTGCTACACCTGACTGCTATCCGCCAGATTGAACCGAGGCCTTGGCTACACTGGCGCTTTACAGCGCTGCAACTTTCTCGCTCAGGGGTGTGAAAAAATACCCCCCTGAGCGCAGAAAGTTACAGCGCTGTAAAGTGCCAGTGTAAACAGTTCCCCAGCGCCGTAAGCTAATCCTCAAAGGGAGGTGGAGTACCTGCAGCGCTGGGAGAGCTCTCTCCCAGCGCTAGCGCCGCAACCACACTCGCACTTCAAAGTGCTGCCGCAGGAGCGCTGTACAGCTGCAAGTGTAGCCATACCCTGAGTTGCTCTTTTTTAAATGCTCCCTCCCTTGGGAGCACGCCCAGCAGAGGCAAAGGGGTGTGGCCTCTTGGGCCCAGAGAAGCTCTTTAACGCTTGCCTCATCAGCGTGGGGTTGGTACACCCCCTGTCACGGCATCATAGCACCCTTAGGTGGTAGTCAAGTTTTGGTGTCCCCCCCCCCCCCATTCTACTGGCAGGAAAACTAAAAAAAAAAAAAGGTACCGTTGTTAATTCCCAAGGTCACACAGTAACCAGTGAACATCCACAGTGCTTTACTTAATATACATTGTGTACAACTGGTAACATCTTTTACAGAAAAGGGCTTTTTTTATTATCTCTGCACCTCAAGAATTGGCCTGGAAAGTGTGTAAGAACTACTGTTTGGAAAGGATTGGGTTGGAGGTAGAACTATAGAAGTGAGTTTTATTAAGAGTTACTCTAACTTCAGCTAGCACAACCACACAATAATGGCTGAAATCTCCCTACAAAAAAGGTTAAATGAGTTTAACCAAATTGGAGCAACATCATAAGAGGCACAACTGCTGCATTTATAATGGTTTGGGATTAAGTAAGAGAAACTGTCCAGCTATATACTGAAAATAAAAACCAGTTGTACATGAAACACTATATAATGCGCAATATTAAAAAAAATCTATTATACATCAATTATACTCAGCTTAGATGTTACTTTTAACCATAGATGCTACAAATTTTTCAGGGAGAAATGGGAAATTTCAATTTGACAGTGCTAATTTAATAAGGTTCATTGATCACACAGATTTGAATTTCTCTACTTTTAGTTCTCAGAAATTCAGTGTATTAAGTAAGAACTTTATCAACCTATGTGTGTGGTTTTTTGGAGGTGGGGAGGGAGGAGAGAGAAAATGAATTAATTCCCACCTCTTAATTCTATTTTTTTTTTAAATTATGCACCAACTCTTGTTATTTAATTAAATCAATACACTTAAAATGTGTTCAGTATGTAAGTAGATACTGCATATGAATATCTTGATCTAAATGAAGGATGGCATTACCCACCAGTAAAACATTTTTTAAGATTGGTTTAAACCACTTATCGCTGTTTCCAACATTTTGTGTACCGATGACCCAATCTAATATTCTCAGTCTGATACACAAGCCCACACTTCATAGCCTGACGAATTCAACTAAACTGGCTCCACACAAGAGGAAATGTATCTTTGTGTAATTCATGCATGTTGAAGTTGCTAAAACACATCTCATAATGGGTGTAACTTGATCAAAGCTACAGCTGAAAGACAAGAATTTGCTAGCTCTCTGTACAAATTGTTCAGATATCTATCCGGTCAACAAATCAGGGCATGCACACCAGACGATAGGCACATTTATAATACATACTGTGAGTGTGACATTAGCGTTCAGGTTAAATGGCACATTTTATATAAACCTTGATTATCAGTCCCCTAATAACTATTAAGTGGAAAGTAATTTTTGAGGGAGGTTGTTTTGTTTAAGTTTTTTCAGGACACCTCAGCACAAAATTGAGAGTTCAGGTTTTGTGAAACTTTCCAATCAGTTATCTGAAAAGGAGAAGAAACAGTTTTCAGTGTCACATTTTTATTTGGGTTCTGAACACATATTGCAAGCTGTCCTGTACAAAAAGACTAAAAAAAGGCAACTTGAGAAACTTAGCAGATGTGGTTTTGAAGTGAAATTCTGGCATGTTTAAAAGTACTATATTAAATGTATTCAAGGGTCAAAACTGAAAAAATGCCAGCAATTGTTTATGGTCATGAGTGGTTTCATTATGTTTAGAGATAGCCATTTACCAATGTAGACACATACCACAAAAGCCACATTACAGAAAGTATTCTTCAAAGGATTGCCTAGACTCCAGAAAGTGATAGTGAAATTGCAGAAGTACTCATTAATTGTGAAATGTCATCTTGGTGAAGAGCTTCTTATAGCCAACATTCATTTAAAAGTGTCTGCAAGGGGCTGCAGAAAGAGACATTTGAAGGACGTATGACTGCAATGCTACCTCTTTCGAATAGAAAGACCAGAGACGCTCAAATGAGAAATAAGAGGACTCAAACTTACAACTGAAAAATAATTCTAAGTAGATGGCTAAACAGAAAAGCCCAGAAATCTTCAAACTTCACATCTTACTGGAACTACTAAGATAAAATTATTGAAAGGAGTTTGCGCAAAGGACATCATGTTAGCCCCCAATTATTCACCATGCCCACTGGATTGCAGATTAATGATGAAGTAGACTGTAAAGAAATTAGAAGGGATGGAATGGATAAGACAATCTGTCTGCGCCAAAATCACTTTCTTGAAGAAAGCTACCAGAGGTTCCCCGATATAGTGCCTGGGATATGCTACAGATCACCAGGACCCATTTTGGATATGGACAGAGACATCTTTAATGTTTTAATTAAATAAATACTACTGTGAATTATGTGATTATGGGAGATTAACTTTCCACATATAGCAAAAAATCTGAAACCTTTCCACATATAGATTAGATCTGGTATTGGTGTGTAGTGAGGACCTCGTAGAAGAACTGGTTGTAGCGGAAAACCTTGATCCGAGTGATCATGAGCTAATTCAGTTTAAACTAAATGTAAGGATAAACAAAAATAGATCTGCAACAAGGGTCCTTGATTTCAAAAGAGCTAACCTTAAAAGATTACGGGAATTAGTTAGGGAAGAACTAAAGGATCTGAATGTGGAAGAGGCTTGGAATTACCGTATATACTCGATCATAAGCCGGTTCATTTATAACATTCACCCCCACAAGATGGATAAGTAAAAATGGAAAATTTTTATGACCCATTCATAACCAGACCCTATAATTCAGGGGTCTGCAAACTTTGGCTCCCAGGCCATCAGGATAAGCCGCTGGTGGGCTGAGATGGTTAGTTTACCTCGCGCGTCCGTGGGCATGGAGATAAACAAAGTAAACAAGAAGTGTCCCGGCGTGCCAGCCACTTACCCTGATGGGCCTAGACAGCAACTGGTGGGGAAATGTTTTTGGGGGGAGAAGCTGGGGGTCAGGGGAGTAACCCCTCTGATCACCCCCCACATGACTCCACCCCTAGCCCGGGACCCCCACACTCTCCTCATCCCATCCCTTCCCACCTTATCTGGGGAGGGCCAGGGGAGGAGGTCTCTGGCCTGGCTGGAGCTGCTCCAGCATGCTGGGCAGTGCGGCCACAGCCTGCTCCGGTGAGCCAGACCGGGTGGCGCGGCCGCAGCCTGTTCCAGCAGGCTAGGCCGGGCAGCATGGCTGCAGCGTGCTCCGGCGGGCCAGGTGGTGCAGCCACAGTCTACTCTTGGGGGAGGGGGCGAGCAGCACAACTGCAGCCTGCCAGCCCCGGAGCTGCAGCTGCTTCGGAGGCTGGGGGTAGAGCAGCATGGCGGAGAGACTCTGGCCCCACCTCTTCCCTTCTGGCTCTGCTGCCTCTCCTTGCTCCCTCTGTTGGGGGGGGGAGGGGAAGGGGTTGTGTCCCACCTCTCCCTCTCTATACCCGTTCATAAGCCGACCCCCTTCTCTGATGCTTCCCTTTTTTACTAAAAAAATTCAGTTTATGAACAAGTTTATACAGTACTTTAAATCAAAGGGATAGTAGCAGGGTGGCTAATGGCAACGAGGATACGGAGGTGGAAGTCAAACTCAAACAGCTTAATGGAATTAAAATTGGGGGGACCTGGATAATCTAAATCCAAGAATATTAAAGGAACTGCTACCTGAAATTGCAAGCCCAGTAGCAAGAATTTTTAATCAATCTGTAAACTCATTGTTTGTACACTATGATGGGAGAATTGCTAATATAGTTCCTATTTTTAAGAAAGGAGGAAAAGTGATCCAGGAAACGACAGGCCGGTTAGTTTGACTTTAATTGTATGCAAGGTCTTGAAACAAATTTTGAAAGAGAAAGTAGTTAAGGACAGAGGTGAACAGTAATTGGGATAAAAACGCTCAGTGGTTTGAGCATTGGCCTGCTAAACCCAGGGTTGTGAGTTCAATCCTTGAGGAGGCCACTTAGGGATCTGGGGCAAAAATTGGTCCTGCTAGTGAAGGCAGGGGGCTGGACTCGATGACCTTTCGAGGTCCCTTCCAGTTCTAAGAGATTGGTATATCTCCAATTATTTACTTTTTTACTTTTATTTTACAAAAGACAGATTGTGCCAGACAAACCAAATCTCTTTCTTGGAAAAGATAACTGATTTTTTAGACAAAGGAAATGAAGTTGATCTAATCTACCTGAATTTCAGTAAGGCATTTGATACAGTTCCACACTGAAAATTATTAGTCATACTGGAGAAGATGGGATTAATCTGAGAATTGATAGGTGAATAAGGAACTGGTTAAAGCGGGGCGAGGGGACTACAACAGGTCATACAGAAAGGTGAACTGTCAGGCTGGAGGGAGATTATTAGGGGAGTTCCTCTGGGATTGATTTTAGAACCAATCTTATTTAACATTTATTACTGACCTTGGCACAAAAATTGAGTGTGCGCTAACAAAATTTGTGGATGACACAAAGTTGGGAGGTATAGTCAATATGGAGGAGGACCAGAATATCATGGAAGAAGATCTGGATGACCTTGTAAACTGGAGTAACAGAAATGGGATGAAATGTAACAGTGCAAAGTCATGCATTTAGGGACTAACAACAAGACGTTTTGCTATAAGCTGGGGACTTATAAATTGGGAGTGACAGAGGAGGAAAAAGACCTGGGTGAACTGGTTGATCACAGAATGACTGAGCAGTGAATGTTACACAGTTGTGAAAAAAAATCTAGGCACTCCTAGGATGCCATCAGGCAAAATATTTCCAGTAGAGGCAGGGAAGAATTAGTACCATTTTAGAAGGCACTGGTGAGACCTCATCTGGAATACTGTGTGCAATTCTGGTCTCCCATGTTGAAGAAAGATGCATTTAAACTGGATAAGGTGCAAAGAAGAGCTACTAGGATGATCCGAGGAATGGAAAACTTACCTTATGAGAGGAGACTCAAAGAGCTTGGCTTGTTTAGCTTATACTAAAGAAGGCTGAGGAGAGATATGATTGCTCTCTATAAATACATCAGAGGGGTAAATACAAGGGAGGGAGAGGAATTATTTAAGTTAAGCACCAATGTGGACACAAGAACAAATGGGTATAAACTGGCCATCAATAAGTTTAGGCTGGAAATTAGGTGAAGATTTCTAACCATCAGAGGAGTGAAGTTCTGGAACAGCCTTCCAAGGGGAGCAGTGGGGGCAAAAAACCTAACTGGCTTCAAGACTGATCTTGATAAGTTTATGGAGGGGATGTTATGATGGGACTGCCTTCAGTGGTGTGTGGCCCATCATCAACTGCAGTAGCAAAAATCCCCAACAGCTGTAAACTGGACACTAGATGGGAAGCGCTCAGAGTTACTACAGAGAATTCTTTCCCAAGTATCTGCCTGGAGGGTCTTATCCATATGCTCATGGTCTAACTGATCGCCATATTTGGGGTCAGGAAGGAATTTCTGGTCAGACTGGCAGAGACCCTGGAAGGGTGTAAATGGTGAATTATCTGTAACTTGAGGTCTTTAAACCATGATTTGAAGACTGCAATAACTCAACCAGAGGTTAGAGGTCTACTTCAGGAGTGGGTGGATGAGGTTCTATTGCCTGCAATGTGCAGGTGGTCAGACTAGATGATCATGATGGTCCCTTCTGACCTTAAAGTCTGAGTATTGAGAAGTTTAAGAACAGAGCCAGAGAGATCTTATTTCAAACAGACATGCAGGTTACCAGCAAAGATATTGTTTCCAAGGGTGCAATCTGCAGGAAATACTGGAGACAATGCAAGAGTCATTTAAACCTCATAGAATTCCTGATCACACTTGGTCCAAGGTAGGTGCAGATCTATTTGAATTCAAAACACAAAATTACTTGTTAGTGGACAACTACTCAAATTCCCTCAATTTTACACTGTTGTATAATATAATAAGTAATAGTGTCATAACACATTGTAAATTGCAGTTTGCTCACAACTGGGTTCCAGTTAAATTAATAGTAGATAATGAGCCACAATTCACAAGGCTAATTTCAGCAATTCTCTGATAGGAATTCAAGCACATCATGTCAAGTGATTACTATTCAGAATCAAATGTGTGAATAGAAAGCCAGTACAAATAGCAAAACAATTTAGATTTAAAAAGCACTGCAGATTCAAGCATTGTTAAAATATGCTAGCACACCTCACAATCAGCATCACCAATTCAGAGACCCATAGTCAAGATGGCCCAAAAAAAAAAAAAAAAATCTTAGTGTCAAGATTTGTCAAGCTTCCTGGCCCAGTGACACTTAGCACTGAAGGAAGAGCTGTAACAGGAAACTAGGACAAATGAAATATTTCGACAAGAATACCAGACAGACAGTTACAAACCAAAATTATGTGCGTCACTCACATCCCAGCCTGGAGGAGGTACAGAAGTCATTTAAACAACACTAAGGGCAACCCTGGCTCATTTCTTTGGGAACATCCAGAACGTTACTGAAAGTGCTCCTGTGCTGATAGACGTAAAACATGCTGCACAGACAATGACAATGAAAACCACTTGGAGCAGTAACCATCGTAGTTGCTGAACACATCACCACAGAAAGTAGTATTTTTCCAAACAGCCATACCTAACATCAAAACCAATTTTTCTCCTCACACATGGCAAAGGCACTAGTTCTCAGTGATAATCAGGTGTATGCCAACTTGATTTTTGTATTTCCCCACTCATCTGTAATTAGAAGAAAAAAGAAAACAGGCAAAGATCATGGAAAGTTAAGTCCAAAGGGGATGTTACACAAAGCTGAGAAAGAATAACGAGTTGTAATGGAAACTGTCGCTGTAGCATTTCAAACATAGACAAGCCTTAAAAATACACACAAGCTACACACAAGGTGAGCAGAACTCCACCTCTAACTTTAAAATGGAAAAAAGATATAAACTAGACATTCAGACACAGTAGATTTTGGTACAACCTTGTCACTTTCATGGGTCATTAGGAATTTTCAATTTGAAACAAAACATCAATAATCAGAACACAGATCTCTATCCACCAGCCCCCTAGCAAAGCTGTCTATTCTTCAACATATTCTAGTTAAATTGATCACCCCTAAAGACAGTAATCTCAATGTTCAGGCAAAACAGTGGGCTCAATTCACACACCCTACTGGCACAGAGGAATGAAAATTGCACCCTTCTGTGCCAAACAAGGACCACAGTAACCTCAGTGATTCACTCCAGAGAGGGTAAAGCAGTATTTGTACCATCCCTATCCATTAAGCATATCTGCTAAGTAAGGGCAGCTTTAAACTTGCCCATCAGGAAATGTGGGAAATCCGTGCATGTCAATCATCTTTGCCTGGCCTTGACTCTCAGCCACCCCATCCACTACTGAAGCAGAGGCATCTCCTGGTAATGCAGAGGTTTCAAGCAATCTTAACTCTGTTATGCTTTCTATACAAAATAATAGGAGTACTTGTGGCACCTTAGAGACTAACACATTTATTTGAGCATAAGCTTTCGTGGGCTACAGACCCACTTCATTGGATGCATGTAGTGGAAAATACAGTAGGAAGAGAGATATAGATACACACACACACACACACACACAGAACATGAAACAATGGGTGTTACCATACACAATATAAGGAGAGTGTTCAGTTAAGGTGAGCTATTATCAGCAGGAGAGAAAAAGAACTGTTTGTAGTGGTAATGAAAATGGCCCATTTCCAGCAATTGACAAGGGGATGTAAGAAACTGGTGGGGGGGGGGGTGTTTAAGCAATGGGGAAATAGTTTTACTTTGTATAATGGCCCATCCACTCCCAGTCTTTATTCAAGCCTAGTTTGATAGTGTCCAATTTGCAAATTAATTCCAATTCAGCAGTCTCTCCTTGAAGTCTGTTTTGCGTCCATTTATTCTTTTACGTAGAGACTGTCCGGTTTGGCCAATGTATACGGCAGAGGGGTATTGCTGGCATATATCACCACACCATCAGTGGCTCGTTCACCTGCACATCTACCAATGTGATATATGCCATCATGTGCCGGCAATGCCCCTCTGCCATGTACATCGGCCAGACCGGACAGTCTCTACGTAAAAGAATAAATGGACACAAATCAGATGTCAAGAATTAGAACATTCAAAAACCAGTTGGAGAACACTTCAATCTCCCTGGCCACTCAATTACAGACCTAAAAGTCACAATATTACAACAAAAAAACTTCAAAAAAAGACTTCAATGAGAGACTGCTGAATTGGAAACTATCAAACTAGGCTTGAATAAAGACTGGGAGTGGATGGGCCATTACACAAAGTAAAACTATTTCCCCATGCTTAACCCCTCTTCTCTCCCCCCCCGCCCCACCCCAGTTCCTTACATCCTCTTGTCAATAGCTGGAAATGGGCCATTTTCATTACCACTACAAACAGTTCTTTTTCTCTCCTGCTGATAATAGCTCACCTTAACTGATCACTCTCCTTATAGTGTGTATGGTAACACCCATTGTTTCATGGTGGGTGGGTGGGTGGGGGTGTGTGTGTGTTTCTCTTCTGTATTTTCCACTACATGCATCCAATGAAGTGGGTCTGTAGCCCACGACAGCTTATGCTCAAATAAATTTGTTAGTCTCTAAGGTGCCACAAGTACTCCTGTTCTTTTTGCGGATACAGACTAACACGGTTGCTACTCTGAAAGCTTTCTATACAGTTGCTGCCATAGGCACTCTGTCCTAGGTTACACTAGCTGAACCAAACCCAATTGCTGGTGAGCATTCGAAAGTTTAAGTACTCCAAAGTGAAAAAAAATTACTATAGAAGTTGATGCTATAAACTGTTATCCCCTAATCTGCCCCATTTTCATATCATAAAAGGAGTACTCTTATTAAAGTTATCTTCGGCACTCTACCAGTTGTGTTATAAAACATTATAGGCTCCCATACAGTACACTAAAAAGTTTAAAATATGCTACTGTTGACCTAAATCATCCAACACCTGCCATCAAATGAGTGCAATATATTACAATAAACAACCTGGCCAGAAAACGAAAGTCTCACTATAATCATCATCTGACAGAACTGAAACAACTGCGCTCGGCATCTTGCCTAGCTACTCTTGCTCCCAATCCCAAAGTCAGTAAAAAAAAGTACTGTGCATTCATCTCTATATTACTCAACTTCCCAATAAGAACCAGAGAATGGTTCTCTGTGTAATTTAACTATGATATCATCTCTGGATTCCATTAACATTGCCAACTAAGTGATGTGCAAGTCATACAAGGGGAACAAGTGACTCAAATTGTCTTTTAAAAGCAAGACAGTTACACTGCTTTCCTTGCACATTGTTTAGTTCACTTTTGGCATAGTATAGGTCTATTCAAGGTAAGAGTTGCACTATAAAGAGTAAACCAAACGCAGATGCACTTAGATGAAATGTGGATATGTTATATCATTTCACCAACCAAGAAAACCCTCCAAGTTTATATTTGATAAACATATTTTGATTAGCCACAGCAAAAATAGTCAAATCATGCCTAATACATATTACTACACACATTTATGCATTTCTATAGATTTGAGTTCTTAGTCACATCAATACCAAATAGAACACATGTACCATACAGTGAAGACTTTTTTTTTGCACTCTTTTCATATAAAATTGATAAAACTGCATAGTTTGCCACTGTTTTTGCTATGGCAATAACCAAACTCCTATACAAAGACTTCAAACGTCTACTTATTCTTTTATAACCAAAATTAGATAAATCCTTCCCTTCCAATTTGTCTCAAATTTTCAGTTTTAGATTGTCAGTCTAATTGTACTGCCATTTTATATTTGCATATTCATTTTAAAGGTTGTCATCTTAAACGTTATATTGCCTTTTTTTGGCATTAAAATGCACTCCATCCAGCCTAGATGAATATTTCATTATCAGTCTTTTTTGTTTAAAACTTAAAAAAATACACAATTTCAGAGGTTAAAAATATGTAATTCCTTAGTAATGGTAATTAATGGTTGGTTCTTTCTTTTCGCTCATGCGAAGTAAAAAAATGTATCCAGAAGAAATGGCCATTTTTTAAATAATTAAACCCCCTTCCTGGGCAATTCAAGAAATAATCGATTCCCAAATATATTTAATTGAACTTACTGCTGCTTCAAATTCAATTTCTTTTTAATTGGTAACTACAGTCTGTGTGAATTATTAACTAGTAATTTTCAAGAACAGGATATAAAATAGAAAGAAAAGGCTTCCAATGTAGCTGCAAGATAAGAAGCTAGTATTTTCCAAGAGCATCTGTAGAATTCCTCCCCCACATCTCTTTTATACTACTCTACCTAGGAGTTTCACTGGAAGGTTTCCTTGGAGGCGCTACAGAAACTAGCTTGGGGACAGCAATATCGTTATTCTCATCTGCTCTGCACTGTTACACAAAGATTTTAGAGGGACTCTCCACAACAGTTTGTGCTGCTGCTTCCACAGGCGAAAAAACAAGTACAGAATTACAGTACTGAGCCAGGAGGTTCTCTGTACACTGTGCAACTAGTCTATGCCTTCAAAAGACACTGCCAAGAATCAACTGGAAATATTCTGAGAACATAAAAATAGGATTATTAATACACAGGACTGAATGCTAGTAGTATGAATCTTACAGAGCTATTTCTGTGTGCGCGCGTGTGTGTGTGTGTGTGTACACACACGCCACAGCTATTGTGAGGACTGTTTATATACCTCTTATCTTTAAAATGATTGGTGTGCTTGAAGTGCTCTTTCTAGTTTCCACCTTTACACCAAATATTAATTTCTTCATTGGTATGACCTTGTGTCTGTAGTTAGCAGCATTGCCAGCTCTTGCGATTGTATCATGAGTCTCATGGTATTTAGTATTTACCCTAAAGCCCCAACTGATAGTCAATAGACTGCAGGAGAATCTCAGCCTTCATTTAAAATCAAAAGTTTCTAGCCTTGATGGTTGTGGAGAAAACATTAAATGAGTGCACCCTAATGGCTCAGAAACTGGAAGACCAAGACAAAGAAGCCCAAATCTATGCTTTTAAATCTCGTTATTAGGCCAATCTCATGATTTTGGGACCTGACCCATAATTTTTGAATGCCTGAGGTTGGAAATACTGACACAGATAAGTCCAGTGCAGGTCTACTACAGATTTACTAACATAATTTGTGCTAAACTGTGTACAAATATTCAAAAAAGCACCTTCTGCACCCCTGTTTGAAGAATTACACTTTTGTCCAGTTGACATGGTTGCCTTTAATACCACTCAGGCAGTAGAGGATGTAAGCAATCAAGTACACAGACAAGACCAAGGATCAAGACTAAAGCAAAAGATAATTTTACATGGTTAACACTTGAATGACACTTTTTTTTTTATTTGAACAGCAAAAAATCTGAAATCTTATTTCCTAATCTTAATTAAGAGAAGTACTATTTTGTATCAAACACTGACAGAGAGTAAACTCTTAATGGCCAACAATTCAAGTTTAGACAGTGAAGCAGGAGACAACTTTTTCAACTGCGTCATGTGCATGAGGGAGAGATTTGTTTATTCAATCAAGTGTAACATACTACCCTGAATGGTCCATTGTCAAAACACATTGTTGTAACACTCCCAGAAACTCTAAATACCCTCAAGAGAGAATTAAAAAATTCACAGTTCCAACCCAAAAGTGAACTACATAACAGAAAAAGGAGATTACAGTTGATACTTTATGTAGCAACCTGCATGGATAGTCCACTTCCCAGAAATTGGAGTAGTCTAGACATGTGCACAAAGACTGAGCTCCTGGTGCCTCCTCCAAACGTTTCCCTCCTGCAGCTCAGTCTGTGTGCACATGACTTTGAGTATACAATGTCTTCTCCTAGATACTCAAAAAGCAATGGGAAGGCAGAGACAACAATAACGACAGCCAATAAAGACAGCAATAAAGACACTGATGGCAAAGACAGGAAGGGATCCCTACCTTTTGAAAATCTGGCCCCTAGTAAAAGAAGTATTTTAATTAATGTTGTATTTAAAGAAGTTGGACAGGAAATTTTTTTCTAAAAGATGTGCTTTAGCTCAAATAGGTATAAATTCAGGGTAGTCTTATGGTTGGTGTTATGCAGAAGGTCAGGCTAGATGATCACAGTGGCTTTATAATCTATGTAAGTCTTTGCTCAGAATCACCCAATAATCCATATGGCATTTTTATTCAAAGAAATAAAACACCTGACACTAATTGCTGCAAATAGGAAAGCAGGAAACTCACTTCTGGAACTGAAGACATAATAATAGTTCTGTATCATACTCTTGAATGCTTTGCCCAGTCTATTTTAAATAACTCAAATAATAGAATTTACCATTTCTCTTGGGATTCTCTCTCATACTCCAATAGGAGGTTTCCCAGTACACCGTTCCCAATACAGCAATCCCATGATCTAGGTGTCCCTACGCCTCTGACTGATAGATGCTAGGACTGGATGACACGGGATGGATCACCCGATAATTGCACTGTTCTGTTCATTCCCTTGGAAGAATCTGCCATTGGCCACTGTCAGAAGGCAGGACACTGAGCTAGCTGAACCTTTGGTCTAGCCCAGCATGATCATTCTTATGTTATTATACTAAGCGTTTCCCTCACTGAGTTTCATCCCATTGCTCTTACTCCCTCAAAAGCACCCTACAAAAATCTATGGCTTTCAGAATTTACACCCCATGAAATTGCACAGGCCTGGCAATCCCACAGATCTTCCTGTGCCACATTAAAGAATAATTTTAGCAACTCTTCCATTAGGAGTAACAATACCATGCTGGGCGAGGTACATTTTGACTCCGTTACGAATTTTGTTTCAGGAACATAATCAAGATGAATTTTTCCCATATTAGTTTCTCTCAGCTACCAATGTAGCTCAGAAGTAATGTGCTTGAGGCCTCAGTGCTTATATAAAAGCTTCTCAACAAATCCATGGAGTTTCAATAGCAAAAACTGTTTCTGGGACCATATGCACCATCCCCCAAAAGAAAGGTCAACAAATGCCAGACAGCGCTTCTTAACATGAAGCACACATAAAATATGCTTCTTAACTAAAAGCCAGCCATAGGGAGAAGAAGGGCAGATTCCCTGAAAGGGACACAGGAGGCCTGGTTGGAAATTTTCTGTCAAAGTTATTTTCCCAAATTCTATTTTTGACAAAACAGAAAATGCCTGCTTTCCTCAATGAAAATTTCTTGTTAAATTCAATTTGACAACAAAAATGTTTTTTCCACTGAAATTTAACAATTCTCCCCTCCCCCAAAGAAATTTTCCACAGAAAAAAGCCATTTTCAGACCAACTCAAGGAGAGTCACCTTAAAAAAAAAAATCTGTAAACTTAATTAGTTTATACCTAAGAGTACTATATCTCAAGGATATTAGAGACAAAATAAATTTTACTTGATTTTCAGTTTGATTTTATAGAGAGAAGAGTGAAAGCCTGCCGTTGACAGCATTTTGGGTATCAAATAAGCAAATATCTGAAAGACCCACACAAACACACACAAGAACAGGAGAGGGAAAACATTTTCCCATCTGACACAAAATTGGAAAGCCACAAGAATCGGCAGAATATAGCACCTGAAACTTATTTTTGGAAATGACCTGATTTCAACTTTTAAGAAAAAAAGACCCAATTACAAACTTCAGAACCACACCTGCCTATATTGAATTCTAATAGAAAAATTCTCATTGACTTCTCTGATAAATGAAGCGGGGGATGGGGAGCTCCCTTTTATGGACACCCAGACGTTAGCTGTAAGTCCCTCTTGGTGGCTGTTCTCTGCTTGCTTTACCTCTAAAGGGTTAAAAAAAGTCCCCCAGGAAAAGGAAAGGGAGTGGGCACCTGGTCAAAAAAGCCAATGGGAAGGCTAGAACTTTTTTAAATGGGGGGGGGGAACTTCCCCTTTGTGTCTGTTGTGGTTCTCCAGGAAAAAGGGGAACTGGGAGCAGTTATGCTATGAGAAGCTTTAAGCCAGGTATGATCATAGATCATACCTAGAACTACTTATTAGGAACCCCCAAATGTATAAGTAGATCAGGAATGTTTAGAAAGACACGATTAGGTTTATTTCTGTTTATTTCTTATGGATAGCAGACTCCTCTGTGCTAACCCCAGATGCCTTTGTTTGCTTGTAACCTTTAAGCTGAACCCCCAAGAAAGCTATTTTAGGTGCTTAATTTAAAAGAGCAATTCCAGAAAATCTAGCAAAAACCTAAGTTCCAAATGTATAAAATTTACCTTTAAGAACAAGACTGAATTTTTGGTGTCCTAAGAAGTTTGTGCATATGTTGTTTAATTAGCTGGTGGCAACAGCTAATTTCCTTTGTTTTCTTTCTCAGCTCTTCCCCAGAGGTGGGGGTGAAAGGGCTTCAGGGTACCCCACAAGGAGGAATTCACAAGTGTGCCTTCCTGGGTTCCAAAAAGGGGTTTTGCATTTGGGTGGTGGCAGCGTTTACCAAGCCAAGGTCAGAAAAACATCTAACTTTGGGAGTTTAATACAAGCCTTGGGAGTGGCAAGTATTAATTTTTAAAAATTCTTGCAGGCCCCCACCTTCTGCACTCGAAGTGCCAGAGTGGAGAATCAGCCTTGACAACTTAAATTAGAGAAGCATCAGGACCTCAATCAGAAAGTAGACTAGACCAACCTTGTTAATCAAATTTCAAGAGTCTTTGGGTGAAAAAAATTGATGGGAAAGGGACAAAGGTCAGAGATTAAGCCTCTGAAACATGCTTCCAGGACAATTTCTTTCACTAGAAACACATTTTGATTGTGTCAACTTCAAACACTCCTCCTGCCTTTCTTTCCTGTAACCCACAGCACAATTTTTGGAGGACTGAGGGGAAAAGGGTATTCCTTGAGGATAACAGAACGTGACCAAATTCTTCAAATTCCTGTTACACTGCATTTAAACAGGGTCTATATTCAGCTATAATCTGAGGCCAAATTTTACTGTGAGCGAACTGCTTTCAGTATAACCTCTACTTCCAACAACTTACAAGGACTGCATGTTCAGTAGGGATCTGGGTGAAAAAAATATAGTTCTCTGTTTAATTCTCATATGTATTGTACTAGCACATCTAAAAAAGATCCAGTCTTAACTTTAATTATCCCTGCAGCTGCAAAAAGTTACCCCTTACAGGATTTACATAAATATCCTTTTTAAGCCTAAAACTGACACCTACATGGATGAATCAATATATAATTTTCTAGTATGAATCACTATTTCATAACATTAAAAAACCTACATACCAAACAAAAAACATTGCCCTAGTCCCGATTATCTTAAAAATCTTATAATCATTTAATATATTAAACGACGTGATCTCTCAAAACCAGTAATTTAGCTAGTATTGTGACCTCCTTGGCATTAATTATAAAGAAAAATCTCATTCTCACTGAGCAAAAGATCAATCCCTTTGTGATTTCATCTTCCCAAATAAAACAATTTGTATTCTTTATTACGAGCCTTCTGCAAACTCTTAAGGATGAATTAATATTTCTGCATTTAAGATTTTCTCACAGCCGAAAACTCAGTTGATTTGCAGTAGCAGCCACTGAGAAAAGGAATCTATTGCTAGGTAGTTTGGCATACAAATATGTGCACTTTCACTATGGACTTTTCTACCATAATTAAAGAATTAAAAAAAAAAAGGGGGGGGTGGCCAAATCACGAGCACTAGAGACGAACACACAGCAGCAAACCTGGGTCTCTTACTGCTGTGACTGTCTGGGCCCAAGCATCATAGAATTAATCCAGGAACTTCAGCCTGTACTGGTTATTTTTTATGCCCTTCATGGCTAAATGTAGAGCCAAACCACAGTTTTAAAACTGCCAGCCACCAAACCTGAGAAAGGATTCAGAGAGGCAACTGGGGTGGGGGTGGGGGGGGCAGCCGTGGAAGGATAGTAAAAGGAAAAGAATCAATACATAATGATTAAGTGGGGCAAAAACTTAGAGGGGCCTACCAGATTGATTAATATATTGACTCATTTGCTTGAGTTGACTAGTGCTCTCTTGACATGGTTCTGGCTGAAATAAGATGCTTTGGGGTCCACACACACACTATAGGGTTGTCAGACATCTGGTTTTTGACCGGAATGCCTGGTCAACAAAGGACTCTGGTGGCTCTGGTCGCTGGCACAGTGGGGGCTCAGGACTAAGGCAGGCTCCCTGCATGCCCCAGCTCAGCATAGCTTCTGGAAGTATCCGCCTGGTCCTTGTGGTCCCTAGGCACATGGGCAGCCAGGGAGGCTCTGTGCGCTGCTCCTGCCCCTAGTGCCAGTTCCGCAGCTCCCATTGGCCTGGAACTGAAACCAATGGGATCTACCGGGGTGCAGCCTGCGTGTGTGAGGGCAGCGCACAGGAGTCTTCCTGGCCATCCATGCGCCTAAGGACTGCAGGGACTTGGCAGACACTTCCTAGGAGCTGCATTAAGTGCCACTGGGACCCCGCACTCTGAACCCCTCCCACACCCTCCAAACACCCTGCCCCAGCCCTGAGCCCCCTCCTGCACCCAAAACCCTCATCCCCGGCCCGGCCCCACCCCACAGCCCATATCCACCCCCCGCATCCCAACCCAGTGAAAGTGAGTGAGAGCAAGCAACAGAAAGGAAGGGGCTGGACAGGGATATTCAGTTTTATGTGATTAGAAAGTGGGCAACCCTAATCCATTAAAAAAAAAAAAACATTTTAGAACTTCTCTTCAATAGTACTTTATGGCAATTGTTCATTAGACAATCCCCAGTATTTTCTTACTTATGAAAAATAAAATCAAGTCATTTTAAATCTATGTTCCTATATAGAATAAACTGTTTTTGTCAAGTTCTTGTCCCACACTTAACAAGTCCTTGTGACAATCCCTCGTAAGTCGTCTCCTGTCAGACACTCACCAGGCTGCTGTGTTTGAAGCTACGTCTTCACTACCCGCCGTATCGGCGGGTAGCAATCGATTTCTTGGGGATCGATATATCGCGTCTCATATCGACTCTGGAACTCCACCAACCCGAACAGCGGTAGCGGAGTCAACATGGGGAGCCGCGGACATCGATCCCGCGCCATGAGGACAGTAGGTAATTCAATCTAAGATACTTCGACTCCAGCCTCTAAGGCACACTTCCTTGGAACAGACTTTCTGCTACCCATTCCCAGAATTGGGACCTCGATGACCAGCTGCCCTAGGCCTCCAGGACATCCTCCAAAGTAGCTTAACACCATCCTCTCCTACAGTTCCAAACTGGTGGTTTACCAAATACCTCTTCAGGGACACATGATAGCTGAAGCACATAACACAGGCTTTGTAAAAGGGATTCTTAAATTATCACACTTTACTTTATAAGCACAAGAAATATACAGATAAAGACAAAAGAACAAAAACATTTTCCTGCCTGAGTTCCTCACCATTCAAGCGTTCTTTAGATTTTGGTCAGAGTTTTTTAATCTCAACATTGGCCTCAGTTTCAGATTTTAAATCTCTAATTTAATTTTCAGGTGACTCTCCCATTCAAGATATACAAATGTAAGCTCATTCTAGGGCAAAGTTAATCATAAGTACTCCTTCAACTATATTAATTTTTAAGCTTGCAATAAGTTCTTTAGCAGTACAGCAGACCCTTATTGTTTAATGAAAGTTTTGTTTAAAACATTGCTTTCCTCTATTTTAGGTGACTGCCCTGAAATTTCCTGGATTTCATTTAGAGTGAGGTGAATAATTTCTCCCTTTCTACATTTTAATTTAAGAATTGGCCAGGATTTGCTGACAGACACACACTTCAGGTCCCATTTTCTCACCTCGACTACATCAAGTAATCTGTACTGTGAGGCTCTGAATAGAATGATTATCCCATGTTAACACACTGCCTTAAAAAAGTATGGGATAGCAGTAGCAGCCATCTTACACCAATCAGCATGGAGGAATCAAACATCAGAAAAGCTTATAAGTGAGGTAGAAGACCCACCATCACTTGGAGACTGAGATGAGAGTTTACATCTTTCTTAAAACAAACAAACAAACAAAAACCACTTTAGTCCACTTTTCTGGGAAAAATTCTACACAGGAGGTCAGACTAGATGATCACAGTGGTCCCTTCTGACCTTAGAGACTATGAATGTTCAACAACTTTAGTACCAAGCCTCTAACAAGTTCTACCAAGCATGTACCCCTTTTCAAAGTTTTCAGAGTTGGACAAATCTAGGTGGATTTTCACTTACCTTGACCCAAGCATTTGTCTCCTTGCCAAATTTTAAGTTTGGAATACAAACCAGGAAGGCATGAGAGCTCTTAAGAAACTGATGGGGGTGAGAAAAACTAAGGTCAGCAACACTACCTTTTCTTCCTCTACCTCATTCTTAGGAATAAGACTAATTTTTGCCAAAATTAAAAACAAAATCAGTCCAATCCAGAGACCAAGCATGGACGATTTTAGCCCAAACATCAAAATTATATGGAACTGAAAACAGGAGCTTATAATGGAAAAGAGTTAAGAAACCTTAATGACAGGCATTGCTACCAGTTCAGCTATAAGGCCTGCTCTACTCGGGGCGGCGGGGGGGAACTGATCTAAGATACGCAACTTCAGCTATGAGAATAGCGTAGCTGAAGTCGACGTATCTTATATCAACTTAGATTGACTTACTTCGTGTCCTCATGGCGCGGGATCGATGGCCGCCGCTCCCCCGTCGACTCCGCTCCCGCCTCTCACCCTGGTGGAGTTCCAGAGTCAACGGGGAGCGCGTTCAGGGATCGATTTATCGTGTCTAGATGAGCCACAATACATCGATCCCTGACAGATCGATCACTACCCGCCGATCCGGTGGGTAATGTAGACATACCTTAATACATAAGAGATTTTAATCACCAGATTACAATTCCGTTTTGGTCCAATAGCTTGTGATCATGATTTTTCATCTTAAAGGCAGAACAATGTTACAACTACAATCCAGGTTACTGAATTCCCATTTGCACAAAAAAGGAAGTGCTTGAAAAAAATGCCTGAATGTGTAATATTTAATTAGGAAAACACAAAGCTTCTCTAAGTACAGTACTTTTTAAAAGAGAAGTAATTTCTTCACAGGCTTCATAGACTTAAAATTTTTCACTCACTACTAGAAATTGTGCGCGTCAGTCCATCCACAGTAAGATAACTGAATACGTTCATTACTGAAATATTAAAGCCTGCATGAGAACTCTGTGCCACCTATTTATTATCCAGGAGACATTCTAATTCAGTCCTGCAAGGTAATAGTTACCTTTTTGGCAGTAATCTCCAAGGTGTAAAAATTCCACCTGCTTGGTTTATGTAAAAAATATTTAGTTAGGCTGCATACAGTTTTATATCTGCACGAGGATTATGACATTTCACTGGAAGATGTAGTTACAAGTGGATTTGCGTATTTAGGGATGCTAATCTATTTTTAAAACATTGAGCCCTCTAATTATTTTACTGGCAATTTCTTTTTATAAAAAAGGTATTAAAGCAATTTAACTATGCAGATGAAATATTTTAGCAAGCACAAGAGTATTTACTACAGTACTATTATATTGCAACGAAGAACAAAAATACACCAGCTAACATTTTTAGCCAGTTGGAAATAGGAAAAGATGTAACTGTTGTGTTTAATTTAAATGTTGTACTCTGATATAAAAGAAAACATAAGAAGGTGGTAGCAGAGAGAATTACTGAAAAGATTAAATCCCTAAACACTCATCATTCAGACATAAATTTGTACCTTTGTATATCATGTATGGTTTGGTATAACACTGCACAGCACAAATACATCTAAAATCTATTGCTACTTCTCCATCCTAGTTGTTCTAGGAGATTAATGGCCTTTTCCAGGGGTTCTCAAACTGGGGGTCGGGACACCTCAGGGGGTTGTGAGGTTATTACATGGGGGGGGGGGGGTCGCAAGCTGTCAGCCTCCACCCAAACCCCGCTTTGTCTCCAGCATTTATAATGGTGTTAAATATATTAAAAAGTGTTCTTAATGTATAAGGGGTGGGGGTCGCACTCAGAGGCTTGCTGTGTGAAAGGGGTTACCAGTACAAAAGTTTGAAAACCCCTGGCCTTCTCTAACTATTGCAGCAGTGTCCAACTTTTTCAGCCTTCGAGCTGAACATACTTCAAACAGGTCAAGGTGCCACTATCAGCAACTGGGGCGGAATCTGTTCTACTCCATGCCAGTGGCACTGAAGGAGAAAAAACTCTGTTAATCCATTCCCTCAGCATGGAAGAGCCCACAGGGGACACAAAGTCAGCACAGCCAGATTCCCCCATCTGACAGACATTCTGGTGCAGAATGTATGTTGGAGAGGCTAGAGATCAAGGTCCACTAGAGAGACCTCAGCCAGCTCTTACAAGTAAGAGTAGTTTGGGGACTGGTCAAACTTGCTCCAGGACTGAGCCTGAGACTCTAGGAGCGGTACTTGGTTGTTGGTTCCCAGTTCATCATCTTTCCTAGCCTGCCATATGGGGTTGTGGGGGTGAGAGGAGCCATCCATTGTATTGCTAAGTGCAACTCCTAGGCTCAGGTAAAGCTAGCTGAGCTCCCATCCTACTGCAATAGGGCTCCCAGAGTCTGGCAAAGAAGTAGACAATGGAGCAGCCACAGATCCAGCAGCTGCTTCTTCTGCTATTCAGCTGCCCATGCCTGTAGCCAGAAGTCATGTCAGCTGCTCAGCGGAAGAGTTAGCTGTGTTAACTTTAGCATAATTAACAGAGGCCCATGCAGCATAACCCACTTGCAAATTGGCCTAAGACTTTTGTCTTCTCCTTACCAATAAAAGGTATCCATGGGTATATGTATGTTTGATGGATCTCAAAGGGGAGGAAATGATCTTTCCCAACAAACTTTCAACCATAAATCATTATGAATTGACAGCTATATTTTCAAGGTTTTCTTCACAAAGGGCTGAGCATCTTCTTTCAATATGAAAAAAGATTAGCTTTTAGACTTGCACATTCACAAATATCTGGAGCCTTTGCAAGACCTTAAGGTAGTTCTGCTGCTATGTTCTGTGCACTGCTTAGCACGCTATCAGAACTGTACAGAAAAGGGTTACTGGGCCAAAGTGTGCACTCGTTTACATAGGCACCAACGATTAACACAGTAAGAATAGAATTTAGACTCTATTATTCTTCTCTACTGAAAATTTCATTCACTTATGTCTAAACTAAAGACAAAAGAAATTGGAAAGATTCAATTAAAAATAAGTTGTCATTTTAAAATAAACTATCAATTGACTTTAATGTAAGAAAAACAGCTATGATGGTCCAACAGCATTGAGTTTACCAGTGTATTTACCACATAGTGATGTCCTATATTGCAGAGCTCACAATAAAGACATCCCACCCACCCACAAAAAAGGGGGGGAGGGTAAATCAATAGACTGACAATGTATAGCATTACAATAAGTCTTGCATATATTAACATCCAACGTTTAAGTTAATTTTTGCTTTATTTATGCCAATTCCAGAACAGTGACTAACATTTTTGATAAAAGACGAATTCTGATAACATATTTGGTTCATATTAGATTCCTGGACCTAAAAAAAAAATTAAATAAAAAGCTTTTAGGACACAAAACCAAGATTTAAAAAAAAAAATGAACCACACCCTTTAAGTTGCAGTGCACCGAAGACAAGTCGTAACAGCTACACATCACATACCCCACACCATCCAGTCGGTCACTCAGGGACACCTTGCGACAGAACACCACAAGAAATTATGGGGACACAGTAACTACCATCAAAATGAATGCATTTTATACTGTTGTGGCACATTTTTCTTCCTTCACTGATCCAAATGGCTATATACTTGTAACTACAGTATTTTGGGTGGGAGACAAGGAAATAATCATGCATCATCAAGACAACTGTCTGATTACCTAATAGATGTTAAAGATGACCCAGATACAGTTCTGTGATAAAATTTGGCTTTGAACAAAAATCTTTTGTTTTTTAAAAAAAAAAATTTTAATTAAATTAAGATACTTCTGTTGAAATAGTCATGTTAGTTTCTAGATCTCCATGTATGGGATCTTAGTAATAGATGGTATTCTCTCCTTAATGATAAGATCGACAGATGTCCCTCTGCCACAGGAATATAAAATTTTATGAGTACCCTAGATAGATAAACTGCTGATTTGAGCTGGACAAGGGAATATTAAAATTACTATTACTTCTTGCAAGCATCACTAGGAGGCAATATCGTGTCAATGACTACAGAGATGAAGCATTATAAAAAACAGATGAAGGCATGTATTTAATCATATGAGCACTGCCAATACCCGTAATAAACATTAAAAATGATATACAGGTATCATATGTACAACAAAAAATAGCATTGCTAACACACAAACAAGCAGAAAGAAAAATCCAGAATACTGTTTATAATGGAATCCATCCATTGGATAAGCATGACAAGAAGTTGCATAACTGATGATGAATAATAGCTTCTGTGGTGGCACTTAGATTTTTCCCTCAAGAATGCCCAATATTTCCAGAGGTGAAAAGGAAGAAACATTCCATTTAAATCAGTACAGAATCTCAGATATATTCAACAGTTAAACATGTCTGGGTTGATAGTTACACAACATTTGGAATTTCCCCTCCTGTAATCTATCTTGAATAGCATAGGGGTGGGTGGGAGGACTGAGATTATAGGTTATAAATCTTTAGCAAGAAGTTCACTTTAAACAGGATGAGAGGGCAGTGACATGGCAGTCTGTGTCACCGAGTGTGAGCCAGATGTAGGGCCCACATGGAAAGAAGGCACAAAGATGAGGGAAGGACAACAACACTAAGAAAGAAGATAGCCAGAGGGCTGGAGAATATGTTGCTTTCGCCACTATCACTTTCCACCATTGTATGTTGTAATGTCGTTTGAGAAACAGTTTGCAGAAAAATGCTTGATTTTTGGAGAATACGTACCAACTTGCACTAGCCACTTGAAAACATACCACTAATATACTACTCTACTGAGGTTTAAGTTTCACCCATTACTTAAGTTTGAAGGTTTACTAAAATATCCTATTATTCCACTAAGTAACAAAAATTCAATACCTGCAAAGCAGCATCAACATGTGTTATTTTAAACAAAGAAAGCCTTTGTACAAAGTCAGAATTCGAGTCACTTTCAAAAGCATAATCAGCCTGTAATTTACTCAAAAACTTTACCTGACTAGAACAATAAAAGTCAAGCATACTAAAAGCTTTTCATCTGACAATTCAAATTTTGAAAAATGGAGGCAAAAACAAAACTATTTGACAAGACTTTCATTAGTGTCTCAAAATACAGTGCAATTGTAAGACAAAATTCTTCTAACATTAGTCTGCATTAAATGTTCAACAATACAGCTTACCTACAATTGTACATAGTACTTCAGGCATATGCTGCTATAAATTCACTTATGCAAAGGGATCAAGGTGAGCACTGTCTACATTTTTAAAAGCCAAGATTTCATAATAGGCTTATTTTGCCGTTTACACGCACAGCTCCGCACTGAGGATGGTTTGGAACCAAAATGCACCTGGACAGCGCATAGAAAAAAAAAATCCATATTTCTGCTGCTACTTCTCCTTCAGAATCATGACTCGTTATGTTGACCATAAGAATTAGGAGATTAGTATCTCCTGCAGATTTGAATAAAGTTCTGTAGAGCTGCTGCTAACTGAATGAAGCAGCTAGAAGTTTGTGGAACCACTAAGGGTTGAGGACAGAGATTACAATGAAATTACTTAAAGCCATGTAATTTTCAAACTGCATTACT
This sequence comes from Mauremys reevesii, assembly GCF_016161935.1. Classification (NCBI taxonomy): domain Eukaryota; kingdom Metazoa; phylum Chordata; order Testudines; family Geoemydidae; genus Mauremys; species Mauremys reevesii. Next base: position 40,259,200 of record NC_052628.1, on the reverse strand, counting down.
TTAGAGGTGGGCAAACTATGGCCCGCAGGCCACATCCGGCTCACGGGACCATCCTGCCCGACCCTTGAGCTCCCAGCCAGGGAGGTTAGCCCCCAGCTCCTTCCCTGCTGTCCCCCCCTCCCCCCCCCGCCACACAGGCAGCGGGGCTGTGCGCTCCTGCAGGGCAGTGTGACAACATGTCTAGCTCTGGCCAGGCAGCGCAGCTGCCAGACATGCTGCTCTGAGCGGCATGGTAAGGGCGGGAGGTTCCAGGAGGCAGTCAGTGGACAGGGGGTGGTTGGATGGGACAGAGTTCGGGGGGGGAATTGGGGAGGAAATGGTGGGGTTGGAGAAGTGTGGGAGTCCCGGGGGCCTGTCAGGGGGCAGGAGTGAAGACAGGTGTCAGGAGACAGGGAACAGGGGGATTGGATAGGGGTGGGGTCCTGGGGAGGCGGTTAGGGATGGGGGTCCCGGGAGGGGGTGGTCATGGGACAAGGAGCGGGGGGGGGTTAGATGGGTCAGGAGTTCTCAGGGGGCAGTCAGAGGGCAGGGATGGATAGGGGGCGGGGGCCAGGCTGTTTGGGGAGGCACAGCCTTCCCTCCCCAGCCCTCCATACAGTTTTGCACGCCCAATGTGGCCCTCGAGCCAAAAAGTTTGTCCACCCTGCTTTACAGTCTCATCCTGTGTTTGATGTCGTCTGTTTTATTACTTCCAGAACATAAGAGTCTAATTTTCTGGATGGGAGTCTGAAATCTCATTTTAATATTAATGTTGTAATTATTTTGTATTTATGGTGGATCTTTCCCTAAGGTTCACCAAAACTAAACAGAAAACAAGCATTGTAATGGGCATTAAAAATGTCCTTTATTTCTGAAGGTATTTTATAGGGACCAGCTAATTATTTTAAACTTAGAAAGTACTACCCTATTCACAGATATATTGGCACACCACTTGAGAGGGGGGGGGGAAAATCTATTACGCAGCTTTGTTCATCCGGGTAAGCAATTTACACCAAATATGCAACAAAAATTAGATTAGTATCAAAACTTCAGATTAAGTGTGACATCTATCTTCAATACTACCTTGTATCATTGTAGTTTATAACCAAGATAGAACTATAAAAGCCTGTTAAATACAAAACTATAAACTCATTATATAAAGAAAATATGACTAATTTCTCTTTTGACATTAATATGAAAAAGGGGAACTCATTTGAGTGGTTATGCCATTCTTGAGTTACCCAGATTCTAACAAGTGAAGATAAATGTTTTAACTGAGTGACAAGTATCAGAGGGATAGCCGTGTTAGTCTGGATCTGTAAAAGCAGCAAAGAGTCCTGTGGCGAATTATAGACTAACAGACGTTTTGGAGCATGAGCTTTCGTGGGTGAATACCCACTTGGTTGGATGCATGTAGTGGAAATTTCCAGGGGCAGGTATATATATATATGCAAGCAAGAAGCAGGCTAGAGATAACGAGGTTAGTTCAATCATGGAGGATGAGGCCCTCTTCTAGCAGTTGAGGTGTGAAAACCAAGGGAGGAGAAACTGCTTTTGTAATTGGCAAGCCATTCACAGTCTTTGTTTAATCCTGAGCTGATGGTGTCAAATTTGCAGATGAACTGAAGCTCAGCAGTTTCTCTTTGAAGTCTGGTCCTGAAGTTTTTTTGCTGCAGGATGGCCACCTTAAGATCTGCTATTGTGTGGCCAGGGAGGTTGAAGTGTTCTCCTACAGGTTCAAAATGACAGTCTGGACCTATATATAGAATGCTTCCGCTGACGTGCACAGGCAGAAATTGTGGAAAAACGACATTGCTTGCCTCAAAACCTAAGTTGTGCAGAATGCAATGCCATCCACAGCCTCAGAAACCACCCTGACATTATAATCAAAGAGGCTGATAAAGGAGGTGCTGTTGTCATCATGAACAGGTCTGACTACCAAAAGGAGGCCGACAGACAACTCTCCAATATTGTACAGGCCACTTCCCTCAGATCCCACTGAGGAATACACTAAGAAACTGCACCATCTACTTAGGACACTCCCTATACTTACACCGGAACAAATCAACATACCCTTAGAGCCCCGACCAGGGTTATTCTATCTACTACCCAAGATCCACAAACCCGGAAATCCTGGACGCCCCATCATCTCAGGCATTGGCACTCTCACTGAAGGACTGTCAGGATATGTGGACTCTCTACTCAGACCCTATGCCACCAGCACTCCCAGCTATGTCCGTGACACCACTGATTTCCTGAGGAAACTACAATGCATTGGTGACCTTCCAGAAAACACTATCCTAGCCACCATGGATGTAGAGGCTCTCTACACAAACATCCCACACACAGATGGAACACAAGCTGTCAGGAACAGTATCCCTGATGATGCCACAGCACAACTGGTTGCTGAGCTCTGTGCCTTTATCCTCATACACAGCTATTTCAAATTTGATGACAATATATATCTCCAGATCAGTGGCACCGCTATGGGCACCCGCATGGCCCCACAATACGCCAACATTTTTATGGCTGACCTGGAACAATGCTTCCTCAGCTCTCGTCCACTCATGCCCCTTCTCTACCTACGCTACATTGATGACATCTTCATCATCTGGACCCATGGGAAGGAGAGACTGGAAAAATTCCACCACGATTTCAACAGCTTCCACCCCACCATCAACCTCAACCTGGACCAATCTACACGGGAGGTCCACTTCCTAGACACCACAGTGCAAATAAGTGATGGTCACATTAACACTACCTTATACCGAAAACCTACCGACCGCTATGCCTACCTTCATGCCTCCAGCTTCCATCCCGGGCACACCACACGATCCATTGTCTACAGCCAAGCACTGAGGTACAACCGCATCTGCTCTAACCCCTCAGACAGAGACCGACATCTACAATATCTCCACCAAGCATTCTCTAAGCTACAATACCTGCACGAGGAAATAAGGAAACAGATCAACAGAGCCAGACGTGTACCCAGAAGCCTCCTACCGCAAGACAAACCCAAGAAAGAAACCAACAGGACTCCACTGGCCATCACATACAGTCCCCAGCTAAAACCCCTCCAACGCATCATCAGGGATCTACAACCCGTCCTGGACAATGATCCCACACTTTCACAGGCCTTGGGTGGCAGGCCAGTCCTCGCCCACAGACAACCTGCCAACCTGAAGCATATTCTCACCAGTAACTGCACACTGCACCATAGTAACTCTAACTCAGGAACCAATCCATGCAACAAACCTCGATGCCAACTCTGCCCACATATCTACACCAGAGACACCATCACAGGACCTAACCAGATCAGCCACACCATCCCCGGTTCATTCACCTGCACGTTCACCAATGTAATATACGTCGTCATATGCCAGCAATGCCCCTCTGCTATGTACATCGGCCAAACTGGACAGTCTCTACGGAAAAGGATAAATGGACACAAATCAGATATTAGGAATGGCAATATACAAAAACCTATAGGAGAACACTTCAACCTCCCTGGCCACACAATAGCAGATCTTAAGGTGGCCATCCTGCAGCAAAAAAACTTCAGGACCAGACTTCAAAGAGAAACT